>NC_133325.1:785122254-785472254 GCF_042186555.1 Aquarana catesbeiana | reverse complement strand
TGCACTGAGCAGTTGCTGGATGGTCTTCAGCTAATACCTTGTGGCCTTACTATCTCAATCCTGTTGTTTGCTTACCTGATGCTGACCTAACTAGCCCTTGGACCTGCTTCTGCAGTTCCCTGAGACTGGAAAGTTAATTCATGGTTTCCTCAGTATTGATAAGGTTGGGAAAGGCTGTGCTAGAACACAAATGACCCTCACCAATCTGTTGCCACAAGTTTGGAAATGAACAACTGTCAAAAATTGAATTGTATGCTGTACCACTAACTGTACCCATGCCTTCAAACACCTGAACTTTATTAGGTCAGATTTTCACATATCTTTGCTCATATAGTGTAGGTATGACAGTCAGGTGTACACAAACTTTGGCTTTGTAGTGTGTAAGTCATTGGAATCATAGCTTCCACAGAACTATATTCTATGACTCAGGACTTACAGAGAACCTGTTGCGTTTTCCTGCAAAGCTTCTACCCAGCTATATACTACCCAGATAGCAAGGATAAATTGCCACAAATTTGGGGGAAGTGTTGAATTGTTAACTTGCGGCAAACTTTCACTGGAACGTTGCAGACTTGCAGAGCATTTGAAGCACAAGTTCTAGTTGACACTTTTCCAATTTATATCAAATTTGCTTGGCAAGTCTCTAGCAAGAGCAAAGTTGCAGTGGTGAGTCTACAGGAAGTCTACTTGCAAGTCTACAACATGAAAATTCAGCCACAGTGACCCCTGTGGTGGGGGATGACTATTGCACAACATAATTGAACCAGAGTTTTCAGACTTGCAGAATGTTTTCAAAGAAAGTTGATCCGGAGTCATGCAATGCGGACTTGCTGCAATAGTGCAACAAACTTGTGAAGCCTGGCAAGTCCAGCAATAGCTTAGCAAGTCATTTTTAAACTTGCAGCACAATTTCTTGCTATCTGGGTATGGACTTAAGACTTAAAGAGAACCAGTTGGTCTTTCCTGCATGAGCAAAGCTTCTACATTGTTAAATACTATGGACTCAGGGACTTAAAGAGAACCCATTGCTTTTCCCTGCATGAGCAAAGCACATATTAAACTACAAAAGGCGACATTATTATTCCCGACTTTGCCAAAGTATTGCCGTTTGGTATGATAACCGAAAACAGCATGCAGATTCTGCCCTTTGTAGCATTGGGGGTTGTTTAGCTTAGTGTAGAGCCTACCAGTGAGCGGAGTCCATGCCAGATATGTCATTTTAAGGGCTTGTAGACCCACTTTTCTTAAAGAAAGAAAATGTGCATCCAGAATTCCCACGCAGGGGTTTCAACTTCACAGCAGTAATGTAGTTATAAACGAAAAATTCCAAGCCACCTGGCTCTCTGGTCAGCTCTGCTGCTCAGGCTTTGCTTCAGCCCTCTTGGCTTTATAACGGAGTTCCTGTACAAACCCTGTACCTCAGCACTCTTTTCTAGCTTCCTTGCTGTTCCAGCCCACAGGCTTGGACCCTCTGTCTGCTGACAGATGGAACTGTGCAGACATGCACACTTCTCCCTTGCTCACCTGGACTCCTCGGGAGGGTGGAGCCCAGAAACAGGGTCAGGTATCTACAAATAGCCCAGCACACACCTGACCAGTCAAGTATGCTGCTGGATCTCAAAAACCCGGACCCAGGACTGGGGATTTCATCCCACCCGGATCGCTACAAAATCCCCGGGCTCCAGATCCCAAAACAAATTTTCCTAAAAAAATTAGGAAACTGAAAAGCCAGTTTCCTCCCAAATAAGCAAATCCCCTGGAGCCCCTCAACCTGCGTCCTTCCGCTGATGGGGTATGACACTACCACACCTTAACCCCTTTAGGGTGGCACAGTGGTGTAGTGGTTAGCACTTTCACCTAGCAATAAAAAGGGTTGCGGGTTTGAATCCCAACCACGACACTACCTGCCTGGAGTTTGCATGTTCTCCCTGTGCCTGCGTGGGTTTCCTCCGGGTACTCCGGTTTCCTCTCACACTCCAAAAATATGCTGGTAGGTTATTTGGATCCTGTCTAAATTGTCCCTAGTATGTATGAATGTGAGTTAGGGACCTTAGATTGTAAGCTCCTTGAGGGTAGGGACTGATGTGAATGTACAATGTATATGTAAAGCGCTGCGTAAATTGACGGCGCTAAGTAAGTACCTGAAATAAATAAATAAAATAACGAGAACACTGAGATAAAAAGCATTTTTTTTTTTGGGGGGAAATTCTGCTAATTGTGCAATGTGACCTGTAATTGCCATGGGGGGGGTGGGGTGGGTATGAATCGATCCAGCATATGTAGGCTCGCAGACCTTCGCTCATTCTTCGTGGAAGATACCGATCAGCACTGTAATGCTGAAATGCTCATTTCAGCTCTCAGGGCTGCCCAGTCTGGTGTCATCTCTCACAGCTCAAATTCTATCCCGCAAACAACATTATGGAAGCATTAGGAGAGCAGAATCTCGTTACAGCTACCCAGGCAACATTCTAGCTGACGATTCAGGCCTCCGCCAGCCCTGGGTTCGAGAAGTGCAATAAACAGAAAATTAGCCATGAAGTAACACCTTGTGCTCCGTTTTCCAACCGTCGCTCCATCGTTTAATATGTGTTTAATAGCGCTGCGTTTAGAGCGTCTATATTGCCATTGTAAACAGTTACACAGCCAGCCTGGGATTCATTGCTCAGTGCCAATAAAGGAAGACGAGAGGAGGCAGAAACGTCGATAAAACCGTGAATTTCACCTTTGTGAATTCCCAAATCCTGGCCGATTAGACAAGTTTCATATCTTGTGCTCAGTTTATTGTAGTGCCTTAAAGCTGAACTCTAGACAGATATAAAAAAAACAAAAAAAAAACACAGATGAATGTAGTTAAAAATAATGAAATGTACTTGTAAGCGCAGCTCGTGTACCTGAATCTGACTTTGTATCAGCCTTTTGTACCCAGTACAGCAGGCTTGAAGGAGGAGTTGCAGCATTAGGAGCCATTCAGGTGTGCTGCTGCTCCTTCATCGTCCAATCATAGGTTGGGGGCAGGGAGGGGACCTAGCTGTATTGTTTAAGGCAGTGGTCCCCAAACTGTGACCCGGGGGGCCAGATGTATCCCTTGGCTCACCTTTATTTGACCCTGCTCGGAAGCATTGAACTTCTTTTTCTCGGCTCGTCGTAGTGTTGTACGTCACCGCGTTCTTGACGGTCGAAAGTTCAGCGAACTTTTGTGTGACCGTGTGTATGCAAGGCAAGCTTGAGCGGACTCCCGTTGAAAAAGCCGTCATATCTTTTTCCGACCAAAATTCCGATCGTGTGTACGCGGCATAACAGTCCGGGCCCCGCCTAAAGTCTGAAGGTCAGTAAACTGGCCTTTGCTTAGAAAGTTTGGAGACCCCTGGCTTAAAGGGTTAGTTCACCTTAATCACAAAACTGCCTATGCAGGTAAGGGGAGCCTGTAGAGGGAAACAAACTGTGCAGATTAGCCTAAAGTTGAATAATGCATTTGCTATAGGTGTAGGTCATTTATGTACCCCCTCCCCCCCCTCCCCACAGTAGCATGGCCAAAAAAACTCCCAAAGATGGCATTTCCTCCACGTCCCTCCTTGTTGCTTGGACATTGTTAAGATACTCCCAGACACTACTGCTTCAGTAAATAATGTGTCTGATATGCTAGCCTGTCAGGATGCTGCCCGCAATAAAGGCTCACAAAGACTATTTAACATGGCCATATTCGTTTGCGCAGAAATGCGTGCAGGCGCATAGTGGATTCGTGAGCACGTGTGGATGCACGCGCCCTCATCCCAGACTGGTTCCAAGTGGGCTTTATGAGAGAGTTAGCTGCTGGCTGATCTTCAACTCCCTAGTGCACTTGTTCCTGTGAACCTTGTACCTGTGGATTCATCGTTACCGACCGCGGGCATTCTAGCAACCAATGACATCACGTGTGCGCCCCGCCCCCTGCTGCTGACTATGTTGCCACTCCTGGCTCTCGCTCCCTGCCGGTGCGAGGTATGGTGTGATGTCATATGTGCGCCCCACCCCCTTCAGCAAGTTTCCCAGCGCAGCTCCCGACCCTGGAGCTTGCTACCCTCTGCCGGCTCCCGCTTCCTATTTGTCATCACGGTATGTGGAGTGTGTACTTCAATATTTACAGGGGCACACTGATGGGCACACTTTCTGTTAAGGGGCACGCTAAGGGGCACATTTTATGTTATGCCCATCAGAGTGCCCCTTTACACAATATGTGCCCATTAGCGTGCCCCTTAACATTAAATGTGCCCATCTGCGTGTCCCTTAACATAAAGTAAGGGGCACACTGATAGGCACATTTTATGTTAAGGGACACACTGATGGGGACATTTTATGTTAAAGGGCATGCGGATGGGCACATTTTATGTAAGGGGGCACTCTGACGGAATGCCTGATGTAAGGTGACACTGTGATGGCGGCACCTGATGTAAAGGGACACTGTGATGGAGACACGTTATGTAAAGGGGCACGGTGATGGGGACACCTGATGTAAAGGGGCACTGTGATGGGGACACCTGGTGTAAAGGCGCACTGTGATGGGGACACCTGATGTAAAAGGGCACTATGATGGGGACACCTGATGTAAAGGGGTAATGTGATGGGGACACCTGATGTAAGGTGGCACTGTGATGGGGACACCTGATGTACAGTGGCACTGTGCTGAGGACACCTGATGTAAGGTGGCACTGTGATGGGGACACCTGATGTAAGGTGGCACTGTGATGGGGACACCCGATGTAAAGCGGCACTGTGATGGGGACACCAGATGTAAAGGGGCACTGTGATGGGGACATCTGATGCAAAGGGGCACTGTAATGGGGACATCTGATGTAAAGGTGGCACTGTGATGGAGACACCTGATGTAAGGTGGCACTGTGATGGGGACACCTGATGTAAGGTGGCACTGTGATGGGGACACTTGATGTAAGGTGGCACTGTGATGGGGACACCTGATGTAAAGGGGCACTGTGATGGGGACATCTGATGTAAAGGGGCACTGTAATGGGGACATCTGATGTAAAGGGGCACTGTGATGTGGACACCTGATGTAAAGGGGCACTATGATGCGGACACCTGATATAAAGGGGCACTGTGATGGGGACACCTGATGTAAAGGGGCACTGTGATGGGCACAGCTTATGTAAACGGCACTCTGATGGGCACACTTGAGGTGATAGGGACACCTGATCTAAGGAGGCACTCTGATGGTGACACCTAATGTAAGAGGATACTCTAATTAGAACACCCTATGTAAGGGGGCACTGTGATGGAGAAACCTTATATACCGTAATAGGGAACTCTGATGGGGAAAAATTATGTAGGGGGGGGGGGGGGGGTCACACTGATGGGAGACACCAGATGTAAGGGGGCCTTCCAATGCAAAAACCTGATGTAAGTGGGTACTCTGATGGAAATATCTGATGTAAGGTGCCACTCTGATGGGAACACATTACTTAAGGGGGCACTCTGATGGGGACACCTGACGTAAGGGGGTACTCCGACGGTGTCAGCTGATTTATGGGGGGGAGTCTGATGGGGGCACCCAATGTAATGAATTACTCTAGTACGGTCACCTGATGTGAGGGGGAACACTAATGGGGAAATTTACATTTACAGACTATTACTAGAGTGTGTGGAGGAAACAATAACAAAAGCGTCACAAAACATGGCTTTCGCCAAAAAAAGAAAAGTAGACGCAAAAATCTTTCATGGCACAGACTTGAGATTTGGACTTCGGCTAGAAGAAAATTTTAGTGACCGGACCTCCTTGAATTTTAATTCAATACCCCTGATCTATATGAATAAGTAGAAATGAAAAGGGAGGGATAGCGTCTGGCTGAAAATCCCTGCAGCACCAAACTTCTCTATGGCTCCGATAGTTACAGAAATTCATTTACTATACAGGATCTGTTACTTTAAACTTTTTTTTTTATGCTAGCTAATAATTTTTAGTTGTCATGCAGAGATGTGCAATCATTATTCTTTCCCATGCAGTATGTCTGTGAACATTCTCATTTATCAGGGTCATGGTATAGCCGGTAGTAGTTAGTCACATTCAGTTGAACTTGTTTTGTAATGTGAAGGACATTTCGCTATTTATGAAAGTGGTTTCTTCATTTCTAGTGAGTGTCAAGGACATACCTTGGCATATATAGTCTTTACATACAGTTTCTATTATTTAGAACCATATTCCATTTTAAATTAAAGGTGAAGTACTGAGTGGTTTACAGAGAGCAAAACAGCCTATCGGTTTCACATTATTGTTGTAAATCACCAGTCAGCACTACCAGCCTTTGTCAGTAATCTGGAGAACCTGGAAAGCGCTTGCTTTTGATACTGGACTGCCTTCCCTGCTGTCTCTAACAAAGGCCGGGTTCACACTGCTCCGAGGCATGATGGAACGGTCTCTAGATGATGTTACCGGATGGCCACGCCCCATAGCTATATAAGAAATGGCAGACAAAGGGAGCCGACACAACAGCGGGAGCTAGCGTCAGGAGAAGACATCAACGGAAGAACTGGCAGAGGAACCAGAGAAAGAAGACATCAGCGGAAGAAGACATGAGCAGAGGGAGCAAAACTGGCAGAGGAACCAGAGCAAGAAGACATCAGTGGAGTTCACCATTCGCCCCATGGCTATATAAGAAATGGCAGACAGAGGGAGTCGACACAACAGCGGGAGCTAGCGTCGGGAGAAGACATCAACGGAGAGAGAAGAACTGGCAGAGGAACCAGAGGAAGAAGACATCAGCGGAGTCAAAAAAAACGGAGGGAGAAGACATCACCGGAGAAGGAAGACACATTGGAGCTACAAAGGGGGACGTTCTTCATTTTTAATAAAGGACTTTGTCAACAACCTGTGTACTGTTTTTATTTATTTTTGACACTTTTTGGTGAATGAGTAGGGGGTACAATGTACCCCTACTCATTCACATGGGGGGGGGGCTGGATTTGGGGGCCCCCTTGTTAAGGGGAGCTTCCAGATTGCAATAAGCCCCCTGCCCGCAGACCCCCACAACCACCAGCCAGTGTTGTGGGGATGAGATACCTTGCTCAAGGAACCCCTAGCAACCTCTGGAGAAACCATAGAGCTCCACAGAACCCTGGTTGAGAACGGCTGATCTACAGAATACCAGCAAACCAACATAATTATAGGTAATTCCCACTTAGCATTTAGTATATTTGTGACCTCTAATGCCCCGTACACACGGTCGGATTTTCCGATGGAAAATGTCCGATCGGAGCGCGTTGTCGGAAATTCCGACCATGTGTGGGCTCCATCGGACATTTTCCATCGGATTTTCCGACACACAAAGTTTGAGAGCAGGCTATAAAATTTTACGACAACAAAATCCGTTGTCGGAAATTCCGATCGTGTGTACACAAATCCGACGGACAAAGTGCCACGCATGCTCAGAATAAATAAAGAGATGAAAGCTATTGGCCACTGCCCCGTTTATAGTCCCGACGTACGTGTTTTACGTCACCGCGTTTAGAACGATCGGATTTTCCGACAACTTTGTGTGACCGTGTGTATGCAAGACAAGTTTGAGCCAACATCCGTCGGAAAAAATCCTAGGATTTTGTTGTCGGAATGTCCGAACAAAGTCCGACCGTGTGTACGGGGCATAAAAGTTCCTGTAGTGAGACGTAAATATTTTTCACCTCTGTTCCTACCTACCGTCTTACTGCTTTTGCTGAAATTTGTAGGGACCACTGTTGGCTCAGATCAGAACGTCTACAATGGTCGGTGTTGGTCCGTACCTTTGCTGCAAATGGGTCTTTGGAGTTAATCCAAGCCAGTGTGGTGATGTGCATTATTATTACATCTATGTACAAATTGCGGAGGTGGCTTAATATCTTCTGTTATTGTGCATTTTGTGTCTGGCCTGAAGCTTTCTTTAAACGCATTTAACACAACCAGTTAGTTAGTTACGAGCAAATCACATCAAGTCATCAAGAAAAATGATGAGGTTTGTTTTTCTCATATCTGAGACGCCTCTGCTCCCACAGGTGGGGGAGTCACGGTGACACCGCTGGCCCAGCAAGAAGCATCTCAGTATCCTGTGTGAAACTTCAATTAAAGTTTTACAGTTCAGCGGGGATTTCAGTCTAATCAGCTTCACCTCTGGTGGGGCATTACCAGACATAAAACTTGATGCTTCATCTATCAATGATTTTAACCCTGGTGATGTGTAAAGGGACCGAGCGGCACAGTTTATCAATCCTGCAAAACACAACAGCAATATACAAATGTCACATCTACCCAACTTTATGAGACGGGGAGCAAGGACAACTTTTTAATGTCAAACATTGTAGGCACGAGGCTCTTACCGTTCCCACTTCATCTACAATGGAAGACATAGACTGGTCCCCTAGGTTTATACACTATATTGTCAAAAGTATTGGGACACCTGCTTTTACACACACAGGATCTTTAATAGCATCCCAGTCTTAGTCCGTAGGGTTCAATATTGAGTTGGCCCACCCTTTGCAGCTATACAGTGCCTTGAAAAAGTATTCATACCCCTTGAAACTTTCCACATTTTGTCATGTTACAACCAAAAATTTAAATGTATTTTATTGGGATTTTATGTGATAGACCCAACACAAAGTGGCACATTGTGAAGTGGAAGGAAAATTATAAATGGTTATCATTTTTTTTTTACAAATAAATATGTGAAAAGTGTGGCCTGCATTTGTATTCAGCCCCCTTTACTCTGATACCCCTAACTAAAATCAAACGGAACCAATTGCCTTCAGAAATCACCTAATTAGTAAATAGAGTCCACCTGTGTGTAATTTAATCTCAGTATAAATACAACTGTTGTGTGAAGCCCTCAGAGGTTTTTTAGAGAACCTTAGTCAACAAACAGCATTGTGAAGGCCGAGGAACACACCAGACAGGTCAGGGATAAAGTTGTGGAGAAGTTTAAAGCAGGGTTAAGTTTAAAAAAAAGATATCCCAAGCTTTGGACATCTCACAGAGCACGGTTCAATCCATCATTTGAAAAATGAAAATGTATGGCACAACTGCAAACCTACCAAAACATGGCCGTCCACCTAAACTGAAAGGCCAGGCAAGGAGAACATTCATCAGAGAAGCAGCCAAGATGCCAATGGGGACTCTGGAGGAGCTGCAGAGATCCACAGCTCAGGTGGGAGAATCTGTCCACAGGACAACTATTAGTCGTGCTCTCCACAAATCTGCCCTTTATGGAAGAGCGGCAAGAAGAAAGCCATAAGAAGTCCCTTTTGCAGTTTGCGAGAAGCCATGTGGAGGACACAGCAGACATGTGGAAGAAGGTGCTCTGGTCAGATGAGACCAAAATTGAACTTTTTGACCTAAAAGCAGAACGCTATGTGTGACAGAAAATTAAAACTGCACAGCACAATGAACACACCATCCCCACCGGTAAACATGGTGGTGGCAGCATCATGTTGTGGGGATGCTTCTCTTCAGCAGGGACAGGGAAGCTGGTCAGAGTTGATGAGAAGATGGATGGAGCCAAATACAGGGCAATCTTAGAAGAAAACCTGTTAGAGTCTGAAAAAGACTTGAGACTGGGGCGGAGGTTCACCTTCCAGCAGGACAAGGACCCTAAGCATACAGTTCAGACCTTAATCCAATTGAGAATCTGTGGCAAGACCTGAAAATTGCTGTTCACAGACGCCCTCCATCCAATCTGACCGAGCTTGAGCTATTTTGCAAAGAAGAATGGGCAACAATTTCACTTTCTAGATGTACAAAGCTGGTAGAGACATCCCCAAAAAGACTTCCAGCTGTAATTGCAGTGAAAGGGGGTTCTACAAAGTATTGACTCCGGGGAGCTGAATACAAATGCACGCCACACTTTTCACATATTTATTCGTAAAAAAGTTTTGAAAACATTTATCATTTTCCTTCCACTTCTCAAATATGTGCCACTTTGTGTTGGTCTATCACATAAAATCCCAATAAAATACATTTACGTTTTTGGTTGTAACATGACAAAATGAGACACAGAGCAGGGCTCAGGAGCGAGCACGCACAAGTGCCCCCCAGAGCAGGCAGCTTGCTCTGGGGGATCTCAGTGGGGAGGGGAGGAGCCAGGAGCGCCAGCGGGGAACCTAAGAAGAGGAGGATCAGGGCTGCTCTGTGCAAAACCATTGCACAGAGCAGGTAAGTATAAAGTGTTATTTTAATTAAAAAAAAAATTAAAAAAAACATTTACAAGCACTTCAATATAGCAACAAACAGTATAAAACCTAACTCCAGTTAATGCTTTTTAAGCTAAGAAACATAAATGTAAACTATTCCCATGTAAGTTGACCCTCGTAAATACCCCTGTCAATATAATAAATAAGAGTCAGCATGTCAATGTGGAAATAAAATTATAAATAAAGGCATGTGAAAAAAAGAATTCATATAATGAATACTATCTATACAGCTATGAAGTAAATATACTACATTTTTCATGAATAGTAGGCATTTAGGACCCATTGTGCTAATCTGCTGCCATGACCAGTGACCCAAGAAGGTATCAGCAAGGTAAAGGACATTATTATTTTACATACTTTCACGTGGATAGAAGAGAAGAGTCCACCTACAACCATTCTTTACATTAGAAGACTAAAAGACAGTTCCAATCTTGGCTCCTGACAATGGTATTCCATCCTGTCTGGTTTTTGTAAATCAAGCTGTGTTGATGGCATACACACAACACAAGCAGCAATATTAATTATGCATCTGGACTGCAGCTATTACAAAGAGTCCTTTGTTCTTCACCGTGCTCCATGTCAACCTGTTTACGACCTTTATCTCCCCTCGTGTGTTGCTATTATTTCTTGGTTGGGTTACAAAGCTCTTTTTTTATGAGTGCTGCTAATATGAAGCTGGATGACCCGTATGATGAAGAGGTGTTTAAATAGCCAGCCTGTCATCAAAGTGAATTGAAGATGACCTGCATGGAGACCTCAAAGGACCAAGATGCTATTAAAACTGGCAGCTTTAGATATGAAATAAAAAAAAAAGGTAAAGGCCGCGGTGTTAAAGGGACACTACTATCCAAACAAGGAAAAGGTGCGGCTCAAAACGGTTTGTGGGAACTACAATTACGAAGCGACCCAAAGCAGAAGCTTCTGATGGAGGCTAACATTTTCTATGGCCTGGGCTGAACGTTGGCTCAAGATCTACATCTTCTGCAAATCTGACTCGGCTCAAATTCACAGCTGTTGCCCCAAAGAAAGGTTAGCAGTAGGTAACGCAAAGTCTGTATTGTGTTTCCCACCATCTTTGTTACCCAAGGTCATTCCCATTTCTGCTCCTTCCTCCTGGCGGCCACTTTTGGGGATTGAGTAGCAGCATTGTTTTCTCGCTGAGGTTACATGGGTGGTAAGACTGGACAGTGGCGTAACTAGGGTTGGTGTAACCTGGTGCGGTAAAACATTGTGTAACACCCCCCCCCCCCTCAGTAGGGCAGTGAGCAGGCTAGCGCATCAGCAAGGCTCTCCCCCCTTTATTGTCCTCAGTGACCCAATTCATGTCTTATTAATGCCCTCAGTGACCCAATTACTGTCCTTAGTCCCCCCAATTCATATCCTCAGTCCCCCCAATGATGTCCTCAATGACCCCATTAATGTCCTTAGTCCCCCTATCAGGCTTAATGTACACGGGACATTTTTACAACCTCTCCTGAGCGATTTAACTTGACAGATAGTAACCCACATTTAAAACGTCCGTTTTGGCGTGTTTACATGCCGCGTGTAGCGGCGTTTTGGTGCATTTTCGTTTAGAAGCGTTTGAAAAAAAAAAAAAGTTTATTTTTTTAAAATAGCCAAAAATGAAAAACGCCTGTAAAAGAAATGCGGCTAAACGCGATTTGCCATGTTTGGCGCTTGAAATGCCTCTAAATTCAGCGTCTGAACTCATTTTTTTGCTTTCCAAAAAAGGCCTCTAAACTCAACTGCCTAGAAATGACTATAAACGACCCTGTGTACATGTACTGATAACAGAGAAGAGTTTAGGAGCAGTTGAAAAAAATGCCTATTTGCTCCTAAACTTCTGTTTACCAGCAGCAGTGTACATGAGGCCTTAATGTCCTCAGTGATACTATTACTGTCCTCAGCCCCCCCCCCATATTACTGTCCTCAGGTTCCCTCCTCACAGCGCCCCACTATTGTGCTCAGCCCCCACAGCGTCCCATTACTGTCTTTGGTTCCCCCCAGCACCCCATTACTGTTCTTAGCTACCCCCTGCCCCCCACAGCACCCTGATAATGTCCTCAGCCCCCCCCCGCACAGCACCCCATTACTGTCCTCAGCTTCCCCTATGTTCCTCCAGTGCCCCATTACTGTCTTTACCCCCCCTTTTTACACTACCCCTTTACTGTCCTCAGCAATATTAACAGTCAGCAGTTCTCTGCTCATGGTGCTGTGAGAACCGAGCGATCGGCAGTGTTCAATTGGTGGGCTCTCAGTGTTAGAGGCACCGGGGGACCGATGCTGCATCCACCTACGTAAGTATGAAGCAAAAAATAAACAACCCATACTTCTCTTTTAAAAATCATATCTTACCATCTTGAGCTGCCAATCAGCCAGAAACAACCAGTCATAAAGCAGAAGCATGAACAGAGAATGCCTACTGGTGGCAGCAGAGTGTATCTCATAGTATGCTTACAGCTTTATCCTTATACTAGCACCGGATGCACCATAAGTGCAGTTTACATCCTATTTGAAACTAATCAGCCAGAAACAACCAATCAGAAAGCAGAAGCATGAACAAAGAATAAACAGAAAAGTCAGTGCTACTACCCATACACCACACAGACAGCAGAGCTCTCAGGTGCTCGATCCACAGTCGCTGGCTGAGTAGAGTAATGTAGAAAAATTGATTCGCACTCCGGTTGTTGCTCCTAAAATTTCTTCATTTTATTGAATAGCCACGGTGAACAAACGCTGATTAAGTCCGTTGACGCGTTTCAGCTTGTAAGGCCTTAGTTATAACCACCATGACTAAGGCCTCATAGGCTGAAACGCGTCAACTGACTTAATCAGCGCTTGTTCACTGTGGCTATTCAATAAAATGAAGAAATTTTAAGAGCAACAACCGGAGTGTGGATCAATGTTTCTACATGAACAAAGAATGCCTACTGGAATTTTAGTTTGAAATATAGGAGCGGCAGCAGACTGCGATCCATGTATATAGTATATACGCACACATAGAGGATATACATACGTACATACATAGTGGTCTCTACCATCCCATTGCTTAATATGTACCTGTTTGATTATACATTGCCTTAATGTATGGCTCCTCGCTGGAAGCTAAGAGCATTCATCTTGCATATACTTATGCATTAGATAAACAATTGCCGGGGCCGCAGGACATTAATTAACGACGTGACAGAGTGATTATAATTACAGGATACAATTACAAAGGAAGACAGACATAAATTAAGTTTATTTGTCCTATACATAATTGGTAGACAAGGTACTTATTTAAAAGGTGAGGCAGTGCTTTTTACACCCTCTTCACACCCATATGATAACACATTGACGGCTTACATAATGAACCCAATATATGGTGATTGTGCGGAGGAACATTTTACATTGTGGTCCCTTTTTCCTTCTTATTGCTGTAGAGATTTTTGTATTTATTTATTTATATTTGAACTATAAGAATCAACAAAGTCTTAAAAGTCCTTCTATAGAAACTCTATTTCACTAGGAATATTAATATACTACCATAAGGTGAGACCACTGCATGAGATAACAAGAAAATTATTGTATATTCAAGTAGATTTGAACTGAAAAAAGAGAATATTTGCGGTTATCTGGACCATTTAGATCTGCTTTTCTCATCTTTTTCACCACAGAGGAACCCCTTAAAGTAACTTTCCAATCTCTGGGAACCCCTGCTAAAAATGACTATAGCTACAACTCATGATATATTATTGTGATGGTAATTTTTTTTCTTTTTTTCTTTTCCTCAATGGTGTGCAAAAACAAAAGTCCGTAAGTGAAAAAAAAAAAGTGCATGTGAAACACACACAAAAAAGTGCACTTAAGGGTGTGCCTTTTGTCCACCCTCCAAAGGGGAAGGACCTTACTCTGATCCCCAGGGGCGCAAGACTCTTGACAGGGGCAAGGTTCAAACATGGTCCACCAAGCCAAAAGCCCTGGTGGACCACTCTACTCATGGTCTGCTGAAGCCGACCAATGAGGTGAGGGCACTCCCAAAGAGAGAACCCCCAGTTCAGGGGAGGAAGGAACCCAATGGACCTTACTCTGATCCCCAGGGGTGCAAGACTCTTGACAGGGGCAAGGTTCAAACATGGTCCACCAATCCAACAGCCCTGGTGGATCACTCTACTCATGGTCTGCTGAAGCCGAGACCAATGAGGTGAGGGGCTCTCCCAAAGAGAGAAGCCCCCGGTTCAGGGGAGGAAGGAACCCAATGGACCTTACTCTGATCCCCAGGGGTGCAAGACTCTTGACAGGGGCAAGGTTCAAACATGGTCCACAGAGCCAAAAGCCCTGGTGGACCACTGTACTCATGGTCTGCTGATGCTGACCAATGAGGTGAGGGCTCTCCCAAAGAGAGAACCACCGGTTTCAGGGGAGGAAGGAACCCAATGGCCGCATATCCTCCCCCCTAGGGGTGAGGGGTACTCCAGGGTAGGTCCGTGGACCCACACCCTTCATCCTAGTGAAAAAGACACAGACAAATGTGCAAAGTGACAATACGTAGGAGAAAAAATAAATAGATAAATAGTGCCCGTGCTAGTGCATAGGCTAGGCCCTGAGGCCTGGTAGCTCAAAATTTGTCCTGGACTAGCCCTAGCCGAAAGAGGCAGAAAAAAAACATAGGTGCCATGACCTTGTGCTTGCCTCCTCCCTGTGGGGTTCCACACCCAAGTGATACTAAGAGCACCCTAGATCAGCCTTTCTCAATCTTTTCAACATTTCAACACAGAGGAACCCTTGCATTAACTTTCTGGTCTCAGGGAACCCCTGCTAAAATTGACCATACCTACAACTCACGATACATTAGTGTGGTGGTCAGTGGGAAGAATGCTCCTTACACTTGTGGTCATTGGGGAGAATTACCCCATTACAGATTGTGAAAAATATCCATGGTGTCAGTGGGAATTTATCTGAGAGGCAGAAATTGCTCATTGCTCAAGGAACCTCCAGCAACCTCTGGAGGAACCCTGGTTGAGAAACCCTATTTAGGTTATCAGAAAGACCAGAGCAATTCTGTTCGGTTATAGTAGTCACATGCCACAACGTGACCCATCCGAATCACAATGACCCAACCCTGAAGCCCTAAAGAAAGAAGGGGAAAAAGAGTAGGGCTTTCAAAACCACTGCATTAGCTGCCTAGGCAGAGACAGTTAATCACAGACGGAGGTGAGTTGAGCGGGGACTGGGAAGTCAGGGGGGACGGGTGATAGGGTGTTAGTTCACCTGTTCTTTTTTTGGGAAAAGGTGAACTTACACTTTAAATACATTCCGCAGTACCCAAAGATTATATAAATCCACTTTGTGAAATGCTTCTGTAAACCAAATTTCTAAAATGAGCAGTGATCTCATCACTGTGCTCTACATAGCCTGTGCCAAAAGCAGAGCTGTGGGAGGGACCCAGGGGGCTCCACCCACTACAGGCTGCCTGCAGAAAACTACAGGAGGGGGCGGAGACAAGACCAGGCGCTCTGCACAAAGAGAGAAAGCCGAGCTGTGGGAGGGACCCAGCAGGCTCCACTCGCTATAGGCTGCCTGCAGAAAACTATAGGAGGGGGCGGAGACAAGACCAGGCGCCCTGCACAAGGAGAGAGAGCAGCAGTGAGCGGTCTTTATTACAGGATGCCACAATTTCACACTCGATTACTGCACAGATTTGGAAGAAATCACACATCACACAAGTTGCAGCACAGAAGGTTTTTCACTGTAATACATAGCATGCATTAAGGTGAAAAACCTTGAAGCTTTACAACCACTTGAAGTTAGAAGCCGATTGCCTACTATGGAGAGCTTTACCAGAGTTTGCACTCTCCGGTAGTAACTCAACCCCAATATTTGCTTATCCCAAATTTCTGCATTAAGAACCTATCAGGCCCAATACTGATGCATTTTCCTCCCTTACTGGTACTGAGCAGCGCGATAACGTCAGCCTGTGCCCCTCAGATCCTGCGTGCGCTGTTTATGTAACTACCAGAGCCTGTTGGCCGCCTTTGACGAGAAAGAAAATTCACTCGACGTGTTATATTCACAGAGTGAAGTCAGGAATCTGCTCTCTCTCTCTCCTTTGATGTTTTCTGCGTGTTGACGGTAGCAGGAAACAGCATTGGACACAAACAGTACTTATGTACTAAGCTGTTTCTTAACTCTGCATGCTACAGAAAGTCCCACTGTGTTAAGTAGGGATC
Source organism: Aquarana catesbeiana (assembly GCF_042186555.1). Taxonomy (NCBI): domain Eukaryota; kingdom Metazoa; phylum Chordata; class Amphibia; order Anura; family Ranidae; genus Aquarana; species Aquarana catesbeiana. The sequence continues at coordinate 785,455,845 of NC_133325.1, read as the reverse complement.
CAGAAACAGCTCTCAAGCACATTAGCCCATTATGCTGGCTCTTTTCATATTATGTCTTTAATGCTAATGAAACGTTCTCAGTGTCATGTTTATGCAGAAATACACGGCAAGAACATTTTGCCAATCATTTTTTTCCCTTTTAAACTTTCTATAACGGGGCCCACTCCTGAGAGCCGCTGAAAGCAGGAGATCCGCGCGCAGTTCTTGATACAGGAGAAAAATGCTTAACAAGATAGACTACAAAAAAAAAGGCCTGCAAGAATAAATACTATACAAAAGGCGTCACTATTGGCGTCGATATTTCCTAAAGGATTCATGAAGCCGACCTGTTCGACGCCTGGGGCATCGCGATGGTATATAATTATTTACCGTGTTTGTTTAAAGCCCAGTCAGGTCATAAAGCGAGCCAGACGGGGGAGTTAATAATACAGGCAAAGTTTCCTTGTTGGCTGGGGAACTGCCTCAGGTGACACACAATGCCTCAGGGCTGTGGCTAGGATAACAGAGATACCATCGAACTTGAAGAAAAAGTTGACAAGTGTTTTAGCTGGAGCTAATCTAGCATACCAATGTGGTGTATGTACTGAGGCTGGTAATAAAGTGAAATGGTTCACAATTCAGGTGCATTGCATTGTTTTTTATTTTTTTAAGGAAGCTTGTACGAGGGGCTTTGCACCGTGTTGGTGCCAAAAAGCTCAAGTACCTGCCCTGCTCCCCCCCCCGCTAGTACAATGACCCTCCTATTGAGGCTCTACCCTCCACCATATTATGTCAGAGGCCTCCAAACAACATTCTCGGCCATTGACCTTCATGTCCCCATGGAAGGAATGTCCACACATACACTATATTACCAAAAGTATTGGTGCCTTTACACACACATGAACTTTAATGGCATCCCAGTCTTAGTCCGTAGGGTTCAATATTGAGTTGGCCCACCCTTTGCAGCTATATTAGCTTCAACTCTTATGGGAAGGCTGTCCACAAGTTTTAAGAGTGTGTCTATGGGAATGTTTGACCATTCTTCCAGGAGTACAATTGTGAGGCCAGGCACTGATGTTGGAGGAAAAGGCCTGGCTCGCGGTCTCCACTCTAATTCATTCCAAAGGTGTTCTATTGGGTTGAGGTCAGGACTTGCCAGTCAAGTTCCTCCACCACAAACTCACCCATCCATGACTTTATGGACCTTGCTTTGTGCACTGGTACAAATCATTTAGTGAAGGGGGGATTATGGTGTGGGGAAGTTTTTCAGGGGTTGGGCTTGGCCTCTTCGTTCCAGTGAAGAGGACTTTTAAGGCATCAGCATACCAAGACATTTTAGACAATTTCATGCTCCCAACTTTGTGGGAACAGTCTGGGGTTGGCCGTTCCTGTTCCAACATGACTGCGCACCAGTGCACAAAGCAAGGTCTATAAAGACATGGATGGGCGAGTCTCTGTAGTCACCTCCTCCATTGGTACGCCTTTCCCAGGACCCTCCAGGGGAATAGTATCACTCAAGAAACTCTTGGCCTGGCCTAAAAGGCCTTTCGTAACCCACTCTATCCCCACCTCCATTAGGGTCAGGAAGTCCACAGCCAGCTCTCCTTGGTGTATGTCTACTCCTCTCCAGCTATCGGCCCTATCCAGGGCCTACACTTGCTGGCTACATCTGCTTAGATGTGGGGTGTTTGGCTCCCACGCCCCAACTGCACTAGGGCTCCTCCCAATCTGGTTTATATGTGGGCACAGACTCACCCATTACATCCAGCCCTGTCCATAGGCTAGACATGCTGGCTACATCTTCTTAGATGAGGGGTGTTGGGCTCCCATGCCCCAATTGCACTAGAGTTCCTTCCAATCTGGTTTATAGGTGGGCACAGACTCACCCATTACATCTAGCCCTGTCCATGGCCTACACTTGCTGGCTACATCTGCTTAAAAGTGAGGTGTTTTGACACAAAAAATAGGCTGCCACTGGTGAACTCTCCACTCAGCCGGAATAAATTGACCTACACTGTATGTGGAAAATATTTTGCTCTATCTATAATTTCATGGGACACAAAAGATGTCAAGGCCTCACACTGCAAATGTGCGCGTGAGGTACGTATTCTCACAAAATAATTTCCAAGTTAAAGTAAAGTAAAGGAGTACAATTCGAGCAAACAATCCCGGGAAGGGATCTAAGTAAATCACCAAAGAAGATTTTTGAGTTACAACTCTACATTTGGTTTAATGTGGGCCACCAATTTGTTAAAAGAGACTCCTGCTAAGACAAAAAAAAATAAAAGAGTTATTATCTCTAGTCAATGTAAAATATTGTACAGGGGAATATAATTGTTTCAGTTCTAGAATATCTCAAGTGAAGATAACAGAAACTCAAACTGTTAAAAATATTTGAAATGATCGGAAACCCTTACATACAGTGGGGAAAATAATGATTTGATCCCCAGCAGATTTTGTAATTTTGCCCACTTACAAAAGAAATGAAGGGTCTATAATTTTTATCAGAGGTGTATTTTAAATGATAAAGACAGAATATCAACCAAAAATCTAGAAAAAAAACACATGATACAAATGTTATAAATTTAGTTGCAGTTCAGTGAGTAAACTAAGTATTTAATCCCCAAGCAAAACATGACTTAGTACTTGGTGGAGAAACCCTTGTTGGCAAGCATAGAGGTAAGACATTTCTTGTAGCGGGTGACCAGGTTTGCACACAGGATTTTGGTCCACTCTTCTTTATGGATCTTCTCTAAATCGTTAAGGTTTCTTGGATGTCGCTTGGCAACTCAAAGTTTCATCTCCTACCATAAATTTCCTATAGGATTAAGGTCTGGAGACTGGCTAGGCCACTCCATGACCTTAATGTGCTTCTTCTTGAGACACTCCTTTGTTGCCTTGGCGGCATTATGTTTTGGGTCATTGTCATGCTGGAAAACCCATCTACAACCCATCATCAGTGTTCTGACTGAGGGAAAAAGGTTCACATCCAAGATTTTATAAAATATGGCCCCGTCCATTGGCCCCCTCAATGCGGCAAAGTCGGCATCTACCTTTAAAAGAGAAACAGCCCCAAAGCATAACGTTTCCACCTCTGTGCTTGACTGTAAGGATGGATGCATAGTCAGCATTTTTTCCAAACATAGCGAGTCAAGTTAATGCCACGGAGCTCAATTTTGGTTTCATCTGACCACAGCACCTTTTTCCAATTCCTCTGAATCATTTAGATGTTCACTGGCCAACTTCATACGGGTCTGTACATGTGCCTCCTTGAGGAGGGGGCCTTGCGGGCGCTGCAGGATTTCAACCCATTGCGGCGTATTGTGTTACCAATGGTTTGTTTGGTGGCTGTGATCCCAACGGCCTTGAGATCATTCATAAGCACTCTTTCTGTACCATACTCCTGAACCCTGCACTCTGTACAAAGCAAACTTCTGAATCCTGCACTCTGTACATAGCATACTTCTGAACCCTGCACTCTGTACGTAGCATATTTCTGAACCCTGCACTCTGTACATAGCATACTCCTGAAACCTGCACTCCATACATAGCATATTTCTGAACCCTGCACTCTGTACATAGCATACTCCTGAATCCTGCACTATGTACATAGCATACTCCTGAACCCTGCACTCTGTACATAGCAAACTCCTGAACCCTGCACTCTGCACATAGCATACTCCTGAACCCTGCACTCTGCACATAGCATACTCCTGAACCCTGCACTCTGTACATAACACACTCCTGAACCCTGCACTCTGCACATAGCATACTCCTGAACCCTGCACTCTGCACATAGCATACTCCTGAACCCTGCACTCTGCACATAGCATACTCCTGAACCCTGCACTCTGTACATAACACACTCCTGAACCATGGACTCTGTACGTAGCGCCCCCCAGATACAACCATTCTTTGAGGGCAACCATGCTGTTGATGCAGCCCGCTATTAAACTGAGTTTGACATTCCTGCTAAAGAAAGATATTCTTTCTTCATTTTTCATTTCAGAAATTCGCAGCCACTTTAGGCTCCATGCACACTAGCTTAAAAAAAATGCTCCTAGCAGCAGCTTTTGAGCTTTTTTTCTGCTTCTAGAAGCAAATAGTGTTACCCTATGTGTCCATGCACACTATTTTAGCCTAGAAGCGGTTTTGAAGCTTCAGCTTCTAGGAGCAGAAAAAAAACAAAAACCTTTTTTATTTTTTTTTGCGATTTTGGGAGCGATTTGCCAGCAGAAAAAAAAAGCTGAAAGCTCCTAACTGCTGCTAACATGCTGTTAGAAAGCACCTACAGTGCGGGCTTACAATGCGGGAGGGCGTCCATGGACATCCTCCCGAGCTTGCGCTGCCTGCGTCCTTTGGACTCGGCTGATTACAGATCGGGGTAAAGGGCCAGTCACAGTGGCTCTTTACCATGTGATCAGCTGTCACCCAATGACAGCTGATCACACAATGTACACAGAAGCCGGTTATCTGCTTGTTTTTTTTATTTTCTCACCCTGACAGCGTGAGGAGAAAAGAAGAAAGCCGATAAACTGGCTTCTGTTAAAAAGGGACATCGGTCTCCACATTGCCCACCAGTGCTGTTAATCAGTGCCCACCAGCGCCACCTAATATACCCGCTGTAACTAGTCATATCGATGGAATGTGATTATTCAAAGGAATCTCGACAGTAACCCAAATTTCCAAAATTTTTTTTTATGCCCTGACCACTACAAATACTATTTTCATTGTTAAAAAAAAAAAAGTCGTGTCACCCCATCTGTGGATGTAGTGAAGTTTAGTAAGTCATCAGAGCTTCAACTGGAAATTTTTTGGCCTCTACTTCAACTTTATGTTTTAAACAAATCAAGTTTCTGTTATCTTCACTTTGGCTATTCTAGAAATGAAAGATTAATTATCCCCTTTACAATATTATACATTGACTAACGATAACGACTATTTTTTTTTTTTTGGTTAGCAGGAGTCACTTTTTTTTTTTTTGGTGCCTCGTGCGAGGAACGAAGTAGTCACTTTTAACCACCTATCAGTGCCTCCTCATCAGTGTTGCCCATCAGTGCCACCTATCAGTGCCGTCTCAGGGCCCTTCAGTGCTGCCTATTAGTGCCCACTCTGCCCCGAGCTACATCACAAATCTTGTCTCCAAATATCACCCAAATAGTCCTCTCCGCTCTTCTCAAGGCCTCCTACTCTCAAGCTCTCTCATCTCCTCCTCCCATGCTCGTCTACAGGATTTCTCCAGAGCCTCTCCCATCCTCTGGAACTCTCTACCTCCACCGGTCCGGCTATCCCCTACTCTTGCTACCTTCAGGCGATCCCTGAAAACTCATCTCTTCAGGAAAGCCTATCACGTCTCCAACTAATCTTCTACCACTTCCAAGCTCATTCCCCACAGTTACAACCTTTTGTACCACCTGCCCCAACCTATTAGTACTGTTCAATCAGTTATTAAGAAGTGGATGGTTCCAGGATCTCTTGATACTAAGCCATGGTCAGGTAGACAGGTAGTCAAGTTCCTCCACCCCAAACTTGCTCATCCATGTTTTTATGGACCTTGCTTTGTGGACTTCTGAGCAGGGCCCTCTTAATCCTCTTGTATTTTATTGCATTATAATGGTATTGTCACCTTTTTATATTGTAAAGCGCTGTGTAAACTGTTGGCGCTATATAAATCCTGTATAATAATAATCAGTGCTACCTATCAGTGCAGCCTCATCAGTGCCCACTAGTGCCGCATCATCAGTGCCCATCATTGCCACCTATCAGTGCCCATCAGTTCTGCCTCATCAGTGCCCATCATTGCCGCCTCATAAGTGCCCATCAGTGCTGCCTCATCAGTGCCCATCATTTCCACCTCATCAGTGCCCATCATTGCCACCTCATCAGTGCCCATCATTGCCACCTCATCAGTGCCCATCAGTGCTGCCTCATCAGTGCCCATCATTTCCACCTCATCAGTGCCCATCATTGCCACCTCATCAGTGCCCATCATTGCCACCTCATCAGTGCCCATCAGTGCCGCCTCATCAGTGCCCATCATTTCCGCCTCATCAGTGCCCATCATTGCCACCTCATCAGTGCCCATCATTTCCGCCTCATCAGTGCCCATCATTGCCACCTCATCAGTGCCCATCAGTGCTGCCTCATCAGTGCCCATCATTTCCGCCTCATCAGTGCCCATCATTGCCACCTCATCAGTGCTGCCTCATCAGTGCCCATCATTGCCGCCTCATCAGTGCACATCAATGAGGGAGAAAAATTACCTGTTTGCAAAAGTTTATAACAAACTATGAAAATTTTTTTTATTTTTTCCTTTTAATCAAAATGTTCATCATGTTGTATGACCACGCTATTGTCATTCAAAGTGTGACAGCGCTGAAAGCTGAAAATTGCCCTGGGCAGTAAGGGGGTGAAAGTGCCTTGTAGGCAAGTGGTTAAAAGCGACTCCTGCTAAGAAAAAAAAACATTGACTAACATATGGTTAGTCAATGTATAATATTGTAAAGGGGATAATTAATTTTTAAAGTGACACTAAAGGTTCGTCATACTTACCTCCACTGTGCAGCTCGTTTTGCACAGAGTGTCCCCAAACCTGCTCTTTTGGGGTCCCTCTGCGGCTCTCTCGGCTCCTCCCCACATCAGATAACCCCCAGGAAGCTCCCAGGGGAGGGGGGGGGTTACCTTGCGGGCGCGCTCCTGAGTCCAGCATTCGGCGTCCATGGAGGCCGAATGCAGGACTCGGCTCCCGCCCACCCGTGTCATTGGATTTGACTGACAGCAGCGGGAGCCAATGGCTGCGCTGCTAACAATCTATCCAATCAAGAGCCGAGGACCCCGGGGCAGAGAGAGAGCGCCTCCTCGTGGGACAAGTCCGAGGGTTCAGGTAAGTAAAACGGGGGGCTGGGGGACCGGTCACTGACAGGTGTTTTTTCACCTTAATGCATAGGATGCATTAAGGTGAAAAAACACGAGGGTTTACATCCCTTTAAGTTCTAGAATATAAGTGAAGATAACAGAAACTCAAACTGTTTAAAACATAAAATTGAAGTACAGAGCCAAAAAAATTCCAGTTGCAGTTCTGATGACTCAATAAACTTCACTACATACACAGATGGGGCGAGTTTTTTTTTTTTTTTTTTTAACAATAAAAATAGTATTTGTAGTGGCAAAAATAAATAAATGTCGGGTTAGTGTAGAGATTCCTGTGAATAATCACATTCCATCGATATGACTCGTTTCTGCGGTTAATTTAGTATGGTGCGCGGCCTGGAAGTGTGACTCAGGGTGATGACATCATCACCATGGAACTAGCTTCTTATAAACTTCCTATACACAAGTAGAAAACTCTGTAACATTATTCAATCCACTAGATAATGAAACTTGCCAAAAAAATGCTTTTCAAACAGTAAAAATATATTTTTTAGGAGTAAAAAAAAAAAAAAAAAGGCATACTTTATCTGCATACAATACTAAATTCAAAGCGGAATTCCAGCCAAGAAACTAAATACACAGCTATAATACACATATGTGAACCTTTACGCTTGCCAAATATTGTAATTCCATTGTGCCAATTTCGAGACTGACACACTGAAGTGACACCACTGTCATTATCTTCCTTCCTCTCTCACCAGAACACTTAGACCCCTTTCACTTTTTTTGCGACTTGGGACTGCAAAGTGGCATGACAAGTAGTAACCACATGATTTCCAATGGGTACCATCCATATCTGTGCGACTTCAAAGTAGTCCCTGCACTACTTTGGTCCAACTTTGATGCGACTTGAGGTCCATAGACTTCGAGATTACACAGGCATTGCCTAAAGTCGCGCGACTTTCAGATTGCACAAGTAAAGTGTGAAAGGGGTCTTACAGAATAATGAGCCACCCCCCCACACTTCTCTGTGCTGTCCTTAACCAATCCGGAAGATTTACCCCTCTTCCTGACCAGGCCATTTTTTGTGATACAGCACTGCGTTACTTTAACGGACAATTGCGCAGTTGTGCGACGTGGTACCCAAATTCAATTGATGTCCTTTTTTTCCCAACAAATACTTTTCAGATGTCAGAGAAGAATGGGCGGACTGGTTCCAGATGATAGAAAGGCAACAGTAACTCAAATAACCTCTCGTTACACCCAAGGTATGCAGAATACCATCTGTGAATGCACAACACATCCAGCCTTGAAGCAGATTGGCTACAGCAGCAGAAGACCACACTGGGTGTCATTCCTGTTAGCTAAGAACAGGAAACTGAGGCTACAGTTCGCACACCAAAATTGGACAATAGAAGATTAGAAAAACGTTGCCTGGTCTGATGAGTCTCGATTTCAGCTGCGACATTCAGATGGTGGGGTCAGAATTTGCCATAAACAACATGAAAGCATGGATCCATCCTGCCTTGTATCAACAATTCAGGCTGGTGGTGGTGGTGTAATGGTGGGGGGGATATTTTCTTGGCACACTTTGGGCCCCTTAGTACCAATTGAACATCGTTTAAACGCCACGACCTACCTGAGTATTGTTGCTGACCATGTCCATCCCTGTATGACTACAGTGTCCCCATCTTCTGATGGCTCCTTCCAGCAGGATAATGCACCATGTCAAAAGCTCCAATTATCTCACCACTGGACAATGAGGTCACTGTACTCCAATGTCCTCCACACTCACCAGATCTCCTTTGGGAGCACCTTTGGGATGTGGTGGAATGGGGGATTGGCATCATGAATGTGCAGCCAACAAATCTGCAGCAACTGCGTGATGCTATCATGTCACTATGGAGCAAAATCTCTGAGGAATGTTTCCAACACCTTGTTGAATCTATGCCATGAAGGATGAAGGCAAAAGGGGGTCCAACCCGGTACCTAATAAAGTAGCCGATGAGTGTATATTTCATTTGGGTACAGTGTTACATGACCGCGCAATTACCAGTTGCCGTATTGCAAAAAAATACCCTAGTCGTGAAGAGGGTAAAACCTTCAGGAGGTCAAGTGCTTAAAGAGTACATTTGTTCCAGTGAAGGGAACTCTTAGGCTCCATGAACTCTAGCAGCTCCTAAACTTGAGTTTAAGAGCTTTTGGCGTTTTTTTGGCAAAGCTCCTAAATACAACTCCATAAAAGCCTATGTGTCCATGTACACATAGGCTTTTAGGATCGTTTAGGAGCTGCTGAGGTTAGAGGAGGTTCAACCTCCCCTAACCTTCCTCTCCTGAACAAGGAATAATCACGTTCAGGATAGGAACATTTTGACCACCGGTGGTCAAAGTAGTTCAAGTGTACATGAAGCCTTAAGGCATCAGCATACCAAGACATTTTGGACAGTTTAATGCTCCCAACTTTGTGGGAACAGTTTGGGGATGGCCCCTTCCTGTTCCAACACGACTGCACAACAATACACAAAGCAAGGTCCATCAAGACATGGAAGGGGGTAAAACCTTCTGGAGGTCTAGTAGTTAAAGAGTACATTTATTCCAGTGAAGGGAGCTCTTAAGGTGTCAGAATACCAAGACATTTTGGACAATTTCATACTCCCAACTTTGTGGGAACAGTTTGGGGATGGCCCCTTCCTGTTCCAACATGACTGCGCACTAATACACAAAGCAAGGTCCATCAAGACATGGAAGAGGGGAAAAACTTTTGGAGGTCAAGTAGTTAAAGAGTACATTTGTTCACACAGATCTGTACAATTAACCTAAAAATGGTTTAGAAGTGGAAAAATAAAAAAAAGGATGGTTTGGGTTAAGACCGTGGACAACTGGGAGTATTTTAAAGTACACTGGGATACATTGAAGTAACTGTAGGGGCCCACTACTGTCCTAAGAGGAGCACAGTACAGTGTCATGTGTCACGGACTCATCTCTCTTTCAGCAGTCACATCGTACAAGCAGTTGGAAGCTGCTGCTATTGTAAACAAGAGTGAACCTAACTTTGAGGACAAGCCATCTATGTACTGTCCCATCTTGATATATCCGTGCCTTCTCTATACAATATACAAGAACGCTCTTTGAAAACACACAGAGGGGCCTGGAATTTGCCTCTTAGCTGGGATAATAATAAACGTCTGCTGGTGACTCAGACTCTTAGATCCAAATTTACATTCCCAATCCGGCTAAAAGATTTTAAGTTAAACAATTTTATAAAAAAAAAAATAAAAGAAATAAAAATGCAATAAACAACATTTATATCATCACCAACGGCATTTGTTTCCACTACGCCTGTGCTAACTATTTTACAATACTGCCCTTGTGTTCTGTTCTGCAGACCACGGCTCCAAAAAGCGCAAATGTACGGCGTCTCAAGAAAGGTCAGCTGAACCCTTAGAATCCTCTCTGGGACCCGCGCCAGGTTTCTACATGTGGAATATTTTGTATGTCCTGGATTATTATCTCCTATTTGGCCTTGCCAGGCAAGGTGGGTCCAGATCTGTGGTGTGGTGTAACAATGACCATTTGAAATGTTTTTATTTTCCTTTTGTATTATGTTTGTTTTTTCTTTTTTATTTGGGTCTCATATTGACAGTGGGGTACAGGAAAAAGCTCCAGATCTACTGACATACTACCATGAAAATAGATTTGTCTCTTCCCCCATTTTTAAAGAACTGCAGACGTATGTAAAATTTACTACGTGTACTAAATGGCCAAAGATTTGTGAACACCTAAACATCATACCTATGTAGGAAGGTCCCAAGCCTCCTTCAGTCTAATGAGAACCTCCAAGGGCCAGAGATAGCTGACATATGTCTGTATATAGTAGGTTGTATGGCATAGTGGGTATAATGCAAGGTAGATTGATTGGACGCTAGACACTTGTTGAATGCAAAAGAGATTTTATTTCTCTTAAATTTTTTTTTGGGGGAGAGAGGGCTTAGGACCAGGACACCCTTAGGTAGTTGCAAGTTCAATTGGCAGACTCCGAGACTTCAATAGGAGGACAGCCATGCAGGGAAAGGCATCCAGCAAGACACCACATCTGCATGTATAGGAATGCTGTCTACTATGACAACAGTCTTTAACAGTTCCTTCACAAAACGTAACAGTTCCTTCACATCCACTACAATCACTTTGTGTAGTTCTTCAGCCCACTGAGCTCCCAGTCTCTCTCACTAGACTAGATGATTCACTGCCACTGAATCCCTTGAGCTCCTCCAAACTTCACGTTAGTATCTTCCTCAAGCGTCACCCCTGCTTCTCTGCTGGGTCCCTAGCTTGGCACTCAAGATACTTCTCAAGCTTCACCCCACTGGCCTTCTCAGTCCCTGGCTTGACACACAAGGCTGCTCTGAAAGCATTACCTCCGCTGGCTGGGTCCCTGGCTTGATTCCCACTGAAGTTTCCCGATTCTTCACCGTCCCCAGTTGGTGAGAATTCTGCTCCGGTACTTGCTTCAGTTACTCACTGTGGTCCCTAGTAATAAGGCGGATGGTCCCTTACTGGCGACAGCTTCCCCTCTACCTCCGACAACGACAGGTTCTCCGGCCGGCAGAACCGTCACTTCTGGTTGGACTGCAAGCCGCAATCCCAACCCTGTGCTGCTCTCTCTTGCTTCTGGATAGGCCCTCAGGCAGCCTAGCAGCCAGATGTGCCCGGGATAGGCCCAATCTCCGGACTAGCAGCCGGGCAATACAACACATGTCCACCCAGATAGCCATCCAGGTGGCACAGAACACAGATCACCTGACTTCAACCAAATATATAGGTTCACCCAGCAGGCCAAGGGATTTAGGAAAACCCCTGTCCATTGGCTGAGATACCCCATATACCCATAAACTGACCTTGCAATGCCCTTCTCATATCTAATGCCACCAAGTACCTGGCCACCTGGTGGCAGAAGTGAAAAGTGCAGCAAGTACAGACTTAGCGTGAAATCAATGGATCCCTAATAATAGACCAAGGTAGCTACACGTGGCAAGTAAATTTAGGAGAAACCCTGCCTAAACACCAGGGTGCTACACCTACCTATATGGCTAAAAGTATGTGGACATCCCACCAAATGAATGAGTTTCCAGTGAAGGGTTTTGGCTAATTTTACAACATACTGCGGCCCTTTGCTTACTTTTATCCAGCCCTTGGGGCATTATTCCTCCCACTGATAACAACGATGGGGACTATTCCTCCCACTGATACCAATGTTGAGCACTATTCCTCCCACTGACACCAATGATAGGGCAGTATTCTTACCACTGACACCAGCAATGGGGCACTATTCCTCTCACCAATACCAATGATGGGGCACTATTCCTCCCACTGACACAAACAATGGGGCACTATTCCTCCCACTGATAACAATAATGGGGCACTATTCCTCCCACTGACACCAGCGATGGGGCACTATTCCTCTCACCGATACCAATGATGGGGCACTATTCCTCTCACTGTCACAAACAATGAGGCACCATTCCTCCCACTGACACCAGCGATGTGGCACTATTCATCCCACTAATATCAATAATGGGACACTACTCCTCCCCTAATACTTAACATGGGGCACTACTCCTCCCACTGACGCCGGGACATTTTCCATTCATACTGGCCACTGCCCTGAACGACAGTAAAGTGGCCCTTTGTTTATAAAGTTTGGAGACCCCTGTTTTTAGAGAATTGTGCACTTCCGGTTCTGTGGCAACAATTTGGTGAAGGTCCTTTTCTGTTCCATCATTATTATTATGCCCCGGTGTACAAAGCCAGTTCCATAAAGACATGGTTTGATGAATTTAGTGTGGAGGAACTTGTGAGCCTTGGCCTCAACTCTTCTGAACATCTTTGGGTTGATGGAAAGCCATCAACCCAAATATGGAAACATCAGTACCTGACCTCACGATTGTTCTTTTGCTGCAAAAGACACAAATTCCCACAGCCACACTCCAATCTTTGAAAAGGCCTTCCCAAAGGAGTCAAGGCTCTTACAGCCATATGGGCTGGGGGGAGGAGGGCAATATCAATGACCATGGTTGTAGAGTAGATGTCCAATAAGCTCATATATGCATGAACGTCAGGTGTCCACAAATTTGCATGGGCCACGCACAGGTTCACTTAAAAGTGGTTGTAAACCCCTGAAATGAAAAATGAACAAAGCACATCCTTCTGAAGATGTACTTGCCTCTATCCAAAGCACCTAGTGTGATTTCCAGCTTTTCTATACTCCCTCTGAGTCACTTTTTACAGTCTATGCCAGCCTTTTTCAACCAGGGGATCCGGGCACCCTGGGATGCCTTCCGGTTTCTTCAGGGGTCCATTAGAAGCATTTCCCAAAATTGTATACAAGCCAGTGGGTGGATCAAGCCTGCCTTTTAGTTACAGAAGGCGTCATGTTTTCATTGTGCACCATTACAACTTTCTAGAAGCCAATGTCCCAACAACCAATGATTCCATTGGCTAATAAGGAGGATGTCAAACCCCCGCACAGCATCCTTGTTTGTCCATCCCCTGCCTCTTTCCATCATCACTGGGGTCAAATTAGTCGAGTGAGGGAGAGAAAATGAGGTAGAAGAGAAACACCAGAATACTAGTCAGTACAAACCTGTGTTTGTTTTGGGAATATAAAACACCTCTAACGTTGGGTGTCCTATGTACAGTATGTGGGTGCGTTATGTAAAACTATTTTTTTAGTTTTTAAAATTTTATAATGGGGTGCCTCGGGGTTATGATTTTAAAGGGTGCCTTGACTTAAAAAAAAAAAAGTCTGGTCTATGCCCACAGCAAGCAATCCCAGGAGAAAGCCCCTGCCACCCCCCAGGAGGGTGTGTCCATTTCCTACACTCAGGTCCCAGATTACACTTAGCTTTCTGCTCTATGCTGTGCAGTGTGTAGATAAGCGAGGTCTGCAGATAAACAAGTACAGCTTATGTAGGGGTATTTTGCTTCATCGCTGTGTATCACCTGAGGCCAGTCACTTAAGTGAATATACACTTTATAGCCAAAAGTATTGGGACACCTGCCTTTACGCGCACATGAACTTTAATGGCATCCCAGTATTAGTCCGTAGGGTTCAATATTGAGTTGGCCCACCCTTTGCATCTATAACAGCTTCAACTCTTCTGGGAAGGCCGTCCACAAGGTTTAGGAGTGTGTCTATGGGAAGATTTGACCATTCTTCCAGAAGCCCATTTGTGAGGTCAGGCACTGATGTTGGACGAGAAGACCTGGCGCGCAGTCTCTGTTCTAATTCATCCCAAAGGTGTTCTATCGGGTTGAGGTCAGGACAGTCAAGTTTCTCCACCCTAAACTTGCTCATCCACATCTTTATGGACCTTGCTTTGTGCACTGGTCCAAATCATTTGGTGGAGGGGGGATTATGGTGTGGGGGTTGTTTTTCAGGGGTTGGGCTTGGCCCCTTGGTTCCAGTGAAGGGAAATCAGGCGTCAGCATACCAAGACATTTTGGACAATTTCATGCTCCCATCTTTGTGGGAACAGTTTGGGGATGGCCCCTTCCTGTTCCAACATGACTGCGCACCAGTGCACAAAGCAAGGTCCATAAAAACATGAATGGGCACAGAGTCCTGACCTCAACCCGATGGAACACCTTTGGGATGAATTAGAGCGGAAGCTGCGAGCCAGGCCTTCTCATCCAACATCAGTGACTGACCTCACAAATGCTCTTCTGGAAGAATGGTCAAACCATACCTTTGAGATGGGAATGAGGGACACCTACTAGCAAATATATGTAGGCATAGGACACGCCCCCTGCCACACCCCCTTAAAGAAGAATTAACCAAAAAAAGATCAATTAAATCCACAAGGGACTTTTTTTTACCACTACTATTCCTTTATATTGGCTGTTTAAATTTACAAATGCAGCAATTTAGAAATCAGATGAAAGGTTTAGCACTGGGAAACACTTTTTGAAAGATAAAAAGTGCATTTCATATACAACTATATAGATCAGACCAAAATGAGGGACAAATGAGGAGGAAAGAGGGACATTGCTCCAAATTAGAACCTCCAATGCAATACTCCCAACGCACACATACCTGCACAAACGGCTGTATCTTAAATTGGGTACTGAAATGACCAACGGCTGGAACCGACTGCAATCATGAGAAGGAAGTGTCACCAGCACACCAGGATCTCCAAAATTGGGTCCAAAATTTTAATCACGTAGTATCAAAAAAATAAAAATAGAAGCGACGTTTCGGAGCCGCGCAGGACCCCTTCATCAGGCATGTGAACATGGCTCCAAATCAGCGACAGTCCCTTGAAATCAGGGGCAGTTGGGAGCTATGGTCAAACATTCCCATAGACAAACTCCTAAACCTTGTGGACGGCCTTCCCAGAAGAGTTGAAGCTGTTAGAGCTGCAAAGGGTGGGCCAACTCAATATTGAACCCTACGGACTAAGACTGGGATGTCATTAAAGTTCATGTGCGTGTAAAGGCAGGCGTCCCAATACTTTTGGAAATAAAGTGACTGAAAGGGTTTACAACCACTTTAAGTTCATGGTCCACCTAGGAGGTAAACCGAGTTGGCCTGGTATAGGTTGTTCTGTTGGAACAGGGTTTTTGCTATTGAACGTTATACATTTCGATGTATAATGTGGCAGTATATTGGGCATCTGTCTGTTCAAAAATAAATCAATTCATCTTTGAAAACACCGGGAACATTCCAAGGGACAAACATTTTAATGGAAAAAAAAAAAAAAACACTCCCCACTTAGGACTGTCCTTGGAAACCAGAGATGACAACCATGAAACCCCTTTATTGCCAAACTTGTGAGCGGATATTTTCTGTTTTAAAATGGCACTTTGGAGTACTTTTCATTCTTTTTTCAACAAAACAACATAGCGGACTTGAAATTTCCGATCTTTTGTAAAGTATATGTATTTAATAAAAAAAAAAAAAAAATTATATATATATACACAATGAAGAGAGTGAATGCCCCTTTCTTTTCTTTCCAAAATACCGTTCACACGCAAAAAGAGATTGTGGCTCAGTGACGTGATTGTTCGATGCGATGAATTATTGAGGAGATGATGGTATCAGCGCTCTTGGTCCTTACTGTCTGCCAAAACACATAAGTACCCGAGAGCACTTTATCCCCTCCACCCCCCACCATGGTGCTGTGCTCTGAGACTGACATTAATCTGCACATGAGGACAGCTTGTGAACGCTCCCCATTCTAAACGTTTTCTAACATTTATACTTTTCTCAAATTTATTATCATTGGAGAATTAGCCAAAGGGGTTTATTTGCTGAAGGCAAAAACTCGTAGACTGTGCACTTTGCATGTGCAGTTGCGCTTATTTTCCCCAGAGCTTAGTGAAATGTGGTGAAGCTCTGTTGCCTTCCCCTCGATTATGTGCAAGCAAAAATGCTGTTTTTTATTTTTATTTTTTTAATTTTTGGTTTTCAAATACAAAAAAAAGAAAGGCAACCCCCCTACTGTCAGACAGGTGAGCAGTGTTGCCAACCGTCAGTATTTTTACTGGCAGCCAGTAAAAAAAACTGGCACTTTTCTCCTGCCAGTAAATGCCAGTGATAGGAAAAGGTTGCCAGCAAAAATTATGGCTGTGACGCTTGGCTCTGCAATTCCGGCCTGGAGCCGACCAAACTA
The DNA here is from genome assembly GCF_042186555.1 of Aquarana catesbeiana. Classification (NCBI taxonomy): domain Eukaryota; kingdom Metazoa; phylum Chordata; class Amphibia; order Anura; family Ranidae; genus Aquarana; species Aquarana catesbeiana. Next base: position 785,439,325 of record NC_133325.1, on the reverse strand, counting down.
TCCGAGTGCCTGCTACAGTGTGTTAGGGCGGGGCGGACAAGGTGGTGGATCTGGCGGAGGCGGTGCCCGAACATCTCATGTGATTTCATAGTGCAGTGATGGCGAACCTTGGCACCCCAGATGCTTTGCAACTACATTTCCCCATGATGCTCATGCACTCTGCAGTGTAGTTGAGCATCATGGGGAAATGTAGTTCCAAAACATCTGGGGGTGCCAAGGTTCGCCATCACAGTCATAGTGCAAGGAAGCTGAGCCGAGCGGCAAGAACCTCTTGTGTGAGACGGGAACAAGGCAAACCGGGAGCGGGACTGTCAGTGTTGTTTGGACTGGAGGGGACTGAACTGAAGGGACCACCTGGCATGGAGAGAGACTGTCCTGTGCCTGAGCAACTTATTTATTATATTGAAAATAAAATAAGAAATATGTTTTTTGCCCTAATTCCTACCCTAAACCACATTGCTAATTGCATATTGTACTCGTATGTAGTTAAAATACTGAAATTTGCACTTAAAACTGTAAAGCCTCATACACACGATCGGTCTTTATACAAACTTTCCCGTGGATTTCTGTACAAAGGGCGTTGGCCGTGAACTTGTTAAGCATACACACGGCAGGACTTTTTAGGCAACAAACACGAACGTAGTGACGTTTCAACGTACTGACGACGCTTCAAAAGAGGACGTTCAATTCTCCGGCACCACCCTTTGGTCAACTTCTGTATTGTTGTCTGATTTTTTAAATTGTTTATGAGCATGCGTGTTTGTACTTTGTACTAAAGTCCGATGATTTTGTGTACACACGATCGGACTTGCTGACGTCGGACTTTTGTTGCCGCCAAGTTTGTCTGGTCGCACAGCCAACATTTTTCCGATGAAAACCGAAAAAGTTTGTCCGATGGAGCGTACACACGGTTGGATGTTGCCTTAAAACAGCTAATTTGCATGTTTGTTGTCAAAAAGTCAGATCGTGTGTATGGGCCTTAAGTTTTTAACTTTTGGAAATGCCAGTAATAACTTGACTGTGCCAGTAAATTTTGGGTGGCATGTCAGTAAATTTCAATCTGGTAGGTTGGCAACACTGCAGGTGAGGTCAGTAAAAGTGCCCATTACAGCAACTGTAATGCCGCCTATACACGATCCGACGTTCCGACAACAAAACCGTGGATTTTTTTTCCGACAGATGTTGGCTCAAACTTGTCTTGCATACACACGGTCACACAAATGTTGTCGGAAATTCCGAAAGTCAAGGTTGTGGTGAAGTACAACACGTACGACGAGCCGAGAAAAATGAAGTCCAATAGCCAGTGCGGCTCTTCTGCTTGATTCCGAGCATGCGTGGAATTTTGTGCGTCAGGATTGTCTACATACGCTCGGAATTTCCGACGACAAGTTTTGATGTCGGAAAATTTGAGAACCTGCTCTGAAACATTTGTTGTTGGAGATTCCGACAGCAAATGTCCGATGGAGCCTACACACGGTCGGAATTTCCGACAACAAGCTCGCATCCAACATTTGTTGTCGGAAATTCCGACCGTGTGTGTACGTGGCGTTAGAGTATCACAACCACATCGCCCAAAAGACACAGTACGCCCCATATCAAAAGAGTGCATAGAACATTCAGAAGCTAACCCCATTCACGCCGACCGTACGCAAATTTGCATTCATGGCTTGTAGGGGTTATACCGGGATGATAAAGATCACCCCGAAGCCGTTTTTTAGAGCGGGCTGTTGGCTCTTTGGTGATAACAACCGATGTGGCTAAAAGCCGCTCAGCTGTTATCCTAAAGGAGTGGGAGGGGACATCCCCCCCCCCCCCCCCGCGCTCCGGCCACCTTTCTCCGCTCTTCCCAAGCTACCCGTCCCACCGGGGGGACCCGAGCCACCAGCTGGCTGGCGCGTCCGCCGGCTAGGCTGAGACCTGAACAAAGCCGGATTCGTCTCCGATCTCGTGTCTCCGATGTAAAATTCCGTAAGCGACGCCACATAGTCGCTTCCAGTTTACTCAGCTGCCAATGGCACAGATTTTAAAAAAATGACAGTATTCAGAATAGCCAATTTTGTCGATCTGAATATTTTTAAGTGCAAAGGAGGGATTTGGGGTCCTTTAACTTGTAAGCAACAAATGTCATAAATAGGCTTTTGCGTGAAAGGGTTAAATAAAATAAAAAAAAATGAATAATAAAGAAGAACCAAACAACACACTTGTGAGCTTATTGGCTCTAGTAAATTCTCACAATATAAATAAATGACATGAAGGAAAGGTAAAATGGGCGCAACAGACTTTGCATGATCGATACGACCTCATCATTATAACCCTGTCTTTAATTTGGGAGGCGAAACCATGTCGTATCTCCAAACGTCAAATAAAAAGCTGTTTTTTTGGGGTTTTTTTACATTTTCCTTGCACCTGATTGGATATTCTTTACCAACTGAAGCTTCACCACATTCATTAATTTCTGGGGAAACTGAATGCAATCACAAGGTGTTTCCTTTTAGGCTAAAAAGCAAAAGTTGCTGTTCACCAGTACCACCCTGACCCATACCTACCACATAACCTTAACCTCCACCATTAAAGGAGAAGTAGGGCCAAGCTCTTTTAGCCCTACTTCTCCTGTGTGTCACAGGAGTGCCCTTCTGTGATCCATATACAGCCAACAGTGGGCTGAATTCCACTGTTGGCCGACGTCGCTTAGCCGCTCCAGACTCTGGAGGGATCCTGACTTTAACCAATTCCCGTTCATGTTATAGCCGAAAGCTGGCTACAGGCTTACTTTGCCAGGAGGGCGTCCATGGACGTCCTCCCGTGATAGCTCTGGACACAGCTGATCACAGATCGGGGTAAAGGGCCAATCACAGTGGCCCTTTACCACGTGATTAGCTGTGTCCAATGACAGCTGATCACGATGTAAACAAAAGTCGGTTATCAGCTTTTCTTTCCTCATGCTGACAGCATGAGGAGAGGAGAGTCAATAACAGGCTTATGTTAAAAGGACATCTATAGTGTCCTCATTATCAGTGCAGTCCCAACAGAGCCCACCAGTGCTGCCAATCAGTGCTCATCAGTGCCTCCACATCAGTGTTGCCTACCAGTGCCCATCAGTGCCGCCTATTGCTGTCTATCAGTGCCCACCAGTGCTGCCTATCAGTGCCCACCAGTGCTGCCTATCAGTGCCCACCAGTGCTGCCTATCAATGTCCAGCAGTGCTGCCTATCAGTGTCCACCAGTGCTGCCAATCAGTGCTCATCAGTGCCTCCTCATCGGTGTTGCCTACCAGTGCCCATCAGTGCAGCCTACCGCTGCCTATCAGTGCCCACCAGTGCTGCCTATCAGTGTCCACCAGTGCTGCCTATCAGTGTCCACCAGTGCTGCCAATCAGTGCCCACCAGTGCTGCCAATCAGTACCCACCAGTGCTGCCAATCAGTGCTCATCAGTGTTGCCTACCAGTGCCCATCAGTGTTGCCTATCAGTGCCCATCAGTGTTGCCTATCAGTGCCCATCAGTGTTGCCTATCAGTGCCCATCAGTGCTGCCTATCAGTGCCCATCAGTGCAGCCTCATCAGCGCACATCAGTGAAGGAGAAAAATTACCGGTTTGCAAAATTCTATAGCAAACTATGAAAAACGTTTTTGTTTGTTTAGCAAAAAATTCAAAACCCAGTGGTGATTAAATACCAAAAGAACGCTCTATTTGTATGAAAAAAATGATAAAAATTCCATATGGGTACAGTGCTGCATGGCCTGCACAATTGTCATTCAAAGTGTGACAGCGCTGAAAGCTGAAAATTGGCCTGGGCAACAAGGGGGTAAAAAGCGGCCAGTAGGCAAGTGGTCAATGTGGTGATCCGCCCAGATTCCTGACCGGTAGCTGGCTCAGCCTCTTATGCCGCGTACACACGAGCGGACATTACGGCGGACTTTGCCCGGCGGACTTTTCGATGTACTTTCCGACGGACTTTCTGAATGAACGGACTTGCCTACACACAATCCACCAAAGTACGTCGAATTCGTACGTGATGACGTACGACCGGACTAAAACAAGGAAGTTCATAGCCAGTAGCCAATAGCTGCCCTAGCATGGCTTTTTGTCCGTCGAACTAGCATACAGACGGCGGACTTTTCGACCGGACTCGATTTCAACGGATAAATTTTAAACAAGTTTCAAATCTAAGTCCGTCCAACTTTTGAGAAAACAAAGTCCGCTGGAGCCCACACACATCGAATTGTCCGACGAAATCCAGTCCGCCGGGCAAAGTCCGCCGTAATGTCCGCTCGTGTGTACGCGGCATTAGCATGCCACCGAGAGCCTGGGCCAGCCACTCCTGTCTCCTCCACGGCCTGGTGCTCCAGTGAGGGCTGGAGGGGCAGAGCACTGACAGTCATCATCTCTCTGCTCACTGAAGACCAAGAACTGAGCGATCAGCAGTCTTGAAGTTTACATTTCAAGGTTAATACTACTTTCAATTCTTGTCCAGGGGACACAAAGGGAAGTGGGTGAAAATAGCTTTAAATAAATTACAAAATTCTTAGTTATCAGAACGGGTGTCCTCACTGGAAGGTTGCCCTTTTCATCTTATTTCAGTGACAAGTGGAAACTAGTTCTAGATTTCACATCACTCTCCGCTCTGGTGACAAAGAGGATAAATAAAGGTACCCTGTAATAAAAAAATAAATAAATAAAAATCCCCTTTAAATGAATGATACAATCCTGTAGGTACCTTAGGCTGGCACAATATTAGTACAGACGTATCTTTCTGCCGTACTGTACTTTTTCCCATCCTAAGTGCAGTTTTTGTCCTCATGAGGGCTGTTTTGGTTGAGCTGATGCTCATTTTGGAAGGATCGGATGGGAACTGACTTTGGAGCAGCTGGCTTCCAATTTTATGAGCGGTTATCGTTTGTATCATGTGATACGACGATCCCCCCTGCAATAGAATTGGACCTTTCAGCTGTAATCGTTCCATGCTGCCGCCACATAAGAAATAACATGTTTTACAGTTTTTGGAGCTATGATCAGATTAAAATGTAAAGAAGTGTGTCACCGGCGCAAACACATATATATATATATATATATATATATATATAAAATACGTGATTGTATCTTTAAATATCAGATCTGCTGCAGTTATAAATCCCCCACCAATGCTGTGAGGTAGATAGTATTGTGATGAAGAGTGTAACGGCGCTGACCCCAAACAGTGATATATACCTTTCCACGTGAACAATTTTATCTGTGATTCATGAAAAAAATTGAAACTCAAAATAATAAAAAAACAAAAAACTATTAAAATGAAAAATCACCTGTTAACAATAGTCCTCTTCACAAAATGCTTATCCCAATCCCGTGTGCACAAATTCACATCCGTGACGAGAAAAATGTTTCACCAATTCATGAAACACCACCACCTGCCAAAATGAACACTCACCAGAGCCAAGGAAAAAAAATTGCGCCTTTGGTTTATACTGGGTTAACCACTCCACTCTAATAGGTATATCTGAGATTCCCCCATGGAACATTGTTTGTCTTCTGATGACTTGTCTAGTGGACAGAACACACAAGTTTGTATCTCTCCCATTGACATGCAAGGGCAGAATTTTAGACCCGATATCCTTTATAACCACTAGATGGCCGCCAGACAGGGGGCCAATACGAGAGGAGAATAAGGGATATGGACAAATACGTAAAATGCGTGTTTTTATATTTATATATTTGGGTTATCGTTCCTTTAACTTAGGATGAGCCTGTGGTAAATAGAGTTAAATTAGCATTTGCTATTGTAGAATTAACAGAAAGCTTTTACAAAAGGTGAATTGGGTGGCACCTTGGGTCAGTAAGACTGAATATAGGATGGGGCACGCACGGTGCTCTCCAGCTTCTGATGACATCACGTAGTGACGAAACGCATCCAGCTGGAACGCACAGAGCGTGCCCCATCCAGCTTCACATGACGTCACATAGTGACGAAATGCATCCAGCTGGAACACACAGTGCGTAACTCTCAGATCAGGTGGAACGCATGCCGATGCCTGGAGGTTCCCTGATTTCATATCACAGGGCGAATGTCTATGCCTGAATTTTATGTTTACCCACAACGGGAGTTTTTATAATAAACAGAAACTTTTTTACATTATGAGAACCCTTTTCTCCCATTTTTTTTCCACCTTTAAACCCATGCCACTGACACATTAGGCTCAAAAATCACAAGATAAAGGAACCAGCGAGCTGCCAGAGGATATCCCTCGTGTCACGGGTGACCACCCAAGCGGTATTTGACCCTTCTTGTCATAAGGCAAGAAGGTCAATGCCATCTGGTGAGTAGGCACTTTCACACGTGGTGATTCTGGGACACCGAGCAAGGATCAGCGAGTTTTCAGTGGGCTTGCTATTGGGGACACTCGGCTGGGGGGGGGATGGCAGGACCGCTGGCAGAAGAAAGAAAAAAAAAAGAGAAGAGGATCTGGGCTGCTCTTTGCAAAACCATTACACAGAGCAGGTAAGTATAACATGTTTGTTCTAAAAAAAAAAAAAAAAAATGAAAACCTTTAGAATCGCTTTAAAGAGCAGGTCGCATTGGGTGGGCGGTACTGTTTGCCGAACACATTGCATCTAAAAGGTATGGGGCGGTGCCACAACTGCGTTTTATGCAGTGAGTTACAGCGCAGTAGTGTGCCATCTACAGGGTTAAAACAGGCAATGGTCGGACGACTCTGAAAAGCATTTTCAGAGAGATGGGCAAGGGTTGCCACCAGGGGCGTTGCTAGGTCTACAAAAGATCTGGGGCTAGAGCCCATAGCAGCATAGTAAAGAAAGTCATACGCTTGGGCGGGCATACACATGTATATAATATAGGTGTGTGTGTATATATATCCCCAGAGAGCCTCCCCCTTTCATCAGGGTCCCTAGAGAGCCCCCCTTACATTAGGGTCCCAAGAGAGTCTTCCCCTTAAATCAGGGTCCCCAGAGAGCCTCCCCTCCCCTTGGGGACCCCTGCAGAGACTCGGGGCTATGGGCACCTGACTCTGGGCTATAGCCCCAAAAGCCACCCCCTAGCGACGCCACTGGTTGCCACATATATGAATGAGATGGTACAATCAGATTGTAATGTTTGTGGTGAGTAAGGAGTACATTGAATAAACAGGACGGAAGGCAGTCAGGAGTTAAATGCGATAACAGAAAGTTCATAAACCTGTTTATTCCTCTGGCCTGGAAGTCCAGCCAAGTGTTTTTGGTTGGTGTTTTTGCACATTTCTCCCGCCTGATGGTAAAACGTGGTCGTTCAGGAGTGTAACAATGAGCACAGTGTCTGAGTAAACGGCGCAGGTTTTCATCCCTTTCTACGCTGCAACAAAAGCATTGTAACAATGCCAATGCAAATACAGCCATGGCCCTAACACTCAATGTAAAGCTGTTTGAGGCAGGACAATGGCCAAGGTGAAACGGAGAACTTCAGGTATCCATATCCACTTACTGTCAGGTTCAAACTACAAAGTGCTGCATTCCTGAATGATAGCCTCATCATTATCATCCTATTCCTTCATCATATGCAGAGGGAAAGGAGTTAAGGGCTGCAAAATCAAAGTCTATACTGATTATGGCGATACCGAAATTCATCAATGCAGGATAATGATATTTTATGTACATGCACCAACCTTATTATTTCTGAGCAGTACATGAGATCTAAGTGCCGGTTCACACCAGCGAGATTCCAGTGCCGGTTCCCGCATCGCACAGGACACGCAGGCAGTTCACACTGCCCTATGCAAAGCGCTGTGGGTGTCAATAGAAAGTTAAAGTGTAAGTTCAGCTTTACAGAAAAATCTGTAAGGTGAACTTACACAGGACCCCCTCTTCGCCCCCCCCCCCCCCCCACAGTCCCCCGGACCTGCATGGCGGCGATTGCCCATTCTGAGCCGCCTCACGCTCCGGCTCTTAGAAATCCTTTTAGCTTTCTCTCTTCTTCTTCTTGCCCCCGCTGAGAGGACAGGCTACGTGGGTTTTGATTGGTCGGCGGCACCTGTGTAACGGCGCTGACCAATTAGAATGCTCCTAAAGTAGATAAAGCTCCGGGGATTTCTAAGTCCCTGTCAGGGCTGGGCCCAAAAGTTTTATACCAATATAATGCTGCGCTATCCAAATGTAATCATACGGTAACCGTACTAAACCATAATATTACTGGCTGCAGTTAAATAGTGGTGGTGGGATATTCTATTCCTATACAAAAAAATCTAGTGAATATAATAATGCAATCCTATGCGATTATAAGTTGCGATCACGAAAAATAAAAATTGTTGCAATCCTATGCGATCCTCCCAATGACAACCTGTGTAGCATACACACCTCTATATACACACACACACATGTAGCATTCATATGCAATAGAGAAATTAGCAACCCTGTGCGATAATTACAATACTGAGAGGACAGGCTACGTGGGTTCTGATTGGTCGGCGCCTCCCGTGGGACGGTGTCGACCAATTAGAATGCTCCTCCTGACGGGATACGTTTAGTAGATGAAGCTCTGGGGATTTCTAAGCCCCTGTCAGGGCTGGGCTCAGCCCTTCCTTCTCTGAGCTCAGCTGTCGGCTAATTGCCAGCTCCTATCTCTCCACAGTTACTCAGCTGTTGATGATATCTTGCTTGTCAGTCCTGCCTATCGAAGCTGTGCAGCCCAGAGGATCTCTGCCTTCGCCTTGGTCAACATCACAGAAATTATCTCTTGCGATCCTGTTCAAGACTTGCTTTGCTGACATCTCTTTTGGCTCCAGATCCTGCTTGCTGTTCCACTACATTGATCCCTGACTTCTGGGCTTGGCTGACTATCCGTTTTGGTTACTGAACTTTGGCTATGTTTTGACTATGTTTGTTCTTTTTACTTTTATTATTAAACAAGTGTGATTTAACTGTACTTCTGTCTCAGATTTCATGGTTTCTGACAGCCCCCGAGCCATGAGGTGGCTATACCAGGGCTCAGAAAAAGCGATCGCCGCCATGTAGGTCAGCGGGAATGGTGGGTAGGGCGAGGAAGGGGTCCCGTGTAAGTTCACCTTACAGATTTTTCTGTAAAGGTGGACTTACCCTTTAATAACACCCCCCCAGATCAGTTTGCATATCGCAAGGTGAACTGTCAAATGGTGCAGGAATCGGATCGCACAGGTGTGAACACCCATGTGATCCAATTCCAGTGCGGATCAAAAAAAAAAAGGGTCCAGCATCATTTTGGTCTGAATGGGAAGCAATGGGAAGCAAATTTATGATTTTGTGAATTCGTATCGCACAGACTTCGCATGTGATCTGTGAATCACATGCAATGCCTGGCATCGAGCTAGTGTGAACCGGCACTAAAGGATCAGTCCACTTTAAACAGACATTTCAGCTTTTGGAAGATGCTGAAATTTTTTTTTACATTTGCTCAACCAGTCCTGAGATTTACTATTTCTATACTGCTTAAAAGGGTAGTAAACTCAGTTTTACCACTTATACCTACAGGTAATCCTTATTATAAGCTTACCTGTAGGTACTGTGAATATCTCCTAAACTTGCACCGTTTAAGAGATATTCAGAGGGCATGCAGCCAACCGGAAACGTCACTAACACATGTGCTCTGAAGGTCCAGCATACCTTGCCGAACCTTCAGAGCCCGTGCCGTAAACGGTGGCTCCCGCACACAGGAGAGGGAGTGACGTCATCGCACGCCCCCCCGGCCACTCATATAGCCAGAGGCCGCTGATCTAGAAGACCGGGTGAAGATGGAAGCCCTCTCAGCGCTGACAGCATTCTGAGAGGGCTTCCATCCACATGCATACTAGCATATTATTACACTGCCTCTCGGGGGAATATTTTTTTTTTTCTTCAACTGCAGGTTACTACCTCTTTAAAGCGGTAGTAAAGCCTGCTTGGTGATTTTTACCTACAGGTAAGCCTATAATAAGGCCTATAATAAAGGCTTACCTGTAGGTAAAATGAATATCCACCCTGGATGCAGCCAGTTACGTCACCGCACATGTGCTCTGAAGCTTCAGAGCTTTGTGCCAGAACCGAGGGCTCCCGCACGAAAGCAGTGGTGACAGCCCAGCGCTGGAGGGCTTAGTTATTAGGTAAGTATTTCACAATGTGCTAGTACACGATGCATACTAGCACATTATGCAATTGCCTTACATGTGTTTTTTTTTTTTTTTTTCTTTAACAGCCGCGGTTTACTACCGCTTTAAGCACCATCGTTTAATCATCTCCCGTGATTGGACAGTGAAGAAGCAGCAGAATACTGATGAGTTTTACCTTTGATCTTGTCTTATATTAGCACATGTGGCACAATTAATTGGCCCATAAAGCTGTGAGCAGAGAACTGGTGACTGTCAATTAGCAGCCCTCTACTCTGCCCCCCCCCCCACACGCTCATTGTAGCGCTGGGCTGTGGAGGGGGTGGGAGCGGCCGGCTCAGGCTCTCAGCGTTTTGCTGAGAGGCTGAGCCAGGTGCCAGTCCAATCATGTGGGCGAATCCCAACTCCACTGTAGCAATCTTGCCCAGCTCTGTGACGTCAGCCGACAGCAGGATTCAGCCCGCTGTCTGCTGAAAACGGGTCACAGGAGTGCAGAAGGAGCTGCACTCCTGTGATCCACAGGAGAAGTACAGCCAAACGAGCTTTCCCCATACTTCTCCTTTAAGGTAAAGCTCTGACCTGCTTATGTCAAATATTTATCGTGTTTTCAATGACCTGCTAAAATGCAACTGGAACTTGTATGTCCGAGCCCTCGTTCACATTGACTGCGGCTTTGAAATTGCGCGACTTCATCTGAAATTGCACGAGTTCAAAGCCGCAAGTCAGTGCAACTTCGGTGAGACTTGGAAGAGATCTGTGCGGTTTTATGCAAAGATGTCTATGGAAGTCGCACCCGAAATCACCAAAAGTAGTTTAAGAACTACTTTTTCAAATCTGTGCGGCATCACAAAGTTGGCGTCACACCGATCTGAATTTGGGTTGCACCCATACCAATATGGTGCAGATACTAAGCATTTGCACGATACCTGAAAACTATACTTTCAGGCTCGGTTCTTTCAGCTGTCAGCGGGATTCCCCCATTGACAGCTGAAATGTAAAAATTAAGCCGACAATTATCGGTTGTTAAGGAGCTGGGCCCTTGCGTCCTTAAAGGTGTTGTAAAGCTTTGTGTTTTTTCACCTTAATGCATCCTATACATTAAGGTGAAAAAACACCTTGCTCTCTCCGGGCCCCACTGAGCCCCCGTTTTACTTACCTGAGCCCCGAATCTCCGTGGGCGCCATCCCGCGTTGCTTTCCCCCAGCTTCTGTCGGCTCTTCATTGGATGATAGCAGCGCAGCCATTGGCTCCCATTGCTGTCTATCAAATCAATGACAAGGTGCGCCAGGGGGTGGGGCCGAGTGACACACTCGGCGGCTATGGCCACCGAGTGTATCATACGGGAGCGCATCCGCAAGCTAACCCCGCTTCCCAGAGGGGGGTTAGCTCTTGCAGGGAGGAGCCGAGACAGCCGCCGGGGACCCCAGAAGACGAGGATCGGGGCCACTCTGTGCAAAACGAACTGCACAGTGGAGGTAAGTATAATATGCTTGTTATTTAAATAAAAAAAAAAAAAACAAACCTATACAACCCCTTTAACAACCAATGACTCATTCAGCTGTCAGTGGGGTTCCCCTGTTGACAGCTGAAGTGTTAAAGAAGTCCAGTAATTGGAGCTGTCAAAAAAATCAGCGGGCAATGTTTATCAACAACGTTGCTCAGCCGCTGAAACAGAAAGGTAAAAAGAAACATTGTTTCTTTCTGTTTCTTCATCTACAAATAAAAGGGATGAACTTCCATCTGCAGATGAAGTCAGTTTGAAGCAACCTGTCAAGTAATTTTTTTATTTTTCTTTGTGTTTTTTAATAAATGTTTCTCTGTTTAATCCCTTATTAACAATTAATTTACTCTAATCAGCCTTAAAATGATTGTAAAGTCAGAAGGTTTTTTTTATCTTAATGCATTCTATGCATTGAGATAAAAAGCCTTTTTGTGTGCAGCAGCCCCCCCAATACTTACCTGAGCCCCATCTCTATCCAGGGATGTGGTAGGAGTGTCTTGGCTGCCTGGGACTCCCCTCATTAGCGCAAGCCAGCGGTGCGGCGCCATTGGCTCCCACTACTGCCAGTCAAAGTCAGTCAACCAATGAGGAGAGGAAGGGGGTGGAGTCGGGCTGCAGCTCCATGTCTGAATGGACACAGGGAGCTGTGGCTCAGCTCGGGTGCCCCCACAGCAAACTGCTTGCTGTAGGGGGCACTCAACAGGCGGGAGGGGCCAGGAGAGACGAAGAGCAACCCGAGAAGAGGAGGATCCGGGCTGCTCAGTGCAAATCCACTGTACATTGCAGGTAACTATAACATGTTTGTTATTTTTACCTAAAAAAAAAAAAAACAAGGCTTTAATATCACTTTAATTAACTTTTTTTTATATTCTCCTTCGCCATTTAATTATTATTTCCCTGTTGATTTTTACATTTGTTTTTGTTCACTTCTATTTTTATAAAACTAATAGTAATTAAAACTTTTTTTGTTTGTTTGCTTTGTTCGCTAATATTTTTACACCTTTAACATATATTTACACGATTCACATTGAAAAAAAGCGCAAAATGTAACAAAAAAAAAAATACATTATTTCATTTGTAAATGACTTTTCAATGCTTTGTACCATTGCTGGCAGCTGAAGTGTAAACAAAACAGTTGCGGTAGGTATCGGTAAATTGGTATTGGCGAGTATTATTAAAATAAAAAGTATCGGTAATCGTACAAAAAATTGTATTGGTGCGTTCTTAATTTGAACAGTGCGATTGACCTGTCAAATTGCATGACAAGTTGCACCAATGTGAATGAGGGGTAAGAAAGAAGTGTGTTCCCCGGTGGTTGTTAACCACTTTCCGACCACCCCATAGCAGATTTACTGCTACAGGGCAGCCATGCTGTGCAGAATCACATATATATAGATATATCTATATATAGATATCTATATATAGATATATCTATATATATATAGATATATAGATATAGATATCTATATATATATCTATATATCTATATAGATATATAGATATATATATAGATATCTATATATCTATAGATATAGATATATATCTATAGATATATAGATATATACACATAATTCTGCACTTGATTTTACTCACACAGGTGACCTGATCTTCGCCAGCACCGGCTGATCGTTTGTTACACTGACAGAATGCCATGTAAACAAGACAGGCTCTCATTCTGTCAGTACAGAAGACATGGATCCTGTGTTTCTGTAAAGCAGAAACACAGATCCATGCCTTACACTAAAAAAAAAAGCACCTCCCCAACTATACTGAACACTAGCTAGGCACATAGTTAACCCTTTGATCACCCCTGCTGTTAACCCCTTTGCCAGCCAGCGTCATTAGTACAGTGACAGTGCATATTTTTAGCACTGATCGCTGCATTAGTGTCACTGGTCCCCAAAAGAATCGTCAAAAGTGTCAGTTGGTGTCGAATTTTGTCCGCCACAATATCGCAGTCCCCCTATAAGTCGCTGATTGCCACCATTACTAGTAAATATAAATATACAGTAAAACCTTGGTTTGAGAGTAACTTGGTTTGAGAGCGTTTTGCAAGACAAGCAAAATTTTTAATAAAATTTTGTCTTGATATACAAGTAGCGTCATGTCACAACTGAGTATAAAAGAAAAGAGAGGCGCCTCTAAGTGTAGCAATATGGTTACATTTAATGAAGGTACAACATTCAGCAACATATTGCTACGCTTAGAGGCTCCTCTCTTCTCTTTTATACTCTGGAGCTCCTGCTGGATTTTGCTTCTAATCCCCTTGTAGAGGCTTCCATCTGTGGATGGACATTTTATAGTTACACAACCTGGTCACATTGCTATAATCTTTTTATAAGGACTATGAACTGAAGGACTTATGAATAAATAGTTGCGGAACGAATCATTTGAGTTTCCGTTATGTATGGGGAAATTCGCTTTGATATACAAGTGCTTTGGATGTTTCTGGAATGAATTATGCTCACAATCCAAGCTAAATATATATGTATATATATCCCGTAGATGGTAGACAATATAGCTTTTGCGCAAACCGATATACTATAAATAATAAAAAAATATACAATAAATCAATATACGCTTATTGGGATTTTTTTACCAAAAATATGTAGCAGAATACATATTGGCCTAAATGAAGAAATTAGATTTTTTTACATTTTTTTTATTGGAAATGTTTTATAGCAGAAAGTAAAAAAAAATAGTTTTATAACAAAGAGTATAAAATATTTTTTTTTCAAAATTGTCAGCCATTCTTAGTTTAAAAAAAACCCAAAAAAACACAGAGATGATCAAATACCACCAAAAGAAAGCTCTATTTGTGTGTGTGTGTGTGTGTGTGTGGGGGGGGGGGGGTTGTGGGAGGACATACATTTTATTTGGGTACAGCATCAGTTAAAGTGGAACTGCTGTCTGCTCCCATAATCTGTAATAAAACATCTTTGCCATTCTGAAGCTTCCCTCCAACCACTTTGCATATTATTTTATATACAATGCGATTCTGTACTTGCCAAATATGTGGCAGAAATCTCCCTCCACTGAGTCTGGCTGCAGCCATATTAACCGTGGGCAGCTGAAGCTGCTGCCTGTTCACTTCCTGGATTTACACAGACACACGCAGAGGCACACCTCCAGCTCTGCAGCTCTCATTGGCCCTCTTATGACTCATCCCCCCTCCCTTCCTGGCAAACTTTCAGGAGATTGAGAGAGAGAGCTGTGCATGATGTCATAAGCCTAGGCTAATGACCAGACAGGAAACAGGAAGTGGGCTGTATAAGGGATTTACTGGCAGAAAAAAAAAATGTTTTACTATCCAAAGTTAAAACAACAACAAGGGCAGAAGATTTAATAGATGGAAAGATGAAAACATGACTGAAGTTCTGCTTTAATCACTTCAGCCCCGGAAGATTTGGCTGCTGAATGACCGGGCCATTTTTTGCGATTCAGCACTGCGTCGCTTTAACTGACAATTGCGAGGTCGTGCGACGTGGCACCCAAACAAAATTTACATCCTTTTTTACTTACAAATAGAGCTTTCTTTTGGTGGCATTTGATCGCCTCTGCGGTTTTTATTTTTTGGGCTATAAACAAAAAAAGGGCGACAATTTTGAAAAAAAAAAACACAATAATTTGTACTTTTTGCTATAATAAATAATATTTTTTTTTTAGAAGCAAATTTTTTCTCAGTTTAGGCCGATATGTATTCTTCCACAAATGTTTAGTAAAAAAATCGACAATTTTGACACATTTTTGGGACCATTGGCATTAATACAGCGATCAGTGCTATAAAAATGCACTGATTACTGTAAAAAAAAGTCACTGGCAGTGAAGGGGTTAAAACTAGGGGGGCGATCAAGGGGTTTCCTGAGAGGTGATTCTAACTGAAGGGGGAGGGGACTGACTAGAGGAAGTGACGGATCGTGGTTCCTAGCTAATAGGAACACGCGATCTGTCACTCCTCCCAGAACAGAACAGGGATTTGTGCGTTTACACACACACTTCCGTGTTCTGTCCCTGGTGCTCGCTCGTGACTGTCGGCCACGAGCATCGGCACCCCCGCTATGTGGAAGCGTGCACGTGCCTTCTATCCCGATCCCGCGAGCCAACGTAGAGCTACGACGGTTCGCGGGATCGCGCCGACTTGCCGCAGTAAAATGACGGCGGCTGGTCGACAAGTGGTTAAAGTAACGCAGTGCCGTATCGCAAAAAATGGCCTGGTCAGGAAGAGGGGGCAAATCTTCTGGAGGTGACGTGGTTAATATTTATATATTTGTAATATAGAAGTTTATATCATTTTTACAGTACATAAACCAGTTTGTGATTTTCTTCAAGTCTTCATTATATATAGGTGCACAAGTCCATATTCTACAAAAAAATATCAAAACAATAATAAAAATAAGAAGCTAATCATTTCCTTGGGGAAAAAAAAAAAAATAAAGACCTTTTTTATATAAATGTGCATATAGTATAAAAAGCTGCATACATATATTAAAATAATCAGCTAAAATATTTTCTTTCTTTCTTATGCAAAAGACAGGAAAACAAAAGCAAAGCTGAGCTGATTAGGCAACAACCTGCCAAGGAAGAAAGGAAAAAAAAAAAATAAAAAATGCACACAGCAAAACAATTAGCCGAAATGCAAGGCAAAAGTCCGTTAATGTTATCCAGAATGACAGCACAGCCATTGTTTGGGCTGCCAAGGCGCTGCATGCTCGCTGGATCTAAAAAAACGTCCTAAGAGAATAATAAACTAACCAGATTAGACTAAGAGTGATGCTTCGGTACCACTTCCATCGGCGTTACAAAACTCGCACACTGTTCCGAGGTTTTACAATGCGAGCGGGGGAGCTGTCGTTTTTTTTTTTCGAGGGGGGGAAAATGGCTGCTCTGTGTTGGCAGGAACGAGAGTGCCAACAAACAGGGCCCTGCTTTATTATTTAACAGTTGGTACTGCTGGAGTCCTGGCACTGCAATAGAGCAATCTCTGTCTTAGTGCAAGTAAGCCTGATGTTAAGAGCTTATGAGCCAAATCATGTTTACCATAGTCTGTGAGAACCTAAACAGCCCCCATCAGATGGACAGAATTCCTAAGGTACAACATTCCTTGGCCAAATGAGCGAATGAAAAATTCAGAGAGGTGCGGAATCGTTTTTTTTTTTCTGAGGCTGCACAATTAAACTTTTGCAGATTGGGAAATCGTTGCTAACAAAATCACAAAGCCTTTCCCCGAGTGCACCCGATCAAAAAAAAAAAAAAACTGGTCTTCATCAGTAAAACCTTGACCCGTAGTCTACCCCCATAAAGCCCGCCAAACGGCTCTTCCGGTGTCACGTAGCCAACTGGCCCGGCTGGAAGAGCTCATCGAGCGAAAAAAAAAAAAGAAAAAAGGAAGCTCTGCCATCAAGCTCGGGGCGCCACCGGGGCATATGTGCAGAATTATAACCCTCCAGGCCGACAAAGCTGAGATGTTGTTGCGCGCTCCCACCAAAAACTCCCACCAAAGCGGACAACCTTGTCACAAATGGGTTCTGAGTACAAGTTCATCTCATTAGATGGTGGGGGGGGGGGGGTTTGATCACTTGCTTCTACGGAGCCGACTATACACAAATGACACGCAGGAGCCAAATGGAGAGGTTGTTGTGTTGGATGATTTTGCGGCTTTTGGGGGAGGACGTATCGTTCGGCTCGTTTGATCATTTACAAAAAGGTCCACGGGCCTTCCATGGCAAAAATGATGATTGCCAGCTATCGCTTGGACCTCGGTGGACTTTCTACGGTGTTGCCGTAAAAAAAGGCGCAGGAGAGAATTGAGAATATCTACAGGCAATGGGGGTCCACACCGTATTATTTATGCAATATACACACACAAATTGTTAAATCGGGGGGAAAATTCAAACATGCTAATTGCACATTCTCCGAGAGGTGAGAATATGATAAGAAAATGCCTCCTCCATTTAATATTTATAGACGTGAAATGTGAGAGACGCATCATTTTGTTTTGGGTCACACTGAAGCCATTAAACATTTTTTTTACATTTCTTTATGGAGGGAGCTGAAACTTCGAGTTGCCAAGAGACAGCCAAGGAACCTTAAGGATTTAGAGAAGATCTGTAAAGAAGAGTGGACCAAAATCCCTCCTGAGATGTGTGCAAACCTGGTCACCAACCACAAGAAAACGTCTTACCTCTGTGCTTGCCAACAAGGGTTTCTCCACCAAGTACTAAGTCATATTTCGCTTGGGGATCAAAAACTTATTTTACTCACTGAACTGCAACTCAATTTGTATCATGTGTTATTTTCTGGATTTTTGGTTGATATTGTCTCTCTCTATCATTTAAAATACACCTATGCTAAAAAAAATGATAGACCCTTCAAAATCTGCAGGAGATCAAATAAATATTTTCCCCCACTGTATCATAGTTACATAGTAGGTGAGGTCGAAAAAAGACACACGTCCATCAAGTCCAACCTATGTGTGTGATTATGTGTCAGTATTACATTGTATATCCCTGTATGTTGTGCTCATTCAGGTGCTTATCTAATAGTTTCTTGAAACTATCGATGTTCCCTGCTGAGACCACCGCCTGTGGAAGAGAATTCCACATCCTTGCCGCTCTTACAGTAAAGAACCCTCTACGTAGTTTAAGGTTAAACCTCTTATCTTCTAATTTTAATGAGTGGCCACAAGTCTTGTTAAACTCCCTTCCGCGAAAAAAGTTTTATCCCCATTGTGGGGTCACCAGTACGGTATTTGTATATTGAAATCATATCCCCTCTCAAGCGTCTCTTCTCCAGAGAGAATAAGTTCAGTCCTCACAACCTTTCCTCATAACTAATATCCTCCATACCCTTTATTAGCTTTGTTGCCCTTCTTTGTACTCACTCCATTTCCAGTACATCCCTCCTGAGGACTGGTGCCCAGAACTGGACAGCATACTCCAGGTGCGGCCGGACCAGAGTCTTGTAGAGTGGGAGAAATATTGTTTTATCTCTGGAGTTGATCCCCTTTTTTAATGCCAATATTCTGTTTGCTTTGTTAGCAGCAGCTTGGCATTGCATGCCATTGCTGAGCCTATCATCTACTAGGTCCCCCAGGTCCTTTTCCATCCTAGATTCAAATATAATTCAGCTCACTGACCTCTATGGTTTTAAAACCTCATGAGGCACCTCATGGCAAAGAACTCTCTGAGGATCTGAAAAAAAAGAATTGTTGCTCTACATAAAGATGGCCTAGGCCAGTGATGGCGAACCTTGGCACCCCAGATGTTTTGGAACTACATTTCCCCATGATGCTCTTACACTCTGAAGTCTAGTTGAGCATCATGGGAAATGTAGTTCCAAAACATCTGGAGTGCCAAGGTGCGCCCCCACTGGCCTAGGCTATAAGAAGATTGCCAAAACCCTGAAACAGGCAGTGCTGAAAAATAATGGTGGCCACACAAAATATTGACACTTTGGGCCCAATTTGGACATTTTCCCTTAGGGATGTACTCACTTTTGTTGCCAGCGGTTTAGACATTAATGGCTGTGTGTTGAGTTATTTTGAGGGGACAGCAAATTTACACTGTTATACAAGCTGTACACTCACTACTTTACATTGTAGCAAAGTGTCATTTCTTCAGTGTTGTCACATGAAAAGATAGAATAAAATATTTACAAAAATGTGAGGGGTGTACTCACTTTTGTGAGATACTGTACATTGCAGAGAATTATAGATGCATGGTCCCCGCTCTGCCAGTAATGCCAGATTCATAGAGCTTTGCCCTTCTGGTTATTATCAATGAATATACACAGACAAGGACGGACGGTTACACATGACGACACATAAAGACTCTCAGGGGCAGTCCGGCCTCTTATACACAGGTACGTCCCTTGCCCACATCTACGTGAAGGAAACGTACAACGCTGTGTAGATGGAAAGCATCGGGCAGGCAATTTCAACCTCTGAAAAGAAAACAAGTAAAAAGATACAATAACTGTTGTACGCACTAATGAATCATTGATGTGCACAGTTCCTACAGAAAAAAAAAAAAAGTAATATTATACTCGGTTATACTCGGCTTATGTTTTAATTGATTTATTAATATTTTATCACAGGAATGTAATTTAAGCGTCTAGTGATTTAGCTCTCATAAACCTTTAGCATTTTGCAAATTCAAATTCAAATTTGAAGCCAGGGCGAGCAATTAACTTTTCTATCATCTTGTCAGGGGAGAAGGTTCGTGTTTAATTTGAGACAAAGTGACAGAAATATATACACTGTATGTAAGACTGCAATTTAATTTCTGAGTCGGTGCCATCCACCTTCATTACTGTGATAGCGGGGAGGGATGATCTGCAGAAATGGCCTCAGAGCTGCGCATTCTATAACAAATATGGGGGGGGGGGATGTGCAACCAGAAAAATAATTACAATTACAGTTGAACTAAAGGCAAAAAATAACATATACAGTATGAAGCAATCTGTCACTAGAATTAAAGTGGAACTAAAGACAAAAACTTTTTTTTTTTTTTGCCATCTGTGTCCTATTGGGGAGATTTCCTTTCACTTCCTGTTCCATAGCCAAAACAGGAAGTGGGGCAGTGACGGCTGGTGGTATATTTTTTTTTCTTTGTGGGGGGTGGAGGTGCGGGCTTCCTCTGGGTGGCGGTCGGCGGCTTCACATTCTGTCTCCTCCTTCCTCAGCTTCACGACTTCCCCTGCATCTCCTCCTCCTCGGTGGCCAATAGGATCGCTTCTCTTCTCGGGCCAGTCGGGTCTCAGGACCCGCTTCCTGAGCTTGGGATTGGCCCGTGACGAGAATCAGGAAGACAAAGGCGAATATTAACCACTTAAGGACCGAGCCGCTTTCTGAGATTTGTTGTTTACAAGTTCAAAAAACTTTTGCTAGAAAATTACTTAGAACCCCCCAAACATTATACATTTTTTTTTCTAACACCCTAGAGAATAAAATGGCGGTTGTTGCAATACTTTCTGTCACACCGTATTTGCGCAGCGGTCTAACAAGCGCACTTTTTTCGGAAAAAATACACATTTTTGAATTAAAAATTAAGAAAGTAAACAGTAAAGTTAGCCCAAATTTTTTTTTTTATATTGTGAAACATAATGTTACGCCGAGTAAATTGATACCCACCATGTCACGCTTCAAAATTACGCCCGCTCTTGAAATGGCGACAAACTTTTACCCTTAAAAATCTCAATAGGCAACGTTTAAAAATTCTACAGGTTGCATATTTTGAGTTACAGAGGAGGTCTAGGGCTAGAATTATTGCTCTCGCTCTACCGATCGCGGTGATAACTCACATGTGTGGTTTGAACACCGTTTTCATATGGGGGAGCTACTTACGTATGCATTCGCTTCTGCACGCAAACTCGACGGGACGGGGCGAGTTTAAAATTTAATTTTTTTTTTCTTATTTATTTTACTTTTTTATTTTATTTATTTTACTTTTTTTATTTTTTATTTTTACACTGTTCTTTAAAAACAAAAATTGTGTCACTCCTATTCCTATTACAAGGGATGCAAACATCCCTTGTAATAGAAAAAAAGCATGACAGGTCCTCTTAAATATTAGATCTAGGGTCAGAAAGACCTCACATCTCATATTTACACTAAAATAACAATAACAAAAAAAAAAAAGAGCTAGGGGCGGAAGTGACGTCTTGACGTCACTTCCACCCTGCAATGATATGGAGACGAGTGGGGGCCATCTTCCCCTCACTCATCTCCATGACAGGCTAGGGAAAGGATCCGATCGCCTCCGCCACTGCCGACGGCTCCGGTAAGCGGCGGAGGGCACCGGAGCGCGGCGGGAGGAGGGGGGGCCCCTCTCGCGCCGCCGATAAAAGTGATCTTGTGGCGAATCCATCGCAGAGACCACTTTTATCTTGTAGCGGACCGCCCGCTGAAGAAGAGGATACCAGGGTTATGGCAGCTAGCTGCTGCCATAACAACGATAACTCTCTTCAAAGTACCGACGTATAACGACGGTGGCCGGTCCAGAAGTGGTT
The DNA here is from genome assembly GCF_042186555.1 of Aquarana catesbeiana. Classification (NCBI taxonomy): domain Eukaryota; kingdom Metazoa; phylum Chordata; class Amphibia; order Anura; family Ranidae; genus Aquarana; species Aquarana catesbeiana. The sequence continues at coordinate 785,417,721 of NC_133325.1, read as the reverse complement.
AATTCGCTATTGTCACACAACTGGGTGGGCTCAGGGCTCAGTGCTCTGCGCCCCGAGCCCAACCTTTTTTGAAGCCAATTAGAGCCTCAGACTCTAATCACGTGCTTCCAAAAAAAAACAACCTATTGGAATCCATTAGTCCGGCGCCCTGCATGTAAATTAGGGGCCAGACACAGGGATTAGGGGGGCGGCGCCCCTGCTCCCTGTATGGACGGGCCGCCACTAATGTGGGGGAATCCCTGGTTATCACAATGGTCAGCAAACTACTATTCCCATTGGAAGATTTTTCTATCTATTCCTGTTCTGGTGACCATTCAACATTTTGAATTTTCTTTCACTCTCAGTGCCGGTTCACACTGATGCGAGTCTGTTGAGGATTTGATGCGTTATAAAAAGCCTAGGTTCGCATGTCACCCAAAAACACATTGCATTCAATGACGGTCGTTCACATCTTTGCGTTGCGACTGCTATGCAAATACGATGCGGGCAACAAAAAGGGTGCTGTGCGAGTTTACTGCGCTGCGGTTTTCCTTTTCGTAGACATCAATGGAAACTGCACTGAAATCACATCTTGTATTCAGACGTGTGCGAATACTTTTTTTTCTGTGTAGATTTTCTACATATTCCCCCCCCCCTTGCAGAAATCGCAGCTGCGCCCAATCCCATCCAAAAACGCATTACATTCATACAAATTGCAATGCAAAATCGCACTGAACTCGAGGGAAAAATGTGAATAAGACTTGCACCCATTCGCATCGCAGAAGTGTGAACCCAGACTCAGTGATAATGGGATAAACAGGACAAATAGAGAAGGCGAATCTTCCCAACAGGGACAAAGATGACAGTAAAAACCTGACAGGTGTTCTAACCCCTTTCCACTCTATCAAAAAAAAAAAAAAGTTTTGCCCGTGTAACATGGGAGATTTACTAAAACTGGAGAATGCAGAATCCGGTGCAGCTCTGAATAGCAACCAATCAGCTTCCAACTTTAGCTTGTTCACTTAAGCTTTTGATAATAAAACCTGTAAGCTGATTGGTTTCTATGCAAAGCTGCACCAGATTCTGTGTGCTCCAGTTTTCATAAATCTCCCCCATAGTCTAAGGCCCCTTTCACCTTGATGGACTGATCGGGTCCACCTGGATGCACCCTGTGTTTTCGGGTGCATCCAATCGGACCACCCATAACTCTCTGTGTCCCGCTGACATCAGATCCGGTTCTGGTCCGGATGCTGATCGGAAAATACCAATCATACTCGCATAGAAGGCTGTAGCACCAATCCCCAGCCGTCTCTAGACTGAGAACTGAGCGATCAGTAACTCAGACTCTGCTCAGTTCTCTGTCTTCACTGAGCAGAGAGCCGGTGACTGTTGGCCACCGGCTCTCTGCTCTGCCCCTCCAGCGCTCACTGGAGTGCCGAGCTGTGGGGGGGGGGCTCTCGGCGACTCGCTGAGAAGCTAAGCCAGGTGACAGTCCGAGCATCTGAGTGGATCCTGACTGTAAAGTCGGGGATTGATCCAGCGGCTGGACCTGGACGGGCAGAGCAGAGAGCCGGTGACTGACAGCTGGCTTAGCCTCTCAGCGAGGGGCTCTCGGCGAGTCGCTGAGAGCCCCTCCACAGCCCGGCACTCCAGTGAGCGCTGGAGCGGCAGAGCAGAGAGCCGGTGACCAACAGTCACCGGCTCTCTGCTCAGTGAAGACCGAAGACTGAGCAGAGTCTGAGTTGCTGATCGCTCAGTTCTTAGTCTAGAGGCGGTTGGGGACAGCTGCAGCTGGGATTAGTGCTACAGCCATCTATGTGAGTATAACTGGTATTTTCCATTCCTGTACTTCTCTTCGAAGATCAATGAACGTAGGGAGGTTGCCGGGATATCACATCAAAATTTTGTTATGGGACTCGATTATCTGTAGTTATGCCCCTGGTTGTCCTACAAGTTAAAGTGGTTGTAAACCCTTACATATACCCAGTAAAGTGACTGGCCTCAGGTGATACACAGAGAACAACAATCCTCCTAGATAAGTTCTACTTGGTTATCTGCAGTCTTCTCTTCTGTACAGCCATTTAAAGACCAGAATTTATAAAGCCTATCTGAGATATCAGAAAAAAAAGGGGGCAGAGAACTGAAATTAAACTCTGCAGAGCTCAGTGAGCTGACTGGATGGAAGGGGCACCCCCTTCACATAGTACACAGCAACAGAGCTGAGGCTGTCAATTAGCTGGAGATCCCTTCCCTGTCACCTTTTTTCTCTCGGTGTCAGGGAAAACTTGTCAGAAGTGACTCATGCTGATCGCAGAGGAACAAAGCAGCAGACAGAAATGACACTTAGTGCTCTGGATCAAGACAAGTACACACTATAAAGGGATATGCTTTGTTCATATTTCTTGTCTGATGCTATGACTATTTTAACCACTTGCCGACCAGCCACCGTCATTATACTGCGGCAGGTTGGCTCTCCTGGGGAAATTACTGTAGGTGTACGTCGGCCGTTTTGAAAGCGATATGAGGCGCGCGCGCAGTGTGACGTTGGAGCCGATGCACATGGCCGGCTGCCGCGATGTCCGCCGGCCACCCGCGATTCCTCCACAAAGAGCCAGAACGGGGATCTGTGTGTATGTAAACACACAGATCTCCGTTCTGACAGAGGAGTCATATTTTACCAAAAATATGTAGAAGAATACATATCAGCCTAAACTGGTGAAGAAATTAGTTTTTTTTGGGGGGGGATATTTATTATAGCAAAAAGTAAAAAATATTGTTTTTTTTTTTCAAAATTGTCGCTCTTTTTTTTGCTTATAGAAAAAAAAAACCCGCAGAGGCAATCAAATACCACCAGAAGAAAGCTAAAAAAAGACAGCGCTGTCCAGACAGAGGGTCAGGGGGTCGTGCAGCCTCATGGGACAGTCAGAGTAGAATGAAAACTCCTACAAGCTTTAACCAGACACTGATAGAAGTCATAAGACTGCTATATACTGCTGATGAGAAAAGGTATTTAGCAGTTTATATTGATGTAGCACCCTGGTGTTTATGCAAGGTTGATCCGAAATTTTAACTGCCAGGTATAGCTACCTTGGCTAATTGTTGAGGATCAATTGATTTCGCTCTGGGTCTGTAGTTGTTGCGCTTCTCTTTTTTGCTGCTGGATGGCCGGGTACCAGGTGGCATTGGATGTGAGAGGGGCTGTGCAGGGTCAGATTATGGGTATATGGGGTGTCCCAGCCAATGGGCAGGGGTTTTCTTGGGTCCCTTGGCCTGCTGGGAGGGCCTATGTGTTTGGGTGGAGTCAGGTGATCACAGTTCTGTGCCACCTGGACAACTGTCTGGGTGGACGTGTGTTGTACTGCCCGGCCTGCTAGGCCTGAGATTGGGCCTATCCCGGGCACATCTGGCTGCTAGGCTGTCTGAGGGCCTAGCCAGAGGCAGGAGAGCAGCGTAGGGCTGGGACTGTGGTTTTGCCGGCCGGAGAACCTGTCGTGGTCGGAGGTAGAGGGGAAGCTGTCACCAGTAAGGGACCAACCACCTTATTACCAGGGACCACAGTGAGTAACTGAAGCAAGTACTGGAGCAGTATTCTCACCAACCGGGGACGGTGAAGAATCGGGAAACTTCAGCGGGTATCAAGCCAGGGACCCAGCCAGCGGAGGTGACACTTGCAGAGAAGCCTTGTGTGCCAAGCCAGGGACCAAGCAGGCCAGTGGGGTAAAGCTTTAGAAATATCTTGAGTGCCAAGCTAGGGGCCCAGCAGAGAGGCGGGGGTGACACTTGAGGAAGATGCTACAGTGAAGATGGGAGGAGCTCACGGGATTCAGTGGCAGTGAATCATCTAGTTTAGTGAGAGAGACTGGGAGCTCAGTGGGCTGAAGAACCACAAGAACTGATTGTAGTGGAAGTGAAGGAACTGTTACAACTTGTGTTGGAAACTGTTAAAGACTGTTGCCATAGGAGACAGCATTCCTACAAATGCAGATGTGGCGTCTTGCTGGATTGCCTTTCCCTGCATGGCTCTCCTCCTGTTGAAGTCTTGGAGTTTGTCAACTAACATTGCAACTACCTCAAGGTGTCCTGGCCCTAACCCTCTCTCCCAAAGTTCTGTTAAGAGAAATAAAAAATCTCTTTGCATTCAAGAAGCGTCTGGCGCCCAACAAATCTACCTTGCATTACACCCACTATGCCTCACAACCCACCACCAGGGCTGGTGCAAGGATTTTTGACACCCTAGGCGAAACCTCATTCCCCCCCCCCCCATTGGCTCCACCCCTGACTCCACCCCATTTGCCCTGCCCATGTGTACCCCACCTTTTTAATGAAGCACCCATCAAATGCAGCCTCACCAGCGCCCATCAAATGCAGCCTCTCCAGCGCCCATCAAAAGCAGCCTCACCAGTGCCCATCAAATGCAGCCTACCAGCGTCCATCAAATGCAGCCTCACCAGCGTCCATCAAATGCAGCCTCACCAGCGCCCATCAAATGCAGCCTACCAGCGCCCATATAATGCAGCCTCACCAGTGCCCATCAAAAGCAGCCTCACCAGCGCCCATCAAATGCAGCCTCACCAGCGCCCATCAAATGCAGCCTCACCAGTGCCCATCAAATGCAGCCTCTCCAGCATCCTCAAATGCTGCCTCACCAGTGCCCATCAAATCCAGCCTCTCCAGCGCCCATCAAATGCAGCCTACCAGCACCCATCAAATACAGCCTCTCCAGCACCCATCAAATGCAGCCTCACCAGTGCCCATCAAATGCAGCCTCACCAGTGCCCATCAAATGCAGCCTCTCCAGCGCCCTCAAATGCAGCCTCACCAGTGCCCATCAAATGCAGCCTACCAGCGCCCATCAATGCAGCCTACCAGTGCCCTTCAATGAATGTTTGCTTGCTTCCATTAATTCGGGAGTCGGGACACAGACATAGCCCTCCCTGCTGATGCTGAGACTTAGTTGCTTGCTGCAGAGAGAAGAGAGTAGGAACACCAGTGGGCAGGCTCCCTAGGCAGCAGTGCGCCGTAGGCAGGTGCCTAGTTTGCCTAGTGGTAGCACCGGCCCTGCCCACCACATACAGAAGGATGTCAGCTATCTCTGGCCCTGGAGGTTCTCATTAGACTGAAGTAGGCCTGGGACCTTGCTACATTTACAAAAAATAATTTCCTTGTTCTGCGCACTGTGGGAGACACAATATCGTGAATGCAGGGTCCTGGGTTTAGTATCACTTTAAAGATTTGGGAGTTCTTTACACGTTGGCAATGAAAAGGCTTAATACCATGACTCTGTGCATACTACGGATAATAAGACAGTCTTTCGGAATGGAAATAATTTAGAATAAAATTTGATGGTGCCCCTCGTTCCTTCTATACAGCCTGGGAACACCTCTGTCATCCACATGTTCCAGACTTTCTTCAATGAAAAAAAAAAAAGAAAAACACAAAACAAACAGAAAACGACATGGTGTTCTATGTGCTTGTGAGCTCTTCTTGCACTGCTTCCTGGAGTGAGTCCAGCTCGCAGCTTCTTACAAAGTGTTCCCAGTCGTCCCCTCTGTGCGGCTTTGTAGTGTGTGCACCCTACCATCAGATGGAGGGGATAGGTAACCTTTCCCACAGTCTGTCAGCTGCCGCCTTTGTTGTGCTTTGTCTGCGAGATTACCTGAAGTAACTCTGCGTCTGGCCCCCGTGGGGATAAGTTGGGAGAGGACAAAAGGTTTGATCTGAAAACAAGAACATTCAGGGGGGGGGCGGGACAAAATTAGGAAATTACAGACAGTTACAGAAAAAAAAAAGGAGAGACGGGTTCCTTATTTTTTTTTTTTTTCTTCTTTTCTTTGCCATCTGTTTCTCACAGCTCGGGCCTGCTTGCAGCAAGGCACAGGGGGATCTGAAAGGCCCCCGTCTTTAGTGGGCACCATCATTGCGTATGTGCCGACTTTCGGAGAAAGAAAAGAAGGATGGCTTTTAGTGCAAACAATACCGAACTTAAAGATACTTCCCTGCCGTGTACTTTGTTGGATCCGCTATACCGGACTTTCTCAACCTTTCTAACATAGAGGAACCCTTTAAATAACTTTCCAGTCTTAGGGAACCCCCGCAACAAATTACTATATCTACAACTCATGACGCATCCGTGTGATGGTCAGTGGGAAGATTACTCCTTATGCAGCGTACAAACGGTCAGACTTTTCGACCAGACTGGTCCGACGGACTTTCAATGGACTTTTGACGGACTTTTTAACAAACGGACTTGCCTACACACGATCACACCAAAGTCCGACGGATTCGTACGTGAGGACGTACACCGGACTAAAATAAGGAAGTTGATAGCCAGTAGCCAATAGCTGCCCCAGCGTGGGTTTTCGTCCGTCGGACTAGCATACAGACGAGCGGATTTCTGGGTCCGGCGGAGTTACCACGTAAAGATTTGAACCATGTTCCAAGTCTAAAGTCCGTCAGATTTTCGTCTGGAAAAGTCCGCTGAAGGTCCGATGAAGCCCACACACGATTGGATTGTCCGTCGGACCAGTCCGGTCGAAAAGTCCGCCCGTGTGTACGCGGCTTTACACTTGTGGCCATCGGGAGGAATTACTCCCTTATAGATAGCTACAAAGATCAGTGGTGTCGGTGGGAACTTATCTAAGAGGCAAACATTGGTCATTACTCAAAGAACCCCCTGCAACCTTTAAAGGAACCCTAGTTGAGAAGCCCTGCACTAGACTTTCAATTACAAATATAGAAAGCAGATAGGCTTTCAATACTTTATGTGCAACACTATAGCAGGGTTTCTCAACTCGGGTTCCAAAGATTCATTGATGAAATAATACCAATGATGGGGTACTATTCCTCCCATTAACATTAATGATGGGGTACTATTTCTCCCATTAATTAATACCAATGATGGGGTACTATTCCTCCCAGTGATATCAATGATAGGGTACTTTTCTTCCCATTAATACCAATTCCTTCCAGTAATACCAATGATGGGGTACTATTCCTCCAATTATTGCCGATGATGGGGTACTATTTCACCAATTATTACCAATGATGGAGTACTATTCCTCCTATTAATACCAATGATGGGGTACTATTCCTCCCACTAATCCACTAATACCAATGTTGGGACACTATTCCTCCAATTATTACCAATGATGGGGTACTATTCCTCTTAATAATACCAATGATGGGGCACTATTTCTGCCAGTAATACCAATGATGGGGTACTATTCCTCCCATTAATACCAATGATGGGGTACTATTCCTCCCATTAATACCAATGATGGGGTACTATTCCTCCCAGTGATACCAATGATGGGGTACTATTACTCCCAGTGATACCAATGATGGGGTACTATTACTCCCAGTTATACCAATTCCTCCCAGTAATACCAAGGATGGGGTATTATTCCTCCCAGTAATACCAATGAGTGGGTACTATTCCTCCCAGTAATACAAATGAGGGGGTACTATTCCTCCCATTAAATAATACCAATGATGGGGTACTATTTCTGCCAGTAATACCAATGATGGGGTACTATTCCTCCCAGTGATACCAATCATGGGGTACTTTTCCTCCCAGTAATACCAATGAGTGGGTACTATTCCTCCCAGTAATACCAATGAGGGGGTACTATTCCTCCCATTAATTAATACCAATGATGGGGTACTATTCCTCCAATTATTACCAATGATGGGGTACTATTCCTTCTATTAATACCAATGATGGGGTACTATTCCTCCCACTAATACCAATGTTGGGACACTATTCCTCCTATTAATACCAATGATGGGGTACTATTCCTCCCATTAATACCAATGATGGGGTACTATTCCTCCCATTAATACCAATGATGGGGTACTATTCCTCCCATTAATACCAATTCCTCCCAGTAATACCAATGATGGGGTACTATTTCTCCCACTAACACCAATGATGGGGTACTATTCCTCCAATTATTACCAATGATGGGGTACTATTCCTCCAATTATTACAAGTGATGGGGTACTATTCCTCCAATTAATAGCAATGATGGGGCACTATTCTTCCCACTAATAACAATGATGGGGTACTATTCCTCTAAATTAGTACCAATAATGGGGCACTTTTACTCCTACTGACCACAAGCACTATGTAATTATTTTACTCCTACTTACCACCAAGCCAGAGACATTGTCTTTTCTTATTGATGCTCAGGCATTTCCTACTCCCACTGGCCACAATCTGGCCCCTCCAAGTCTAAAGGACAGTAAACTTGCCCTTCATTTGGAAAGTTCGGAGACCACTACTGTAGAAGCTGGAAATCACTGTATACACACCGCTACTGCTGTGATCTCCACTAGCTTCCGGGTCTTGTGCTGAGTGGCTGCCCTCCTGTTGCATTGTAAATACAGGAGGATGCCAGCTCAGCACAAGCAGAGCATTTTCTGATTGGACAAGTTGGAGAGCATGATTTCAGTGCACCACCTCTTCCAATCAGAGAACATTTTGCATTCATTGCAAAAATATAAAGTGATCTCTGAATGGCACCCGTGCCGAATGGGCAACCTCCTGTATTCACAATGCTCACTTAACTGGCTCCTAATTCAGGTTCACCCTCTCCTTGGGCCCAGCACCTCTACCTAAATGGGCATTTCAAGCATATCTAAGGGCTTTTTTAAGATTTGGCATAGAATAGGAAAGGTTAAAAACCCTATCCTCTTTTCCCATCTGTGTTTCATTGTTGAGATTTCCCCCTAAACCTGTGTCCCATTGGGGAGATATCCCCTTATGTCCTGCCTTGTGAAAGGAAGTGAGAGGCAATCTCTTCAAATTATGGGAAATGTCTTCTTGAACAGTTGTAAGCAGAACAAGTGTTGTGGTTTGAATGATTTAGGGGGCTATTCCTGTACTGGAGACAACATTTTGGATCTCCCATCACTTTCAGTCTCCGTGAGAGTGGTCACCAGGACAAATAGAGAGGATCTTCCCAGTAAGGGCAACTGACAGGGGTTTTAAACCTTCCGCACACTACCAAAACAAAAAAAAAGTTACACCTAACCCTCCTGTCAGGGCTGGGCTCAGCCCTTCTATCTCAAAGCTAGCCGCTCAGCTGTCGTCTAATTGTCAGCTCCTATCTCTCCACAGTTACTCATCTGTTGATGATATCCTGCTTGTCAGTCCTGCCTACTTAAGCCGCACAGTCCAGATGATCTCTGCCTTCGCCTTGGTCACATCTCTAGAGACGCTCTCCTGTGTTCCTGTTAAAGACTTGCTTGGCTGACATTCCTTCTGGCTCCAGATCCTGCTTGCTGTTCTACTACGCTCATCTCTGGCTCCCTAACGTTTTGGCTTGTCTGACTATCCGTTCCGGTTCCTGAACTCTGGCTATGTTTTGACTACGTTTACTCTGTTTACCTTTTTATTATTATTATTATTAAACAAGTGTGATTTAACTGTACTTCTGTCTCAGTCTGATTCATGGTTTCTGACACCTCCTTACAAATAAAAGCTGATGGGGTAGAGGTAGCTGTTGGGGTGGTTGCCAAAATCACAGAGAACTTGGGAGTAGAGCTCTTTGTCCGGAATAATGCAACTCTTAGTGTAGAATTAAAATCAATTTTGGAAGTGTAAAACATACAAATCAAGCCAGCGCGTTTCAGGGGGATCACATCCCTTTCTTCTGGGCTGTTAGTGCTTGCTTTTGGCGTACAGTTGGCTCCAAAAAGGTCTCTAAATGTTATATGTAAGCAGAGTGCCAGCTTGAAGTGATGCTGGGGGGGGGGGTAAAAAAACCTTTTGGGAGCCCACCATTCTCCAGATGCAGGCACTAACAGCCCTGAAGAAAGGGGAGGAAATCCTCCCGAAGCACCTTGGCTCGATCTGTACATTTTACACTTCCAGTAAACGTATTTTATTTCTACACCAATAGTTGCGTTATTCCGGACAATGGGCACCTATCCCTCTTCACCCATGTTCTTGCTGAGACAACAACATTGTCGTATCAGAAAGATAGAGGCCCACACCTCAAAGGGGGTCCATTTCGTTAGTGCTTGCTTTTGGAGAACAGTTGGCTCCAAAAAGGTGTCTAAATGTTATATGTAAGCAGAGTGGTGGCTTGAAGTGATGCTGGGGGGGGAAATTTAAAAACCTTTTGAGAGCCCACCATTCTCCAAATGCAGGCACTTACAGCCCTGAAGAAAGGGGAGGAAATTCCCCCGGAAACACGTTGGCAGTAGAGTTTTAAACTTCCAGTAAACCTTTTTATATCTACACCAAGAGTTGGGTTATTCCGGACAACGGGTGCCTATCCCTCCTCACCCAAGTTCTTGCTGAGACAACAACACTGACGTATCAGAAAGGTAGAGGCCCACACCTCAAAGTAGGTCCATTTGGTAAGTGCTTGCTTTTGGAGAACAGTTGGTTCCAAAAAGGTGTCTAAATGTTATATGTAAGCAGAGTGGTGGCTTGAAGTGATGCTGTGGGGGGGGGGGAATTTAAAACCTTTTGGGATCCCACCATTCTCCAAATGCAGGCACTTGCAGCACTGAAGAAAGGGGAGGAAATCATCCCCCCCCCCCCGAAACACATTGGCTGTAGAGCTTTAAGGTTCCAGTAAACGTTTTTATATCTACAACAAGGGTTGGGTTATTCCGGACAATGGGCGCCTATCCCTCCTTACCCAAGTTCTTGCTGAGACAACGGCATGGTCCTTTCAGAAAGGTAGAAGCCCACACCTCAAAGGGGGGTCCATTACCACCATCCACCATTGGGTGTAACCCACTGGAAGTGATCCCTTCCCTACTACTCACGGAGCAATCCATCAACTACTAGTAACCAAGAAAATCAGTCCAGCACGGTTTCCAGCACAAACCAGACAAATCGCAAGAGAAGACAAGATGAATAATACTTAAAATGACTGTGACATCTCTGTATCTAGTTATTAATTAAATATTCCCACCTTTATTATACTTATTTGAGAAATTCCACTTTTTTAGTGATAAGAGGACCTAATGGGACTTTAAGCCATCCAGTTAAAAAGGGGGGGCCTGAAGCTTTTCAGCAGAAATCTTCCACCTAAGACACAAAGCCCCCCCCCCCCCCCCCGGGTTCTACCTAAAAGGCCATCTTTCTATTTCTACAATACAAATTGTGTATAAAAGAAAATGTTTCAACTAACGAAGCTGGAACGGAGAGAAAGGATCTTTCTGGCACTGGAAGATGTGGAGATGACACTAAGATATGAAGCAGGGATTCTGCAAAGATAATAAAATAAAACTATACAGTGCATAATTCACTTTACAAAAATTTTACAGCAGGCCTCCTGCAAACAAATATGTCTTCTCTGTGCTTATGCTTCCTTCACAGTCAACACTGAGCAGATTACATTTTTTGGACATGTCAAGAACAGGCCATTTTTTTTTTTTTGTTTATTCCATGCTGGCTGTGCTGTATTGTTTACACAATGGGAACAGCAGGTGCAAGGTGTCCGGACACCCCGGGGTGCATGGCCTGACTTGCCGGGGTGGGGTGTGTGTGCACCAAGGACGTGTATTTATGAACACTCGATTCTCTTTCCTTAGGGTGTATTATAGATTGTTACCGCAGCATGGTGGCATGATAAAAGTCAATTAGAGAATACGTATCGGCCTAAACTGAGGAAAAAAATGTGAAAATAAATAAACAAGAAAGAATAAAAAAGTAATAAAAATATCCCCTATTTTGTAGACACTATAACTTTTGCGCAAACCAATCAATATACGCTTATTGCGTTTTTGTATTTTTTTTACCAAAAATATGTAGCATACATGTCGGCCTAAACTGAGGAAAACATTTGGTTTTGTTATATATATGTTTGGGGGATATTTATTACAGCAAAAAGTAAAAAATATTGTTTTGTTTTTTTCAAAATTGTCGCTCTTTTTTTGTTTATAGCGCAAAAAATGAAAAAAAAAAACGCAGCAAATACCACCAAAAGAAAGCTCTATTTGTGGGGAAAAAAAGGACGTCAACTTTGTTTGGGTGCAACGTAGCACGACCGCGCAATTGTCAGTTAAAACAAGGCAGTGCCGAATTGCAAAAAGTTTTCTGGTCAGGAAGGGGGTAAAATCTTCCGGGGCTGAAGCGGTTAGAAACACATGTGACAACTTTTCTGCCCCTTCTCTAGTTTTTGCACCAATTGCCGCTTAGCGTGTAAACTGCTGACATTTAATAAAGCAATACATTGAGGGAATTCCAGATGTAAAGATCTCTAGTAAGGCAGAAGCAGCATCAGTTTGAACAAGCAAGTAGCAGCGCTCTCACAAGGGAACACACTTAAGTAGTGGAATCCATACACGGGTGTTCTGGCTCCAAAGTGTCTTCCGTTCACTGGATGCATTAAAAAAATTAATGGAAAGAGCCAGCAACTCCCAAATCCTTTAGAAGACTTTATTCATGGCATAGGAGTGGCATAAAAGCAAGCTAACGCGTTTCGTCAAGCTGCCTCGTTGACAGCACGATGCTGTGAACAAGGTTGTGTGCCGAAATGAGTTAAACTAACGCATTTTGGCACACAACCTTGTTCACAGCATCGTGCTGTGGACAAGGCAGCGTGACGAAACGCGTTAGCTTGCTTTTATGCCACTCCTATGCCATGAATAAAGTCTTCTAAAGGATTTTGGAGTTGCCGGCTCTTTCCATTAACTTTCAACATCGGTTTGTGACAGTCCATGTAAGAAAAGGAGAGAAGGATTTTGCAAATGCCCCAAATGTTGCTGACGTAAAGTGTTCTTGGGAAGTACAGTCACTGCCGAGACAAGGTCATCTAGCGCCCAGGGCGAAGATGCCAAATGGCACCCCTGCCCCCTTCCAAAATGTGACAGATGAGCATGTCCCATTCAAGTGACTGGGGCAGCCCTGCAACCACGTGCAAAGCATGTCCAATGAGCATTGTGTGTCAGAAAAAATCCCCCTCCCCCCAAAAATTTTTTTAGAGCACTAAGCTTTACTCCGAAGCATAAATTCCCTTTGTAAGCCAAAATTCTCCACCCAAAATAATTCCCCCTCTTCCTGTACTAATCCCCTCTCCTAGCTCAAATCCTCCCCCTCCCCAACTCCCCCTGCTAGCACAAATCCCCCCCCAATCCCCTCTCCTAGAGCTTATCCCACCCCTACATATTTACCCTCCTAGCACAAATCCTCCCCTCCCAAATGTCCTCACTGATCCTAAATCCTCTCCCCCATTCACCCAACAAAATCTCCCCCCAGATCCCCTCTTTTGGCACTAATCCCCCCGCCCCAATTTCCCCCTCCTAGCAAAAATCCCTTCAATCAACCCCCCCCCCCCCCCCCAGTACAGAAATCCACTCCCCTAGTACAAATCCCCTCCTCCAGATCACCCATTCTAACACAACCCAAAAAGATTCCCACCGTGCCCAGGGCAGCCTCCCCTCCTGCCCCCTACCCCTTGTCCCGGCCCTGAGGTACAGTAAAGGGTTATGGGAAATAAACAGCGGTTGAACTTTCCTATACATTTTTTTTGCATTGTCACTAAAACGGCCCCACTGGTTTCTCGCAGAATGTGAGTCACTTTAACAGCGTAAAGCCGAAACTGCACTGCATCTCAGCACCACAAATCAAAAACTTAATTCATTTCTAATATTCAAAGCAAACTCACCCATCCATTCATGTTCTCCGTGCTTTATTTTGCTGAGGAATGAGCTTTGAAAAACACCCACCCTAGAATAAGGGCGTTTGATTTATGTAGCATTTACTTCCTGGAATCCATCTGCCCTTAGCTCAGGCATGCAGGCAGGAGGGTGTACTTAGCTGAGAAAACCCCTCCTCCCCTCCTGGGATGTATCACATTATTTGCCTAGGACTGGAAACCAGGAATAACTGAAGAAATGTAAAAAAAAAAAAAAAAAAAAAAAAATTAAAACAAAGTAAATATTATATACTTTCCTATCTATTTACTAATGCTGGCAGCTTGAGGATTAAAATGAGTCAGTAACGAAGGAAAAAACTATTTGGCGGGATTTTTGAGGCACAATTCAGACCATATGAATTAAACTACAAAAAAAAACCATGTGGGATGCCTGCTGGGTCGCTTCCTTTGCCCGGTGTTTCTGTTCCTTTCTCCAAGCCAAATAACAACGCCCCCAGTAGTTTTCCAGAGTTGCTCTTAAAGCAATATTAAAGCTTTGTGTTCTTTTTTTTTAAAAACTAAAATAACAAACATGCAAGGGTTTTGCACAGAGCAGCCCCCGATCCTCCTCTTCTGGGGTCCCCCCCGCTGGCGCTTCAGGCCCCTCCTTTTCGGCATGTGCCCCCCCCCATAGAAAGCCGCTTGCCATGGGGGCACCCATGTGTGCTCGCTCCTGAGCCGCCCTGTCTGCGTCTATTGATACAGACCTGGCTACTCAGCTCAGTCGCCCCCGGCTCCCTCGTCACAGCTCCTGCTGCTATCAATCTCCCCAGGGAGGAGGGAGACAGCTGCTAGAGCCACTGCTCTGGTGCACATCTCTGGATCGGATTGGGCTTAGGTAAGAATAAGGAGGGGGCGGGGGGGAAATCTGCAGCACACAAGGTTTTTCACCCCAATGCATAGAATGCATTAAAGTAATACTAAAGTCTAATTTAAAAAAAAATTAAAAATAACAAACATGTTATGCTGACCTGCTCTGTGCAGTTGGTTTTGCCTAGAGCCGCCCTCCTCTTCTCGGGGTTCCTCTTCAGTGGCCCCTCCCTCCTGTTGTGTGCCCCCCCCCCCCCCCACAGCAAGCAGCTTGCTATGGGGGCACCCAAGCCGAGCCACAGCTTCCTGTTTCCATTCAGAGATAGAGCCGCAGCCTGGCCTGCCCCCTCTGTCACCTCATTGGCTCACTGACTTTGATTGACAGCAACGGGAGCCAAGGGGGCTTCGCTGCTGTCTCAGCCAACGTGGAGGGAGAGTCCCAGAGCAGCCGAAACATTCCTATGACATCGCTGGATCGAGATGGGACTCAGGTTAGGCCCCTTTCACACTGGGGCGGGGTCGGCGGTAAAGCGCCGTTATTGTTCTATTGTTTTACCCCCCGCTAGCGGCCGAGAGAGGGTTAAAAACAACCGCAAAGCCCGCTGGCGGTATAGCCGCACTGTCCCATTGATTTCAATGGGCAGGAGCGGTAAAGGAGAGGTATACACACCGCTCCTTCACCGCTCCGAAGATGCTGCTAGCAGGACTTTTCTTCCCGTCCTGCTAGCGCACCGCTCCAGTGTGAAAGCCCTCGGGGCAGGCACATCTGCTCCACCCTGTGCACACACCTATGCTCGTATCTCTTGGTGAAGAAAGAGGACAAAGCTTCTTCAATTGGCCAGTCACATGGCCGATGCCAAGGCAATAGTTACAAGGTCTCTGCCAATACAGTTTAGACTGAATTACTAATTAGCCAGTTCTGCCTATATTGTTTAGAAGCCATGTGCTTACTTGCGGCACACATTTAGGAGATATTTTAAGTACATATAGGTAAGCCTTATTAGATTATAGGCTTACCTATACAGTGCCTTGCAAAAGTATTCACCCCCTTAGCATGTTACCTATTTTGTTACATTACAGCCTTTAGTTCAATGTTTTTTTAATCTGAATTATATGTGATGGATCAGAACACAATAGCCCAACTTGGTAAGGTAAAATTAGAAAAATAAATACATAAAACAATTTTTCAGAAATAAAAAACAGATAATTGGCATGTGCGTATGTATTCACCCCCCTTTGTTATGAAGCCCATAAAAAGCTCTGGTGCAATCAATTACCTTCAGAAGTCACATAATTAGTGAAATGATGTCCACCTGTGTGCAATCTAAGTGTCACATGATCTGTCATTACATATATACACCTTTTTGAAAGGCCCCAGAGGCAGCAACACCTAAGCAAGAGGCACCACTAACCAAACACTGCCATGAAGACCAAGGAACTCTCCAAACAAGTAAGGGACAATGTTGTTGAGAAGTACAAGTCAGGGTTAGGTTATGAAAAAATATCCAAATCTTTGATGATCCCTAGGAGCACCATCAAATCTATCATAACCAAATAGAAAGAACATGGCACAACAGCAAACCTGCCAAGAGACGGCCGCACACCAAAACTCACGGACCGGGCAAGGAGGGCATTAATCAGAGAGGCAGCACAGAGACCTAAGGTAACCCTGGAGGAGCTGCAGAGTTCCACAGCAGAGACTGGAGTATCTGTACATAGGACCACAATAAGCCGTACGCTCCATAGAGTTGGGCTTTATGGCAGAGTGGCCAGAAGAAAGACATTACTTTCAGCAAAAAACAAAATGGCATGTTTTGAGCTTGGGAAAAGGCATGTGGGAGACTCCCAAAATGTATGGAGGAAGGTGCTCTGGTCTGATGAGACTAAAATTTAACTTTTTGGCTATCAAAGAAAACGCTACGTCTGGCGCAAACCCAACACATCACCCAAAGAACACCATCCCCACTGTGATACATGGTGGTGGCAGCATCATGCTGTGGGGATATTTTTCAGCAGTCGGGACTGGGAAACTGGTCAGAGTTGAGGAAAAGATGGATGGTGATAAATACAGGGATATTCTTGAGCAAAACCTGTACAACTCTGTGTGTGATTTGAGGCTAGGACGGAGGTTCACCTTCCAGCAGGATAATGACCCCAAACACACTGCTAAAGCAACACTTGAGTGGTTTAAGGGGAAACATGTAAATGTGTTGGAATGGCCTAGTCAAAGCCCAGACCTCAATCTGATAGAAAATCTGTGGTCAGACTTAAAGATTGCTTTTCACAAGCGCAAACCATCCAACTTGAAGGAGCTGGAGCAGTTTTGCAAGGAGGAATGGGCAAAAATCCCAAGTGGTAAGATGTGGCAAGCTAATAGAGACTTATCCAAAGCGACTTGGAGCTGTGATAGCCGCAAAAGGTGGCTCTACAAAGTATTGACTTTAGGGGGGTGAATATTTATGCACATTGACTTTTCCTGTTATTTTGTCCTATTTGTTGTTTGTTTCACAAAAAAAAAAAAAAAACATCTTCAAAGTTGTAGGCATGGTCTGTAAATTAAATGATGCAAATCCACAAACAATCCATGTTAATTCCAGGTTGTGAGGCAACAAAACACGAAAAATGCCAAGGGGGGTGAATACTTCTGCAAGGCACTGTATGTAAAAATAGGTCAGGGGGGTTTACAAGCACTTTAAGCTATCAGTTACTATCTTCTGCTATGATGTAACTAGGTTCTTTAAATAACTTCCCTTTATATTTTGAGTATACTTCTGGTTCCAACTGATGAGGAAGGGAGTGGTGGGAAGCAATGGGCTGTGAAATGACAGGTCTATGTTACCTTACACAGTGTATTGCTAGCTGCAGTCTGTGTCGCTGGCCATCGCAGGGAATAAGTGCGGATTGATCAGTAGTACCAATCGTAGAAGGCATTCCTTACACAAAGGGGCCCTATTCTTTCCCAGGTAGATGTCTGGCAGACCTAAAGATTGCACAGGTCCTTCTCATGAACCATCCTATCAAAATCGCGTAAATAAATATTCCTGTACTGACTCACCCGCCGCAGACACAGTGATATGGGTAGGATGCTTTATGTGTACTATTAACCTCTCTGGTACCTACATGTTCACAGTAAATCTGATCATCACCAACGTTCGAGCAAGAGCAACAATTCTAGCGCTAGAACCTCCTCTGTAACTATAAACAGGTATCCTGTAAACATTTTTATGGATTTTTTTAAAGTATCGTAGTTTGTCGCCAATCCACGAGCATGCGCAATTTTGAAGCGTGACATGTTAGGTATCCATTTACTCAGCGTACCATCATCTTTTATACTTGACCAAAAAAAATTGTGTTTTATACATTTTTTTTTTTTTTTGCACTAAAATTCATTTTTTCACAAAAAAATTGTGTTTGAAAAACCGCTGCGCAAATACCGTTCGTTATAAAAAAAATTGCAACAACCGCCATTTTATTCTCTAGGGACTCTGCTAAAAAAAAAAATGTATATAATGTTTGGGGGTTCTAAGTAATTTTCTGGTTCAATCATTTTAATGTATATGTAAAGCGTTGCGTAAATTGACGGCGCTATACAAGTACCTGAAATAAATAAATAAAATAAATAAAATATTGCCAATATAGCAAAGAAACATACAAGAGCATGGCTCCCAACTGTCCCTGATTTGGAGAAATGTCCCTCTGTCCCTCTTTCCTCCTCATTTGTCCCTCATTTTGGTCTAGATAGTTGTATATAAAATGCACTTTTTATCTATCAAAAAGTGTTTCCCAGCGCTAAACCTTTCATCCAAATTCTAAATTGCTGCATTTGTAAATTTGAAAAGCCAAAATAAAGGAATAGTAGTGGTAAACAAAAAAAAAGCCCTTGTGGATTTAGTTAACCTTTTTTTTTTTTTTTGGTTAATTCTCCTTTAAGGGGATGTGGAAGGAGGCGTGTCCTATGCCTATATACGTTTGCTAGTAGGTGTCCCTGATTCCCATCTCAAAATGTTGGGAGGTGTGCAATAATGTTGGAGGCACCTAGGGGCTAAAAGTGGCACGTAGAAAACCTGGAACGTACAACATAAACAGAGGAAGGGAGCCTCCTAATTGAACGAAAACCTGAATGCAACATTTGTATATTCGGGGTAAACCCCATAGAGTGCAAGAGTAACCAGGACAAATATCTAATAACTCAGCCTTGAATTAGTCCTGGGCATCCATCAATAACTAAAGGGGGGCTAAAAACCCCGGAAAGAGACAGAAGAAAACCGTAAGAAAAGTCAAAAGAGGAAGGTAGAGATGGAGAAGGGGACTGGTGCTAAGTGATTTTCTAGCAAAAAATACAGAGATTTTTACTTTACTTTTACTTTTACTCTTTAAGGTCTGGTCCTTAAAGAGGAACTGCAGTTCATAATTTGAAAATAAAAAACATCTTTGCCATTCTGAAGCTTCCCTCCAACCACTTTGCATATTATTTTATATATACTGTGATTCTGTACTTGCCAAATATGCTGCAGAAATCTCCCTCCACTGAGTGTGGCTGCAGCCATTTTAACTGTGGGCAGCTGAAGCTGCTGCCTGTTCACTTCCTGGATTTACACAGAGGCACACCTCCAGCTCTGCAGCTCTCATTGGCCCTCTTACGACTCATTCCCTCTCCCTTCCTGGCAAACTCTCACGAGAGTGAGAGAGAGCTGTGCATGATGTCATAATCCTAGGCTAATGACCAGACAAGAAACAGGAAGTGGGCTGTATAAGGGATTTACTGGCAGAAAAAAAATGTTTTACTATCCAAAGTTAAAACAACAACAACAAGGGCAGAAGATTTAATAGATGGAAAGTTTAAAAAAAATACTGAAGGTCCACTTTAAGTGGCTAGTTTGCTTTAACATGGTAATAAACCTAAAAACAAATATTTTATATACAGTGGGGAAAATAATGATTTGATCCCCTGCAGATTTTGTAAGTGTGCCCACTAACAAAGAAACGGAGAGTCTATAATTTTTATCATAGGTGTATTTTATATGATAGAGATAGAATATCAACCAAAAATCCAGAAAAACACACAATACAAATGTTATAAATTGAGTTGCAGTTCAGTGAGTAAAATAAAAATTTGATCCTCAAGCAAAACATATCCTAATACTTGGTGGAGAAACCCTTGTTGGCAAGCACATAGGTAAGACGTTTCTGGCTCCCACAGACTGGCTACAGTAGGTGCTCATGTGGTACACAGATTAGTCCTGTCAATGTAAGAAGGTGTTCCTAAAGACAACTCGTTATGTGTATAAAAGACATCTGTCCACAAAATCTCTTACCATTCAAATCTCACCATCATGAGCAAGACCAAAGAGCTGTCAAAGTACGTCAGGGACCAGATTGTAGACCTGCACAAGGCTGCGATGGGCTATAAAGACCATCAGCAAGAAGCTTGGTGAGAAGGAGACCACTGTTGGAGCGTTTATTCACAAATGGAAGAAATACAAAATAACCATCAACCACCCTTGGTCTGGAGCTCCATGCAAGGTTTTGCCTCATGGTGGAAGGATGATCATGAGAAAAGTGAGGGATCAGCCCAGAACTACATGGGAGGAGCTTGTGAATGATCTCAAGGCAGTTAGGACCACAGTCACCAAACAAACCATTGGTAACACAATACGACGCCATGGATTGAAATCCTGCAGCCCCCCCAAGGTCCTCCTCCTCAAGAAGGCACATGAAAAGGCCCATCTGAAGTTTGCCAATGAACAAATAAATGATTCAGAGAAGGATTGGGAGAAAGTGCTGTGGTCAGATGAGACCAAAAATGAGCTCTTTTGGCATTAATTCAACTTGCCGTGTTTAGAGGAAAAAAATGCTGATTATGACCCTAAGAACACCATCCCTACAGTCAAGCACCGAGGTGGAAACATTATGCTTTGGGACTGTTTCTCTGATAAAGGTACAGGCTAACCTTGAGGGGCCAATGGATGGGGTCATGTATTGTAAAATCTTGGATGAGAACCTTCTTCCCTCAGTCAGAACACTGAAGATGGGTCGTGGATGGGTCTTCCAGCATGACAATGACCAAAAAAATAAGTTACAAGTTAACAAAGGAGTGGTTCAAGAAGAAGCACATTAAGGTCATGGAGTGGCTTAGCTAGTCTCCAGACCTTAATCCCATAGAAAATGTATGGAGGGATCTGAAACTTCGAGTTGCCAAGAGACAGCCAAGAAACCTTAAGGATTTAGAGAAGATCTGTAAAGAAGAATGGACCAAAATCCCTCCTGAGATGTGTGCAAACCTGGTCACCAACTACAAGAAACGTCTTACCTCTGTGATTGCCAACAAGAGTTTCTCCATCAAGTACTAAGTCATATTTTGTTTGGGGATCAAATACTTATTTTACTTACTGAACTGCAACTCAATTTATAAAATTTTTATCATGTGTTTTTTTCTGGATTTTTGGTTGATATTCTGTCTCCATCATTTAAAATAGACCTATGATAAAGATTATAGACCCTCCATTTCTTTGTAAGTGGGCAAACTTACAAAATCTGCAGAGGATCAAATAATTATTTCCCCCCACTGTATTGCTTATTACTAACCCTTAAATGTGGTGGTTGCATTAGGTTTCTTTTTTAAGGCTATTTTTTTCCCTTTATTTTCATTTGGTGATCCAGCAATTAACGCACCTCTTGTCTTATGGTGTCTCCATTCTGGATGGAAGTGCAAGGAAGCCACCTTTGAGTAGCAAGATGGACTTGACTAACAAATTGAAGTCAAACTCAACGCTTTTTACAGCAATTACAGAAAGTTTTCTTTTTTCTTTTGGGATAAAGGATTTACAAAAATGAATACAAGCTGAACATTGTAAGCTCCTCTCTCAGTGCTAAATGGGTTGTCTCAACCCCCTAACTTCCACTATTGCTGGACAGCTCGGTCTATTAAAGGAAGCTGAAAATAACTTACTTAAAAGGCTTAAAGACTTACTGCCAGGATCACCAGGTGCAAATAAAGTAAAAGAAAGCCTAAAAAAAAAAGAAAACAAATGCAGCCTAGGGTGATCAGGTGTCCCGGATTGCCCAGGACAGTCCCACATTTTGCAGGTCTGTCCCGGGTACCTTCATTCCGGGACAATACAGTGTCCTGGAATAAAACTGATACAGCCACCCTGCACAGTGCATTCTGCACCCTGATTGAGCAAAGCTTTGCCGAAGGGTCCGGTATGGACTGGGGGGATGGGGGTGGGGGAGGCGCCACGCCCTTTATTTTCTTTATTTTTTTCAATGGCCGGGTGCCGGCAATTGCAAATGCGAGTCAATTTAACCACTTGACGACCGGGCCATAGCCAAAAGACGGCTACAGCGCGGTCGGCTTATTCTGGGTGGGCGTCCATGGACGTCCTCCCAGAATGTTGCTCTCGCGTGCCCCCTGGGGCGCGCTCCCGCAAACATCCGTGGGCGCCGGGTCCGGAAGACCCAGCGCATCACGGATCGCGGTAAATGGCCGCTTGTAGCCGGCGTTTACCACGTGATCGCTCCCTCAAATGGCGGAGCGATCATTTGTAAACAAACCGGTGTCATGTCATGACGCCGGTTCCTCCCTCCCCTCTCTGTACAGTGCGAGGGGAGAGGGGGAGAGATCGTTTTTAGCAGCGCTGTGGGCTGGATCTGTAGTGCCCACAGTGCTGCTCTGTGCCCATACTGTGCAATACTCTGCAATAATGTGCAATACTCTGCAATAATGTGCAATACTCTGCAGTACGCTGCAAAAATGTGCAATACTCTGCAATAATGTGCAATACTCTGCAATAATGTGCAAAAATGTGCAATACTCTGCAATAATGTGCAAAAATGTGCAATACTCTGCAATAATGTGCAAAAATGTGCAATACTCTGCAATAATGTGCAATACTCTGCAGTACTCTGCAATAATGTGCAATACTCTGCAATAATGTGCAATACTCTGCAGTACTCTGCAAAAATGTGCAATACTCTGCAATAATGTGCAATACTCTGCCAATACTCTGCAATAATGTGCAATAATGTGCAATAATCTGCAATAATGTGCAATACTCTGCAGTACTCTGCAAAAATGTGCAATACTCTGCAATAATGTGCAATACTCTGCAGTACTCTGCAATAATGTGCAATACTCTGCAATAATGTGCAAAAATGTGCAACACTCTGCAATAATGTGCAGAAATGTGCAATACTCTGCAATAATGTGCAATACTCTGCAATAATGTGCAATACTCTGCAGTACTCTGCAATAATGTGCAATACTCTGCAATAATGTGCAATACTCTGCAGTACTCTGCAAAAATGTGCAATACTCTGCAAAAATGTGCAATACTCTGCAATAATGTGCAATACTCTGCCAATACTCTGCAATACTGTGCAATACTCTGCCAATACTCTGCAATAAATTTTAACAGAAACAAAGATTTTTTTTTTTTTTTTTTTACAGAATTTTCAGTCTTCTTTGATTAATAGCACAAAAAAGAAAAAACCCAGCGGTGCTTAAATACCACAAAAAGAAAGCTCTATTTGTGTGAAAAAAAGGACAAAACTTTCATATGGGTACAGTGTTGCATGACTGAGTAAATGTCATTCAAAAGGTGAGAGCGCTGAAAGCTGAAAATTGGTCTGGTTAGGAAGGGGGTTTAAGTGCTCAATTGTCAAGTGGTTAAATGTGATTTAACTTTAAAACTATTTAAAGATTTATCTTTAAAAATTTCATTTTTGCTGCAGCATGTTCTATGCATGCTACAGATGCGCCATTTTACAGGCAGACTAAGGGGTCCCCGTGTTGTACACCCTTTTCTGTGAAGGGGGGGGGGGGTGTCCCTGAATGACAGTTTGAAAATGTGGTCACCCTAATGCAGCCACATATCTAAGAATTGGTAACCTGTAATATAATATTTTTTGTTGTTGTTGCTTTGGGGTTTAATAACACTTTGAAGGTCAACTCCACCCAAAATGGACATTTCAATTTCCAGCCACTATATAGAGAGATAGGAATGGTAATGCCAACTTCCATCTGCAGCCATTACATAACCACGAGATGGTGTCATGCTCTCTATATGGTTTCAAATAATTGTGCAGCCGAACCGCACTTCCTTATGGCATTATGGGGCAGGCTGATACACGAATCGCAAAAACAAATTCGCAACTGCTGAAGTTTCTACAAGATTCTAAGATGATTCTATTGAGTTTTTATTCTTTTGTTCCCTCTTATTTCCGATTAGTATGGGGGATGGGGGGCGGGTAACATTCATCGTTCAATATTCTATGAAGTGGTAAACAACTGCTATTTCTTTCCTGTAGTACTGTAGGTAATTTTGACATGTATTGTTTCTATTATTACCTTGAATTGTTGTTGAAAAAAAAAAAAAAAATCAACACAGATTGATTAGACGTAAAAGCGCCCAAAAGTAAAATATAGGTTTTGAGATGGAGTTTTTACATTTTTGTTTCTTTGTTAAAACCAAAACTTTATTTTTTACGGAATTATTAATCCAAAATTTCTTTCTTCTTTGTTTTTTTTTTTCGTGCTTTTTTTGTGCTTTCACAACCTGTCCCGTAGACACGACAGGAAGTGACAATCTCTCCAAAGCAAGGGAAATCTTCACTTAAAGAATAACTAAAGGCAAAACTTTTTCTTTTTACAGTAGCTTTGGATAGAATGGAGAGGGATTAGAACCCCCGTCAATTTTTATTGCTGTCTGTGCCCCTGCTTGTCCTGTTTACCATTATCACTTCCTGTTTGGCTATGGGACAGGAAGTGAAGGAAAGTCTCCACAATGGGACATAGATGGCGAAAAAATAATCTGACAGAGGTTATAACCATCCCTTGCTCTATCCAAATTTAAAAAAAAAAAAATGTACCTATAGGTCTACTTAGAGATTATTGGCACCAGAACATGTCCTCCATGAAAGATTTCACCTCTATTCCTCTTGACAACTCGAAAAATTTCAGATCTTTCATTACTTTTTGTTCCAGTGCCCGTAGTCACCAGGCGAAAAAGAGAGGGCAAATCTCCCCAGGGGGGACACGGACATGGAAAACAACTTTTGGTTTTAGATGCACCTCCATCTTCCCATAAAAGATAAGATAATAATTTGTTTAGGGCTGACTTTTGCCTAAGTAGTATCCCATTGCTCCCAACTGTCCCTGATTTCGAGGGACTGTCACTGATTTAGAACAAAGTCTCTCTGTCCCTCTTTCCTCCTGATTTGTCCCTCATTTTGGTCTGATCTACACAGTTGTATATAAATTGCACTATTTATCTTTCAAAATCTTTCATTCAATTTCTAAATTGCTGCATTTGTAAATTTCAAAAGCCAATATAAGGGAATAGTAGTGGTAAAAAAGCACTTGTGGATTCAACCAATATTTTTTTTTTGCGTGTAATTCCCCTTTAAGGGGGCGTGGCAGGGGTGTGTGTCCTATGTTGACATACGGTGCCTTACAAAAGTTTTCACCCCCCTTGGCATTTTTCGTGTTTTGTTGCCTCACAACCTGGAATTAACATGGATTGTTTGAGGATTTGCATCATTTAATTTACAGAACATGCCCACAACTTTGAAGATTTTTTTTTGTTATTGTGAAGCAAACAACAAATAGGACAAAATAACAGAAAAAAGTCAATGTGCATAAATATTCACCCCCCTAAAGTCAATACTTTGTAGAGCCACCTTTTGCGGCTATCACAGCTTCAAATCGCTTTGGATAAGTCTCTAAGCTTGCCACATCTTACCACTGGGATTTTTGCCCATTCCTCCTTGCAAAACAAGTCTGACCACAGATTCTCTATTGGATTGAGGTCTGGGCTTAGACTAGGCCATTCCAACACATTTACATGTTTCCCCTTAAACCACTCAAGTGTTGCTTTAGCAGTGTGTTTGGGGTCATTGTCCTGCTGGAAGGTGAACCTCCGTCCTAGCCTCAAATCACACACAGAGTGGTACAGGTTCTGCTCAAGAATATCCCTGTATTTAGCACCATCCATCTTTCCCTCAACTCTGACCAGTTTCCCAGTCCTGACTGCTGAAAAACATCCCCACAACATGATGCTGCCACCACCATGTGTTGTGATGTGATGTGTTGGGTTTGCGCCAGACATAGCGTTTTCTTTGATAGCTAAAAAGTTAAATTCTAGTCTCATCAGACCAGAGCACTTTCCTCCATACATTTTGGGAGTCTCCCACATGCCTTTTCGCAAACTCAAAACGTGCCATTTTGGTTTTTGCTGAAAGTAATGGCTTCTTCTGGCCACTCTGCCATAAAGCCCAACTCTATGGAGCGTACGGCTTATTGTCGTCCTATGTACAGATACTCCAGTCTCTGCTGTGGAACTCTGCAGCTCCTCCAGGGTTACCTTAGGTCTCTGTGCTCCTCTCTGATTAATGCCCTCCTTGCCCGGTCCGTGAGTTTTGGTGTGCGGCCGTCTCTTGGCAGGTTTGCTGTTGTGCCATGTTCTTTCTATTTGGTTATGATAGATTTGGATATTTTTTTTTTTATAACCTAACCCTGACTTGTATTTCTCAACAACATTGTCCCTTACTTGTTTGGAGAGTTCCTTGGTCTTCATGGCAGTGTTTGGTTAGGGGTGCCTCTTGCTTAGGTGTTGCAGCCTCTGGGGCCTTTCAGAAAGGTGTGTCTATGTAATGACAGATCATGTGACACTTAGATTGCACACAGGTGGACATCATTTCACTAATTATGCGAATTCTGAAGGTAATTGGTTGCACCAGAACTTTTTATGGGCTTTATAACAAAGGGGGTGAATACATACGCACATGCCAATTATCAGTTTTTTGTTTCTGAAAAATAGTTTTATGTATATATTTTTCTAATTTTACTTCACCAACTTAGACTGCTGTGTTCTGATCCATCACATATAATTCAGATTAAAATAACATTGAACTAAAGGCTGTAATGTAACAAAATAGGTAAAAAGTCAAGGGGGTGAATACTTTTGCAAGGCACTGTACTTTTGCTAATAGGTGTCTCTCATTCCGATCTCAAAAAGCTGGGAGGTATGGTATCCCGGTTTGCCTTCTCAATCAGTTGGGATATAAGGAAGTAGAAGTGGTATTTAGAACTTTTCTTACTCAAGTTAACTTGCAGCATTGGAGACAATCTGCGCATGTGGAAAGTGCTGACCATACTAGACCCCACCAGACCCCTCCAGAAGAGAAACTTCTCTGGTTCCACTCAGCGGATAGGCACTGTGCCCACAGCCTATCCTTGCTAATGTATACATTACAAATACATATACAGGCCGGCCTGTTTACAGTCAACAAACTGCACTACAAACAGTGCCGGGGAATGTATAAACACCATGACTTGGGCTACCACCCACAGCCTGTTTATTTACTGAACAATCAGCCATGCGGCATCAATGGACGGGGACATCCAAGAGGAATCTTCCAAACACACTGTCGACCTGCATTAGTTTAAACGCAAGAGGGGAAATTCGTCCAGCAGTTTCATCCATAATGAGATTTGCCTGTGTTTGTTGGGTTCTTCTCTTGTGCCATTATTGTTTGGCTGAGCCGCAAATATGATGTACGCAATGCAAAGCGATCAGAGCAAGTGGTGAAAAAAAAGAGGTGAAAAGGAAAGGAGTGGAGAAGAAATGCAAGAGGACAGGAGAGAAGGGGTATGGAGAAAAAGGAGTGGAGAAGAGAGGGAGAGGGAGAACGACGGAAAGGGAGAGGGGGAGCAAGAGATGGAGGGAGAAAGAGTGGGCGAGGAGGAAGAAGAGGAAAAAAGAGAGAGTAGGAGGAGGAGGAGGAGGGACAAAGAGGGAAGAGGAGGGAGAAAGAGAGGGAGGAGGAGTGTGTGTGTGTGCTGGAGGAGAGATACAGGGGAAAGACCATTGTGTGTGTGTATACCTCCCAACATTTTGAGATGGAATGAGGGGCACTCTCTGGCAAATGTATGTAGACATAGGACACGCCCCCTGCCACACCCCCTTAAAGGAGAATTAACCCAAAAAAAAGTTAATTAAATCCACAAGTGCTTTTTTTCTCACTACTATTCCTTTATATTTGCTTTTAAAATTCACAAATGCAGCAATTTAGAAATTGGATGAAAGGATTAGCTCTGTGAAACACCTTTTGATAGATAAAAAGTGCATTTTATATACAACTGTATAGATCAGACCAAAATGAGGGACAAATGAGGAGGAATGAGGGACAGAGGGACATTGCTCCAAATCAGGGACAGTCCCTCAAAATCAGGGACAGTTGGGAGCTACCTGTGTGTGTGTGTTGGAGGAGTGATACAGGGGAAAGACCATTGTGTGTGTGTGCTGGAGGAGGGATACAGGGGAAAGACCATTGTGTGTGTGTGTGTGTGCTGGAGGAGGGATACAGGGGAAAGACCATTGTGTGTGTGTGCTGGAGGAGGGATACAGGGGAAAGACCATTGTGTGTGTGTGTGTGTGTGTGTGTCTGCTGGAGAAGGGATACGGGGGAAAGACCAACAAATATGTGCTGGAAGAGATATACAGGGTAGACCAATGTGTGTGTGTGTTTGGTGGATGAGGGATACAAGGGGAAATCCAATGTGTGTGTGTGTGTGTGTGTGCTAGGAGGGATTCAGGGTAAAAGCCAATGTGTATGTATGCATATAATGAAGGAATGACACAGGGGAAAAAAACAATGTGTGTTTGTTGTTGGAGGAAATATACGCTGTGAAGACTAAATGTGCATGTTTGCTGGAATAAGGATACAGGGTACCAACCAATGTATGTGTGCTGGAAGAGATATATATGGTAAAGGAGATATAAAGGGTAAAGACCAATGTATGTGCTGGAGGAGGGATACAGGATAAAGACCAATGTATGTGTGTGTGTGTGTGTGTGTGTGCTGGAGGAGGTATACAGGATGAAGACCAATGTGTGTGTGTGTGTGTGTGTGTGTGTGTGCGCTAGAGGAGGTATACAGGGTAAAGACTAATATGCATGTTTGCTGGAGGAAGGATATTGGGTAAAGACCAATGTGTGTGTGTGCTGAATGAGGGATACAAGGGAAAGACCAATCTGTGTGTGCTGGAGGAGGGATACAAGGGAAAGACCAATGTGTGTGTGCTGGAAGAGATATACATAGTAAAGACCAATTTGTGTGTGCTGGAGGAGGGATATCTGGGAAAGACCAATGTGCGTGTGCTGGAAGAGATATACATAGTAAAGACCAATGTGTGTGTGCTGGAGGAAGGATATTGGGTAAAGACCAATGTGTGTGTGCTGGAAGAGATATACATAGTAAAGACCAATGTGTGTGTGCTGGAGGAAGGATATTGGGTAAAGACCAATGTGTGTGTGCTGGAGGAGGGATGCTTGGGAAGACCAATGTGCGTGTGCTGGAGGAGGGATACCTGGGAAAGACCAATGTGTGTGTGCTGGAGGAGGGATGCTTGGGAAGACCAATGTGCGTGTGCTGGAGGAGGGATACCTGGGAAAGACCAATGTGTGTGTGCTGGAGGAGGGATACCTGGGAAAGACCAATGTGCGTGTGCTGGAGGAGGGATACCTGGGAAAGACCAATGTGCGTGTGCTGGAGGAGGGAACTCACTGGAGAAAGAGCAGGGAGTGGTTGATTTGCAGAGTGACAAGGTGAAAGTAGGCATTTTATAACATAGAAAGATATATAAGGGAACTAGCCGACTGTAGGAATTTAGCATTATTATGGCTACAAATGGGGAGATGTCTCACTAAGAGACATCCCCCCATTTATCAGGTGGTGAGCTATCTGCTTGTTCCCAACTGCATTACTGTGCTGTTGCAATTTGCAATCATGTTCTTCCTGTACCATCTTCTCATAACAAGGGAACAAACAGCAACTACTACAACAGACATTTTCCAAGGAGGCAAGGTAACAATGAATGTGAGCTTTGAATTTAATGGGGATACACATAAAAACAATACAAGCATACACTATGCGCTTGAGTCTTATATTTGCAACTTGCTGCCATATTGGAAAAAGTTCCCCAAAACAATGGGCTTGCCACAGCAAATGAAGCAATTTTGGACCATGTCATGCTTTTTAATGAATTGTACATATTGTGTCATTAAACACAATACAATACAACATAGCCCTAGCAAAAATGATTGGGTGCAGATTTGTTTGCATCTCCCAGTATGAAAAATAAAAAAAACAGGAGCTGATTGTATACCAATGCTGCTTTTTTTGATTCACTAGGGCATACATTTCAAGTGATTTTGCAGGTAGGTTTTGCTCCAAACAGCTCAATGAACAATACAGCATTTGCAGGGCACTGAGTAACATTGATCCCAGCGTTGCATGTGTTATCCCATTTAATTCCATTGTTACTGGGCGAGTGTTGGGAGAGCCAAGGTTTAGCACAATCTGAAAAAAAAAAAACAGGTAAGAAGACCCATCTTCATCCAGCTAGGTATAAACGAAACCTAAGAACATTCCCTCCTCCAGCCTCCCACTTAAAACAAAAATTTAAATTTCTTGCAGAATTTCATTAACACATTTTATTATAATAAACTTAACTTAAAAATGCACCTTTAGCATTTTATTATATTATTATTATAAATGATTTATATAGTGCCAACAGTTTCTGCAGCGCTCTATAAATGGAGGCAGATGGTATAGTATAGTATTGTACAGTACAATAACATTTAATACAAGAGGAATCAGAGGGCCCTGATCATTAGAGCTTACAATCCAAAAGGAGGAGTTGAATGGTGATAACTGTGGGGGATGAGTTGATGGAGAAATAAAAGTTCTGTTTATTAGTTTGGCTCCTTTCACACTAGTCGACTTGACCGGACCCCACAGTCACCTCTATGGAGCGGTGGGTATCAAGAGACATGTGTCCGTTGGCGCTCGCCAGCATCCGGTCCAATCCTATCCACTAAAACACACAGATGGGGATTGGTTCCCCTTCCGCCTGGTGGATTGGATAGGATGGCAGTCGGGTGTAAATGGGCAGGTGGTCTGTTTACATCCGACCACCCATGAAGAAGAGCGGACTGTGTCTGCTCTGCATAAGCAGAGTGGACATGGACCAGTCATCTGCCTGCTCAGTGGGGATCAGTGGACAGATTTCCCGCTGAGCAGGTGGACTCCAACGGAGGCCGCCCCATGAGGAAGGGGCCTTAGAGACAGGATAGGCCTCTCTAAAGAGATGGATTTTCAGGGATAGAGCAGGAGATACTTGGACAGATAGGGGTAAGGGGTTCCAGAGGATGAAAGAGGCTCTGGAGAAGTCCTGGTGGAGAACATTGGAGGATGTAGAAGGTTTTTCCTTCCCCCTCCCGAGCAGGAGATACTTGGATACTTTGGGGTAAGGGGTTCCAGAGGATGAAATAGGCTCTGGAGAAGTCCTTGGAGGAGAGCATTGGAGGATGTGGAAGGTTTTTCCTTCCTCCTCCAGAGCAGGAGATACTTGGACAAATTGGGGTAAGGGGTTCCAGAGGATGAAAGGCTCTGGAGAAGTCCTGGGAAGAGAGCATTGGAGGATGTGGAAGGTTTTTCCTTCCCCCCCATTCCAAGCAGGAGATACTTGGACAGATTGGGGAAAGGGGTTCCAGAGGATGAAAGAGGCTCTGGAGAAATCCTGAGAGGAGAGCATTGGAGGATGTGGAAGGTTTTTCCTTCCCTCTACCCAGTTTCCTTACCTTCTAATTCTGGGGAACCCCCCAGATGCTGTTTGTTCCTCTAGCTTTTGATAAAGCGTGGGTGCCATTGCTACACTTGGATTGCAACCTTTCTTCTCTACTTGGAAGCAAACTGTATATGTCTGTATGGATTGACCTGTTGTATCAATAATTGTTTGTATCATTGATCAGACAACCTTTTTCTCTGTTGCCTCGGCAATGTTTAATACCACGATCTCTCTGGTGTACAGTATGTGATGTAAACCCTTCATAAATAAAGAATAATATAAAAAAGAAGCAGCAGAGCACTTCTCGACATGGGACACTACCTAAAGCCTAGTACACACTATTTGTTTTGTTTTTTTAGTTCAACCCAGCAGGCTGAATGAAAAAGAAAAACTGACAGCTCAGGAGGAGCCGCCGTACTAACTATGCGATGTTAGTACAATGATCTCTTCCGATGAGCTATTGTGTTCTGACAGGGGGACAGCCTCCCACCAGAACACTCCGATCAGCGCTCTTTGATTGCACATGATTGAATAATGGAAGTCAGCAGAGCTTCTGCTCATTTACTAAGTTCTGGAGCAAGCCCACTTTGCAAAGTGCACTGTACATTTGCCTTTAGTAAATCAACCCCATAGTTATTATTATTATTATACAGGATTTATATAGCGCCAACAGGGCCCTGCTCAGAAGAGCTTACAATCTAATAGGGTTGGGCAGGTGGTACAAAATGTTGCAACTGTGGTGAATGAGCTGATGGAAGTGGTATACATAACCTGATATTTTGTACATATTTTGGTCCAGTCACACTAGGAACTGCACTGAAATTGCACATGAACGCTGTGCAGTTCCTCTGCCATTAATTTTCAATGGGCTGAAATCGTACTGCACTGCACCGTAAATAGTGCACGCACTACTTCCTGAAACGCACTACAACCGGATCACATACTTTTGCACCATGCGATCCGATGTGGGCCGACGCACTGGTTTGCGACCGGTATTTGGGGTTTCAATACCTTTGCACTGACGCTGCAGATTGCAAGGGCAGTGCAAATTAAAATGTGGTGTGGCAAACCGCACGGGTAACGTGGGTTTCCCGCACTGCGTTCTAGTGTGAATGGGCTCTCAGGGCTGGTTCATACCACATGCAATCCAGTGCATTTTTATTCTGCATCACAAATGCATGGATAATGTTTAAAAGGGAAGTATGGGATTTTTTTTTAACCCATATTCATACTTACCTAGGTGACTGCATCTGTCCCTGCCGCCTCTAACACTGAGAACCGAGCCACCGAACACCGCCGATGGCTCGGTTCTTTCACCTCCACGAGCGGAGAGCTGCTGCCTGTCAGTCAGCATCTCTCCTGCTCTGCTCCTCCACGCTCATTGGAGCGCTGAGCTGTGGAGGGGGTGGGGAGTGGCTGTCTCAGCGCCTCGCTGAGAGGCTGAGACTGCCATCAGTCCAGGCACCTGGCGGATCCAGACTTCCGAAGTCGGGAATGACGCAGTGCCTGGACTGATCCTGGTGACGTCAGCAGAGAGCGGACTTCGGTCCCCTCTCTGCTTAAAAAGGGGTCCCAGGAGTGCAAAACAGATTGCACTCCTGTGACCCATAGGAAAAGCCCAGCCGAATGAGCCCAGGCTGGACTTCTCCTTTAACATGGATTCCAATGGCCCTAGTCCACAGCAGTGCAGTGCGTTCCAGAGCAGTCAACAAAAGTAGAACATGTTGCATTTTTTTTCTGTATGGAAAACATCTAAAATGCTGTATGAATTGCATCAAAAATGCATCAGAATTAACGTGTCCGCAATTATTCTTAATTGAGACAGATTAAAAAGGAGGAAAAAACGCACTGGAATACATCAAAAACGCACCAGGTGGTATGAACCGGCCCTCACTGGTGAAATGGAGTTCTGCTTTGACAACAGAGAGCAGACAAATTTAGAAGATGCCAGCGGGAGGACAGCGTGAGGACAGTCCACTATTAGCAATCCATTCAGGTCACATGACTTTCGCAGCGGTTGTGTCGCAGTAAACTTTGGTATTGCTGAAATCAGAGGGATTATTCGCTTTATTTTGGAGCAGTGGATTGTGCCTTATAAAACACTCGGTGTCCTTGATGTCCCAAGTGAACAGATTCTATGATCAGCATGGAAAATTCTCATATGGTGAAGCAGCGTGAAGACTCCTCTTTAATCATGATAAATGACTTGGCGACAGCTGACAGCACTTAAGACACTGAGCATAATATTTTCGGTGTAAATACATGAATGGGTTATAGAGGACACTAGTAAAGCAGCACCATCACTGAATCAAAACTATTTGTGAATCTCCATCAAACCCTAATGCCGCGTACACACGACCGGACTTCCGATCGTGTGTGGGCTTCATCGGACTTTTTATTCCTAAAATTCTGACGGACCTAGAAATAGAACATGTTTCAAATCTTTCCGACAGAATCAGTTCCTATTGGGAAAACCGTTCGTCTGCATGCTAGTCCGACGGACCAAAAACGACGCAAGGGCAGCTATTGACTACTGGCTATTGAACTTCCTGTTTCTAGTCCCGTCGTATGTAATCGCGTTCTAAACAATCAGACTTTGGTGTGATCGTGTGTAGGCAAGTCCGTTTCAGCGGAACTCCGTTGGAAAGATCGTCGGAGTCTATTCTGACGGAGAGTCCGGTCGTGTGTATGCGGCATAAGGGGAATATGGTGGAACATTCCTACTCGCTGCAGTTGTCCACACGGGAAAGAGAATCATTTGCATTGGTTCCTAAACTCTGAAGCAAGTCCATCTGCTTTTTGGATTTGTAATGAAGTGGAGAGAAGACCTTCTGGTAATAAAGACCTGCCTGTAAAATGGAGGATTTGTTTTGGAGGAATCCTATATTGAAAAATTATATAACGTATATGGTGGTGTTCTGCGCTTAGGACGGGCTTGTGACTGAACTGCAGCCCCCCAGATAAAGAAAGCCCCAAAGGTGCGATCCAGTAGTTATAAAATCTGAATTAGGGGATTGGCGCTGTTCACTAGTATGAGATAAAGAGATCCACTATAAACAAACTGCTACTCCAAGGAAAACATTTTACCCCAATTATAAATAAATGAAAAATGTAGCACAGTGTAAATGCTGTTAGAAAAATAAAAATAAGTGCTAGGAATGGTCACCAAAATGTGCAGACTACCCAAAGTAAAAAAGAATATAATACATAAAAAAATGGAACTCCAAACAATGAGTGTTCGGTCAAGTGTGTGTAGAAAGTGGTTGTCAAAGTCCACTGAGAATGAATGATGTTTATGCAATAAAAAGTGCGATAAAAAATATAAGTGAGTTATACCTAAAAGTGGGGGCAAACACACTGTTGCCCACTATAAATAAGTGTGTATACTAGTGTAGCCAAATATTAAAAAATTATATTGTTTGAAAAAAATGTGTTGAAAAAAAGTGAAAAAACACAAAACAAAAATAAAAAACAAAATAAACATAGGAAAAAAACAAAGTCCAGGTACCACAAAATTGTAATCAAAAAGCAACACAAAAACAACAAGTGCCGTGAATATTAGTTCTGTCGTTCAGTAAAACAGTTCTAGTGCAACAGGCTAGTGCATCTTCAGAGGTTACAGGTAAGTCCGTCCCAATAGTTGTATACTGTCCAGGGTGGAGTCCCCTCTAGTGCCCCCACTCACCAGAGTGCCCAACCCCTGCAGGGGTAATGAGCATGTAGATCCAAATCTGATGATCCAATCGGTCGGTGTCCCCCTCACCACCTTTTATCACTTGTGTCACCAGATCGTTCTCAGAGGACATCCATCCGGAACAGTTATCATGTGCAGGGAAAAGAGAAGAGCCTCATAGTGTAATTCCGAAAGTAAATTTATTAAACTTAAGCTCACAACAGGAATAGATAAATAAAATCCGAAGATTAAAACAAATGGCACTCTGCCGGCTGACTCCACGTGAGAAGCCGCAGACAGAGCAGTGTAAGCGGCGTGCGTTCCACAGCCGTCTGCCGATGCCCTCGGCAGAGGGCATCGGCAGACGGCTGTGGAACGCACGCCGCTTACACTGCTCTGTCTGCGGCTTCTCACGTGGAGTCAGCCGGCAGAGTGCCATTTGTTTTAATCTTCGGATTTTATTTATCTATTCCTGTTGTGAGCTTAAGTTTAATAAATTTACTTTCGGAATTACACTATGAGGCTCTTCTCTTTTCCCTGCACATGATAACTGTTCCGGATGGATGTCCTCTGAGAACGATCTGGTGACACAAGTGATAAAAGGTGGTGAGGGGGACACCGACCGATTGGATCATCAGATTTGGATCTACATGCTCATTACCCCTGCAGGGGTTGGGCACTCTGGTGAGTGGGGGCACTAGAGGGGACTCCACCCTGGACAGTATACAACTATTGGGACGGACTTACCTGTAACCTCTGAAGATGCACTAGCCTGTTGCACTAGAACTGTTTTACTGAACGACAGAACTAATATTCACGGCACTTGTTGTTTTTGTGTTGCTTTTTGATTACAATTTTGTGGTACCTGGACTTTGTTTTTTTCCTATGTTTATTTTGTTTTTTATTTTTGTTTTGTGTTTTTTCACTTTTTTTCAACACATTTTTTTCAAACAATATAATTTTTTAATATTTGGCTACACTAGTATACACACTTATTTATAGTGGGCAACAGTGTGTTTGCCCCCACTTTTAGGTATAACTCACTTATATTTTTTATCGCACTTTTTATTGCATAAACATCATTCATTCTCAGTGGACTTTGACAACCACTTTCTACACACACTTGACCGAACACTCATTGTTTGGAGTTCCATTTTTTTATGTATTATATTCTTTTTTACTTTGGGTAGTCTGCACATTTTGGTGACCATTCCTAGCACTTATTTTTATTTTTCTAACAGCATTTACACTGTGCTACATTTTTCATTTATTTATAATTGGGGTAAAATGTTTTCCTTGGAGTAGCAGTTTGTTTATAGTGGATCTCTTTATCTCATACTAGTGAACAGCGCCAATCCCCTAATTCAGATTCTATATTGAAAAATGTTACTTCTCTGGTTTCAATGCTTTGAGTCAACGAACTTGAACATTTCCCAACTGGGAGTTCTGGTTTTTGCTTACTGCGATGCCTGTTTAGGTCCAGTAACTCAGAAAGCCCTGAAGCTGCTGGATCAGCATGACAGCCAGGCTCAGAAGAAGAGCTCAGCAAGGGAAGCTTATATATTTCATTGCGACCAGAATTTCCTTTAAAGTGGTTGTAAACCCAAAACACAATTTTTTTGCACAGTTTAGTAAATAACCTAATTCACATTGTGTGTACCTCTCAAAAAGTCATTCCTATTCGGTTGTAGCCCTCAGAAATTTGCCAATATGTGGGTGTAGCATAGCACCAAAGCTTGGGGGCGGAGATCTAACATCACACTATTCCCCTCCCACCTAATCATAGAGTCTCTCTCTGTATTCTCTGGCGTCTCCCTCTCTCTCTCTCACGTCTCCCTCCCTCTCTCACGTCTCCCTCTCTCTCTCTCTCTCTGACGTCTCCCTCTCTCTCTCACATCTCTCTCTCTCTGATGTCTCCCCCTCGCTCTCTCTCTGACGTCTCCCCCTCTCTCTCTGACGTCTCCCCCTCTCTCTGACGTCTCCCTCTCTCTCTGACGTCTCCCTCTCTCTCTCTCCGACGTCTCCCCCTCTCTCTGACGTCTCCCCCTCTCGCTCTGACGTCTCCCCCTCTCGCTCTGACGTCTGCCCCTCTCACTCTGACATCTCCCCCTCTCTCTCTGATGTCTCCCCCTCTCTCTCTGATGTCTCCCCTGACGTCTCCCCCTCTCTCTCTGACGTCTCCCCCTCTCTCTGACGTCTCCCCCTCTCTGACGTCTCCTCCTCCCTCTCTGATGTCTCCCCCTCTCTCTCTGACGTCTCCCCCTCTCTCTGACGTCTCCCTCATCTCTCTCTGACGTCTCCCCCTCTCTCTCTGACGTCTCCCCCTCTCTCTCTCTGATGTCTCCCCCTCTCTCTCTGACGTCTTCCCCTCTCTCTCTGACGTCTCCCCCTCTCTCTGACATCTCCCCCTCTCTCTGACGTCTCTCCCTCTCTCTGACGTCTCTCTTTCTCATCCTTTTGATGTCTCCCTCTCTCTCTGATGTCTCTCTCTCCTTCCGACGTCTCTCTCTCTCTGACGTCTCTCTTTCTCATCTTTCTGATGTCTCCCTATCTGATGACTCTCTCTGATGTTTTACTCTCTCAGACAACTCTCTCTGATGTCCCCCTATCTGATGCATCTCTCTCTCACTCATGTCTCTCTCTCTCTCGCTGTAAAGTCTCACTCTCTGTCTCTCTCTCTCTCTGTTCATGTCTCTCTCTCTGATGTATCTCTCTCACTATTCTGTCTCTCTCTCTCTCTCTCTCTCTCTCTCATGTCTCTCTCTGAAGTTTTTCTTTCTCTGATGTCTCTCTCTATCTGATGTCTCTTTCTCTCTAATGTGTGTCCCTCTCACTCACGTCTCTCTCTGATGTGTGTCTCTCTCGCTCATGAATGTCTATCTCTGATTTCTTTCTCTCACACTCATGTCTCTCTCTCTCTATTCTGATTTCTCTCTGTATTCTCTGATCTCCCTCTCTCTCTCTGTATTCTCTGATCTCTCCCTCTCTCTCTCTGTATTCTCTGATCTCTCTCTCTGTATTCTCTGATCTCTCTCTCTCTCTTTCTCTCTGTATTCTCTGATCTCTCTCTCTCTCTCTGTATTCTCTGATCTCTCTCTCTGTATTCTCTGATCTCTCTCTATCTTTGTATTCTCTGATCTCTCTCTATCTTTGTATTCTCTGATCTCTCTCTCTCTATCTCTGTATTCTCTGATCTCTCTCTCTCTCTCTGTATTCTCTGATCTCTCTCTCTCTCTGTATTCTCTGATCTCTCTCTCTCTGTAGTCTCTGATCTCTCTCTCTCTCTCTCTCTGTAGTCTCTGATCTCTCTCTCTCTCTCTCTCTCTGATCGCTCTCTCTCTCTGTATTCTCTGAAATCTCTCTCTCTCTCTCTCTCTCTCTCTCTCTCTCTCTCTCTGTATTCTCTGATCTCTCTCTCTCTGTATTCTCGGATGTCTCTCTCTCTGTATTCTCTAATCTCTCTCTCTCTGTATTCTCTCTCTGTATTATCTGATGTCTCTCTACATCACTCTCTCTCTCTCTCTGATGCCTCTCTTTCTGTATGCTCTGCTGACTCAGTCAGCCTTGTACCTGTATCTCCAGAGAAGAGGAGAGAGGAAAGTGAAAGTAAACTCAGCTCTGATCTCAGTCACTGCTCCTAGTTAGGTACAGAACAGCAGAAATCGATGGAGAAGGGGTATGACATCACCATTTTTTTTTTCAAGGTGGTGGGTTTTTTTTCGATCGGGAGAGCGGGGAGGATTACAGATGACAGGCCGTACTTCTACCTGCCATACTATGCACAAATGATTTGTGCCCTTGTTCTTTATTAGATTTAGTGTTCTGTTTGTATTTGACTTTCCAGGTTTACAACCACTTTAAGCTACATTTGTGGTGGCAAAAATATATTAAAGAAAAATACACTGTATGGACACATACTTGGACACATGGCCATAACACCTACATGAGCTTGCTGGACATCCCATCTGAAAGCCATGGGCATTAGTATATTGATATGTAGTTGACCTGCCTCCCTCATTTGCAGCTATATCAGCCTCCACTCTTCTGGGATTTTAGCCAAAACATTTAGCAACATTTAGCCATAAGAGCATTTGTGAGGTCAGGTCAATAAGTCGGCTAGCAATTGGCGGTACAATTCATCTCATAGGTGTCTACTAGGGTTGAGGTCAGGGCTAAGTCCAGGCCACTTGAGTTCCTCCACACCAACCTGATTAAAATTATTACAGTGCATAGTAAGCACCAGACTGGATGCTGGTAACAGAAACCCCAAACTTTCCAGTGAAAATACAGTCTTCAAAAATTGGTCCTTGCTATGTAGTTCTCCTTACATTTATACCTTTGAGCACTTTTGTATAGTTTGAACATACATATAAGCAATAGAGATGTGCACAAGGGAAAAATTCATCTTGTTTCGTTTTGGATAATTTCGTTAGTAATAAGTTCATAATTTTGTTTCATCAGATTCATCATGTTCGAATGATTCCTTTTCGGAAGTTGTTTCCTATATGTGCTATTTTCAAATCAATTTGAATTTTGGAAGACGGCTATAGTCATTCTATTCTATTCTATTCTAATCTAATTTTTTCTATTCTATTTTTATAATCATCTTTTTTTCACTTTAATACCTTACTGTATTAATTGCAATATGTTTCCATTTCCAAATTCAAATTCATTTTCAAATTTTTCAAAATCAATATTTTGTTTCGTTATAATTTTGGATACATTGAAATTCATTACTATTGTGATTCAAAAATTCATATACATCTGAACCTCCGAATAACAGGATCTGAATTTCGATTCGTAAACCCAACAAAAGGTGCATGTCTAATAAACAAGGGCTACTGGTTGTTGTACTCCAAGCAAGTTAGTAAAGGCCCCTTGTCCCAATGCAATAACATATCTAGGTCTGTAATTCAATATAAAGAGGCTTGCATATAAAAAAGTGGTTCCCCTCATCTATGGGAAGTATACTGTTTCTGCATATCAGAAAAGAAGTGGTTTACACACAATACAACAGGAAAGATGAAGAGGATCTTCATAATAGTGGGACTTTGAAACAAATACACATGGTCATCCGGTATTCCACTTGTGCTGGGAAGTAGGTGTCATCAAGGAGGAACTCTAAAGTGGTCAACATAAATAAAGTGCCTGTACCTGCAGCTTTTTGCAAGGGA
Organism: Aquarana catesbeiana; assembly: GCF_042186555.1. Lineage (NCBI taxonomy): Eukaryota > Metazoa > Chordata > Amphibia > Anura > Ranidae > Aquarana > Aquarana catesbeiana. The sequence continues at coordinate 785,377,791 of NC_133325.1, read as the reverse complement.
AATCCAAAGGCGACAATTTTTTACCAGATGGCATGCAGAGAATTCTACTGTCCTTAACAACAAATGATATTCCCCCATTCTTCCCTCATAATGAACTAAACACAAATGAAACAACACTGACCTGTTACCCTGACTAAAGAGCCACATTCCTTTCTGCATCAGAAAGAAGAAAGCTACTTGGTCTCCCCAATTTACAGGCATATTACCAATCAGCTCAGATAGCCCAGCTAGCTTACACCACAGCTAAAGGTTCAGTCCCTCTTTGGGTCTCCAGAGAGGCACTTGCTTGTCATCCATTTGCTATAGGATCATTAAAGTGGGGTTCCACCCAAAAAAACAAAAATACCTGAAAAATTCTAAAAAACAAAAAAACATTTGGATATTTTTTTTTTTTTTTTTTTTTTACTTAACTCTAAATGCCTGTTTCTAGGTGATCCCTCGTAGTCTGCCTCTTCCTTTGCCTGGGCTGGTGACATCACTTCCCCCTCGGCACAGGAAGGGCTCGGCTCTGCTCCCTCCCTCCTGTCAATCATCTGGGACCCATTACAGGTCCCAGGTGATTGAGCAGCCAATCACGGCGCGCGGCGCAGCTCGCGCATGCGCAGTGGGTGCCAGGCTGTGAAGCCACAGCCCGGCGCCTACAGTTGAAATGCTGACGCCGACGAGCGGAGGGGGGGTACGAGCGGGGCTTCGATCCCCCGCATCGCTGGACTCTGGGACAGGTAAGTGTCCAATTAAAAGTCAGCAGCTGCAGTATTTGTAGCTGCTGACTTTTAATTTTTTTTTTTTTTTAATGGACCCCCTGGGTGAAACTCCTCTTTAATGTGGCTTCCTAATCGTCGACGCCCACCCATACTATGCCCCACCTTATCGCATTCTTTAGCAATATGGGATAGGACACGCAACCGCAGTCCTCTATCATCCCCTCATACACCACTGGCTCCCATTTTCTGTAACCCGGAGTTTCCACCTGGTTTGACCCTGCAAGTGTTCCAGTGGTGGCTCAATAAAGGGCTGCTGAGAATCGGAGATTTTCTGAATGGGGACCAACTGCACACTATACAATATTTTAAAGACAGATTTCTAATGCCCCTCAATGAACTATTTCGATATAACCAAATTGCATCTTATGCCAGATCTAAACTTAACCAAGTAGTGGGCCCCCTTACGCTTACAACATTCCAATTAACGTGTCAGGCCAGAGACTTCCAGAGGGGCCTGATTTCTGAGATATATGCTTCCCTCACTGAGCTGGATTCAAAACTTGCCTATTTGGACCAGTGGGAAAGAGATTTGACTCTAACTTTTGATCTTTCTGAATGGCAAGATATTGCATATCAGTTATCCAAGATCTCCATTAACACTACTTTTATAGAGGCCAATTATAAAACGCCTTTACGTTGGTACTTGGTACCCACTAGAGTAGCTAGGATGCATCCTTCTACTTCGCCAAACTGCTTCCGAAGATGCGGACAGTTGGGAACGATGCAACATATCTGGTGGCAATGCCCCCTCGTAATTAGATTTTGGATTCGAATTTTCAACTTAATCAATTCAGTGACGGGGGTAAACATTTGCAGATCTCCTGAAGCCACCCTCTTTCACAAAGTGCTTGATGAAATACCCAAAAAATCAGTAAAATTGATTAATTATATACTACTGGCGGCAAGAATTACGATCACAAGACAATGGAAACAGTCGATAATCCCTCTTGACCAGGTTAAAAATAAACTCAATTGGATTATGATCAATGATAAACTCACTCATATTCTTTGTAATAAAGTCAAGAAATTTAATAAGATATGGGACCCATGGATTGACTACATTTCGACTCCATAGCAAACTCCAGGACGACCCTCTCCCTCCCCCTTCACTTTCTCTCTCGTTTCTTCCTTTCTTCTCTCCCCTTTTCTCTTTTTATCTGTTTCTTTTTTTTTTTCTCTCTCTCTTTCTTCAGAAATTTCATACACAATACAGATGATCACATATGAGGCCTCCTACGACCATGAACCTTGGGACTATCCCAGAGATCATGACCGGGACCTCCCACGACTCCAGGTCTATACCATCCCCTCACACTGGGGTTGTCCAGATCATAACTGGGAAGTTATTGTTCAATCCCACCAATTTTTGGATACTTATCACACTCATTATGTTCTGCTATTGCGATAGATGATGGATAAGTACTATGAACAAACGTTTATTTTTCTGTATTGGAATGTGATGTTTTGATAACTTGACGCCAATCTGCCTATGTGTCTGGCTATTCTGTACCTTGTTATTCTTTCAATAAAAACATTGACATATAGAAAGAAGAAAGCTTTCTCATTCTCTCCAGTACTTTTGGGAAAGTTTAGTGGCTTTGTACATGTTTTCTGTCTTTGGATATTTTAGATATTAGAATTTTGTTTGACTGATTGGGAGGGGGGGGTTGTTTTGTTTGCCGCCCCCCCAAAAAAAAAAAAAAAAAATAGAGCACCAGCCACCACTGGTCGAGGGGAATTCCACATCCTTACCACTCTAACGGTAAAGAGCCCCCTGTGCAGTTTAAGGTTGAACCACTTCTCCTTCAATTTCATTGAGTGGCCATGTGTCTTCTTAAGATCCCTTACACTGAATAGTTTCCTCCCTATGCTAGAATCACCATTGAGGTATTTGTATATCGCTATCATATCTCCTCTCAAGCGTCTCTTCTTACCGGTGGTAAGGTTCTTTAAGTAGATACACTGCTCTATTCTATGGAACCCAGACCACACACATACCCCCAACATTTGCCCCTTGCTTTTCTTGTCCTTCTCACTTCAACCTTTCCATACCTCCAAACGACTGCACTCCACAGGGTGATACTCCTGATTATTTATGCTCTCTTTTTTTTTCCCCTCTAAACTTTTACATACTTTTTTCTATCCTCTAAGCCATGCACATAGTGTATCAATTGTCGAGCCTGGACTTGACAAGTCCTGGACTTCATAGTAAGGGGAAGCTTTTCTCTTTATTATCATTATACACGATTTATATAGCGCCAACAGTTTACGCATCGCTTTACAATGTAGAGGAGGGGGGGGGGAGCACAATTACAGTACAGTTCAATACAGAAGGGACAGGAGGGCTGGCTCTACATTCTAAAGGGAGGGGGTGGTGGTACAAAAGGTAATAGATGCAGGGAATGATTTGATGGGGGGTGGCTCGGGGACAGTTGTTAGGTGGGTGTGGGATAGGCTTCCCTGAATAAGTGAGTTTTGTACAGTGCCTTAAAAAAGTATTCATACTCCTTCAAATTTTCCACATTTTGTCATCTTACAACCAAAAACGTAAATGGATTTTTTTGGGATATTATGTGATAGACCAACACAAAGTGGTGCATAATTGTGAAGTAGAAGAAAAATGATAAATGGTTTTAATTTTTTTTTACAAATAAATATGTGAAAAGTGTGGGGTACATTTGTATGGCTTTGTAGAACCACCTTTCTCTGCAGTTACAGCTGCAAGTCTTTTTGGGGATGTCTCTACCAGCTTTGCACATCTAGAGAGGGACATTTTTGCCCATTCTTCTTTGCAAAATATCTCAAGCTCTGTCAGATTGGATGGAGAGCATCTGAACAGTAATTTTCAAGTCTTGCCAAAAATTCTCAATTGGATTTAGGTCTGGACTTTGACTGGGCCATTCTAACACATGAATATGCTTTGATCTAAACCATTCCATTGTAGCTCTGGCTGTATGTTTAGGGTCGTTGTCTTGCTGGAAGGTGAACCTCCGCCCCAGTCGCAAGTCTTTTGCAGACTCTTCTTCTAAGATTGCCCTGTATTTGGCTCCATCCATCTTCCCATCAGATTTGTGGAGAGCACAACTAATAGTTGTCCTGAGGACAGATTCTCCCACCTGAGCTGTGGATCTCTGCAGCTCCTCCAGAGTTACCATGGGCCTCTTAGCTGTTTCACTGATGAATGCTCTCCTTGCCCGGCCTGTCAGTTTAGGTGGACGGCCGTGTCTTGGTAGGTTTGCAGTTGTGTCATACTCTTTCCATTTTTGTATTATGGATTGAACAGTGATCCATGAGATGTTCAAAGCTTGGGATATTTTTTTATAACCTAGCCCTGCTTTAAATTTCTTCACAACTTTATCCCTGACCTGTCTGGTGTGTTCCTTGGCCTTCATGATGCTGTTTGTTCACTAAGGTTCTCTAACAAACCTCTGAGGAATTCATAGAACAGCTGTATTTATACTGAGATGAAATTACACACAGGTGGACTATTTACTAATTAGGTAACTTCTAAAGGCAATTGCTTCCACTAGATTTTAGTTAGGGGTATCAGACTAAAGGGGGCTGAATACAAATGCACGCCACACTTTTCACATATTTATTTGTAAAAAAATTCTGAAAAACATTTATCATTTTCCTTCCACTTCACAATTACGTGCCACTTTGTGTTGGTCTATCACATAAAATCCCAATAATATACATTTACGTTTTTGGTTGTAACATGACAAAATTTGGAAAATTTCAAGTGGTATGAATACTTTTTCAAGGCACTGTATATGGTATAGCTGGTTTTGATTCTTAGAAGACCTCTATGCTTTTATCTATGATTAAAATTGGTTATATGTTATATACTGAAACATACACTGGATGGTCCTTAAGATGTTATACAGAATGACCATTGACTATATGTTGTATTCTGGAATATCTCACCTCTTAGTAATATGCAGTGCTGTGTACATTTTACTTCTGAGATTATTTATTACTGTATGCTTCTTCATTAAACATTTAAAAAATGAAAAAACAAAAAAACAACAACAAAAAAAATAAGAATAATGAAAGTGTCCTTTATGATTATCCTCACCTTTCTGGAAGTCCAGGGGTCCTACACAGGGGTTTGCAAGCACAACCACAGTGCACAGTGTGAGTACAAAGGCAACCAAACTCCTGGAAGCACTGTTATGGAGGGGACAGTGGAGACGTGGGCTGCCAGAAGAAATGCAGGAGACACAGGCTTTAAGGGAGATGTTTATAATCGCTCTTTTTTTGCAAGAAGCTTTCATCTTGATTTATTTTGTAACTTGTGTGGAAGGGCGAAGTGTGGCAAGGCAGTCTTGGCCAGGTTTTGGAGAAAACAGGCCCACTAATGGCACAGGTGTGTGTTTTTCTTTTAGTAGTATCAGGATTAGAGGTCGGTACCCCACCCTACCGAAGGGATCAGTGATTGTAAGGGAGAGGAGAGGTGCACATCTGCACCTTGCTGTCCAGGAAGGGACAGGCCAAGAAGCTGAGAGACTGAGTCTCACCCAGGGGTCTGAGATGCCCCAAGCCAGAGGCCCCAGTCTGAGAGAAAGAAGCTGACAGGGTCTCATCCAGGGGTCTGGAGTCGGAGAGAGAGTCTATGAGGGATGGAACAGCTGGGAGCTGTAAAGGAAAGGCACAGAGCTGAAAGGGGTACAGCGTTTGTGTACTGGCACTGGGGACGGGCGCTAGATAGTCTGGAGGACCAAGACATGAGGCCTAAGCAGTAGAGCGGCAAGGAGAGCCAGGAGGCTGAATATCGTTCTTTGTCGTATGGATGGTAAGAGCCCCAGGCATAAGAAGCTATACGTTTGTGAACTTTTGCAGGAAAAGCCTTGTTACGTACTTCTGGATGGAGTAGACTCTTTTGCTCTACCAATGAGCTACAAAACACCAAACTTGTCACAATGGGTAGGGTCACCTTAAATCATATCCCAAAGTCAATGGCCAATTGGCAAATCAGTGGGAGTACAACTATACCATTACTGGGCTAAATTATTTCATATATGACTCAAGATTGTCCATCCAGCTGGAATGTTGTAAACAGCACTGTGACATGTTTTTAAGCTGGATTTGGTCTCCAAGCTTACACATTTATCATAATGTGAAGGTCGGACAATTTTGTTTTAAGAAAATATTATGATTGAGATATATATATATATATATATATATATATATATATATATATATATATATATATATAGGGGTCTAGGTACACATTTTGCACCTGCCCAGTGTGTTGGTTTGGCAACTGGGGTAAGAGAATGTGGCTTGGTTGTGGTAAATATGCCCTCCTTGGGTAGGGACATCCAGGACAATGATGGAAAATAACATGAAATTACTTTATAAATGCAGAAGGTTTCTGGTTTATATCCTGTGATCTCAGTGGAGCTGTTCCACTTAAAAACTGTAATTCCACATAGCGTCAGCTAGGCTGAGAAGTCCCTGGGGTTCATGTAAATCACTGGAGGATGGCCAGCAGCGAGTCTCAGGGGTCCAGGCATGGGAAGATTCAGTTTGATCAATGTCAAAGTTTAAGATAGATTCTGGCTTTGTAAAGGCATAGCAATTCCAATATGTTTGGAGGGAACTAAAGCCCTTGTTCCAATGTGCTACTCAGGAAGGAAATCCCGAAAAAAAAACATAGTTCAGACCCTTCCATGTACAAACACTTAAGGGTTGTCACCTTGCACATTGTAATCATAAGCAGCAGCAGAATGTGCATGTTAAATTAGCAGAATATAAGACTCAAGTCCACAAGAATAAGGATTTTTATTTTAATCATGTCACAGTGATTTTCAAATTTCATTGGCCTCAGCTAAAAATAGCTGTCACTTCTTTGGAAATAAGCATCCTTATCCTAGTGTGTTATCATTGTGAACTGACCCATATGTCCTCCTACAGAGCAACTATGTCAGAATGGATGAGATAAGACACATTCATTGAATTTGGGCCACTCAATCCTGTGGGGGAGACAGGTCGACAGGCCGGCCTTTATTCCTGAGATTGAAAAGCTCTTCCACGAACTTCTCAATCAGGTTGGAGAGGTGCCATTGTAATTGGCTCCGTTTTTCAGCGCTTGAAATCAAATGACAGATAAATGTATAAAACATTCTCTGTGCACTACCAAAAAATAAACTAAAAATTATAAGCTACAAATTTAGGAGCTGCAGCATAAACTAATGATGTTTTCCCACACTCAAAACAGCAAACCACTTTAAAAAAAAAAAAAAAAAGATGTGCTAGTCTTACCCTGAAGAAGTCACATTTGTGAGTGATGTAAGGAGTAGGGTGGAGCTAAGTGACGTCACTTCCGGTTTGGAGCCGAAACCGGACGTGCATGTATTTTAATGCTGGTAATGAGTCTATTACTCAAATTCAATATGTGAGTGTATTATATTGCAATTCTATATTTTAAAATATTAATAAATGGTACTGCACTATCGGAGGTCTCTTCTTTTCTCTGTGAGCATAATATATATATATATATATATATATATATATATATATATATACACACACATACAGTGGGGACGGAAAGTATTCAGACCCCCTTAAATTTTTTACTCTTTGTTATATTGCAGCCATTTGCTAAAATTATTTAAGTTCATTTTTTTTCCTCATTAATGTACACACAGCACCCCATATTGACAGAAAAACACAGAATTGTTGACATTTTGGCAGATTTATTAAAAAAGAAAAACTGAAATATCACATGGTCCTAAGTATTCAGACCCTTTGCTCAGTATTTAGTAGAAGCACCATTTTGATCTAATACAGCCATGAGTCTTTTTGGGAAAGATGCTAAAAGTTTTTCACACCTGGATTTGGGGATCCTCTGCCATTCCTCCTCGCAGATCCTCTCCAGTTCTGTCAGTTCTGTCAAAGAGTGAAAAATTTAAGGGGGGTCTGAATACTTTCTGTCCCCACTGTAGATAAGTGGAAGGATGCCTATGTTTTAAAGGGGACCTATTGGTGATTTAAAGGGGACCTGTCAACCCCCCATTTGTCGTCAGAGGAACTCATGCTGGAGACTGGATAAAGCATATTATACTGTAACCTGTGTATTTATATAGGTTCACTAGCCAGGTTAGCAAGCATTCCTACAAGTGGTGGAGCACAGAACCAGACACAATGAATACAAGAATGATCAATGGATTGTGTTAATTGGACTTGTCTTTGTTATCAAATTGATGAGCTCCGTGTGTTCATAAGACACATGGAGAGGGGCTTGGCCTCACCCCTCGCTCCATGTCACTGCCTGTGCTTGACAGCAGCGGGAGCCAATGGCTTCCGCTGCTGTATTTGAGCAAATGAGGAGGGAAAATAGAATGCAGTAAGGTAAAAAACCTTCTGCCTATAAAACCACTTGAAGTCAGCGAGCTACTGGGAAATACTAGTTTGAGGTCTGAGTTTAATGGTTCTAATCTCTGGGTTACTGAAGTGGATATGCATGGTTTTTATTTTAGAGTGTTTATATTGTAAATATGTGTACAAAGACTGGAAAGTTTGGAGTCCAATAGACTAAAGTAGTAAATAATTGCTAAGCAATAAATGTTAACCATCATGTGAATAAGCAAGAATTATCTGGTTTGAGACATTACTATACAAAGTCTTTAAGGTTGAGGTATAAGTGCCATGTGCAAAGTAAATTTTAACTAGTCACACACATGCAGGCATTCCACTTTTCATATGTCTCTGATTAAATCATACTGCTTTATTAAATGTCAACACTTCAGTGGATCACAGCCCACCTTTATTAAAGGTATATATCTTCAGGTAAAACAGCTTGCATAGTTGTGTTCCAACTGTGTATGTAGAAGTACACTATATTGTACGCCTGCCATTACACGCACATGAACTTTCGTGGCACCCCAGTCTTAGTCCGTAGGGTTCAATATTGAGTTGGCCCACCCTTTGCAGCTACAACAGCTTATAATAGGAAGGGGCCATTCCCAAACTGTTCCCACAAAGTTGGGAGCATTAAATTGTCCAAAATGTCTCGTTATGCTGACACCTTAAGGAGATCCCTTCACTGGAACTAAGGGACGAAGCCCAACCCCATAAAAAAAATCCCACACCATAATCCCCCCTCCAACAAATGATCTGGACCAGTGCACAAAGCAAGGTCCATAAAGACATGGATAAGCGAGTTTGGGGTGGAGGAACTTAACTGGCCTGCACAGAGTCCTGACCTCAACCCGACAGAACACCTTTGGGATGAATTAGAGTGGAGACTGCGAGCCAGACCTTATTGTCCAACATCAGTGCCTGACCACACAAATGCGCTACTGGAAGAATGGTCAAACATTCCCATAGACACACTCCTAAACCTTGTGGACATCCTTCCCAGAAGAGTTGAAGCGGTTATAGCTGCAAAGGGTGGGCCAACAAAATATTGAACCCTACGGACTAAGACTGGGATGCCATTAAAGTTCATGTGTGTGTAAAGGCAGGTGTCCCAATACTTTTGGTAATATAGTGTATGTCTGAAGCCACACCTTAAGAAAGGTTTTAAAGCGGATCTTGTATTAAAATTGTATGAGTTTGATTTACTAAAACTGGAACACTCAGAATCTGGTGCAGCTGTGCGTGGTAGCCAATCAGCTTCTAACTTTAGCTTGTTCAATTAAGCTTTAGTAAATCGATCCCAATGTCTTCCTCTCATGTAGACCTCCTGAAAAAAAAAAGGGACAGTTAAATCTAAGTTGCCCCAGTAGACGATCCATTTATCGAAACGCGTCGGGCGCTTTCAGCATCCTCCTTGTTGCCCATTCTTGTTTTTATACCCTGTGATCACATTTTTATTGTAACCAGGCTTTTTTAGCAATAAAAAATCCCACCTTGCTCATCTACACTATGTGGAGCCTGTTTATTTTTTCTCCACATACCATCTGAGAGATAAACCAGCCTCCACTCCAGTTTTATGCGTGACGCACGATTCCCTCTGATTCGCACCTTGGCCATCCTTTGGGAGGACCCACCTGGCGGCCCCGGGAGATCCATGCAGGGTTTGACCCAGAAGGTTCGCAGAGTTGTGATGTCCGCTTCCAGGCCCTGAGAGGCAACCCGCTCGAGTGATTCCCTGTCGCTGACAAGGGAGTCCAATGTATCTGGTAAGAGTTTCTTACACATCATTTCCACCAAGACACATGCAATTGTTGGATACAGTTTTTGGATGATTTGATGATCTTCCTGTGTTTGAGCATTTGCCGTCACACGTTTACATATTATTTTTAGTGGGACATTCTACACATATTATTCATTTTTTTTCCCCACTTATTTATTGGACTTTATTTACCTTCATTGAGAGACTTATAAGTTTTATCATTGCTGTGTTCACCATTTATCGACATTTATCTTTCAGCTGTTTTCCTGATTGAGGACTTTTTGCACAATTTATGCGCTACATTTTTCTTTTACATTATTTCTTGGTTGTTGTCACTTTGTATGTAGCTGCTCCTCACTTTATATATTTTTCGATTTTAGCGCAGTGTATACATTTAATTTCTTTTGCACCTAAAAATAAAGAAATAAAAAAATCCGTCCACTTCCTTTAGGTAAATCAGTTAGCCTTCTCCTGGAAACCTGGAAATGGTAAGGAATCTCAAGAGAATTCGCCTCAGCAACATAATTTTGGATCCTTATCTTGCCCAACATCCCAGGAAAAGGCCTAGTGAAGTCTTCTTTGGCTTGGCAAGCTAGACAGAAGCCAGGGTGTAAGATGGGTGGGATAGGGACAGGGGTGTACAAAATAAGTAGACCTTGCACTTTGATGCAAGATCTACTTTAATGCCTGAAAGACAACTAGAGCTGATCAGCAGACTCTCATTTCTGCAGCGTTGATCCCAAGGAAAGAAAGAAGAGAACAAAGGTGCAGCTTTAGTCTCCAAGAACACATTTAGTAAAACCTTCAGCCAATGATGATCAACGAGATCACAAAAGTTGGTCGAGCTCTCAAGAAACGTCCCATCACCTTGCTCATGATCTGTAGCAGGATTTGAGGAAGCTTTCAGAGTGAAAATTATTTGACCATGTCTCGGAAAGAAAACATATGATGTCACATCCCAAAAATATATCGAGAACAGCAAGGAGGAAAAAGACCATTTCCAAAATGTGGGACTTTAAAGGCTCCGTACTAAAGGTGAGGCCTCACTTTTAGTACGGAGCCTTTAAAGTCCCACATTTTGGAAATGGTCTTTTTCCTCCTTGCTGTTCTTGCGGAAGTTTTCATCAACCATTTTATATAAATCTAATCGAGAATATTATGGAAGGGTGCTGATTAGTAGGCCTCACCATCCCTTCTACATAGATTTTAAGAATTCTAATGCATTGGACCCCATTGTTATTTCATCAGGTGGTAGACCCGTAATGCTCTCTAGAGTTTTAAAAAGATATTCTACTTCCATCCAGAGTGAGCTAACAATCCCTCCTATTACTCTGGGGAGTTGACATCTGAAAAGCAGCGCAAGTTGTTCCGCTAACTTATCTCGCTGAGTCACTCCTTCTCTTCCTCTCGCTGGCACTTCTCTCTTTGGATCTGAGTCAGTGCTCTTACCACAAAGAGATTTTGCACCGAGCCAAGCCATACAAAAAAGACATTTTCTCACACTGAGACTGGATATTGCTTTTCTGAAGCATCCAAGCTCTTTCCTTTTCCTGCGAGATGAATGCGTCTCCCCCTGCTCCGCTGTCTCTTCTCGAGACTCCTGTCTTAATAAGCCTTGACTGCCGTGACTGCTTGCATCCAGCGATGCTATTCACCGCCAGCACCTCTGCTCTCCTCCTGTGGCTCGGGAAGAACTGATTAGCACTTTGCATAATTAACCTGATTAGCACTGTGCATAATCAAACTGATTAGCACTTTGCATAATTAAAAAGAAATAATAACAACAACAATAAGCAGCACTAGGTAATATCAAAAGCCGCTGGTTCCAAAATCCCTTTTGGCCTCTGCCAGGGCTAGTTTAACATAAGGCACATTATTCCTTTAATGCAAAAAACAGAAATGATCTACGCACTGCTATCGGGACACAGGAGAACGCTGGATGGGTACGCACACACGAAAACATGAATCTAGACAAGAGGCAAGTGTAATAAACCAAACAAGGTTCTCCTGGGTACGATACAAGCGATAAACTCCCTTATGTATAATAAAAGGACTGGACTCCACAGCTCAAAATGTAAGTATTACACTTCTACATGTATAATAAATGGACTCTCTACACAAATTGACTCACTGCTTGTGCAGATCGGGCTGATGAGCTTGGGCCGAAAAGGGCAAAGCTAATCCATGTGGGCCTGATGGCAAGAATGGGTTCTACGATCTTCCTCTGTAGAGGGAAAAGATCTCAATAAGAATGCTTAAAATACAACTAAAGGTCTCCTGAGGTGGTACTGGGTCCCTGCCCAGATCGCCCAGGCCAACCCTTGTTACAGTGACCAATGTTTTAGGAGTTCTGGCCATCGCTGGGATGTCCTACACATCTGGTGGACATGTCATGTCCATGGCCGATATGCCCCGTACACACGATCAGACATTGATCGGACATTCCGACAACAAAATTAATGGATTTTTTCAGACGGATGTTGGCTCAAACTTGTTTTGCATACACGCGGTCGAACAAAGTTGTCGGAAAATCCAATCGTTCTGAACGCGGTGACGTAAAACATGTACGTCGGGCAGTAGCCAATAGCTTTCGTCTCCTAATTTATTCTGAGCATGCGTGGCACTTTGTGCGTTGGAATTGTCCACACACGGTCAGAATTTAAGCGAACGGATTTTGTTGTCGGAAAATTTTATAGCCTTTATTCCGATGGAAAAAGTCCGATGGAGCCCACACACGGTCGGAATTTCCAACAACAAGCTCCGATTGCACATATTCCTTCGGAAAGTCCGACCGTGTGTACAGGGCAATAGGCTTTTGGTCGTGGGTTTTTGGCCTGCTGTGCACTTTGTTTAATTTGAAAATCCATAAGGACACTAAACTAGCTTTACTGCACTATCTCATCCCAGACCTTGTTATATATAATGCGGTCACCGGATTTGTACTATCATTATGTACGTGTGGTGGGGGAGGCCAAGCTAATTTATAATCTGATAAACCTACTAAATGTTGAGCATCGGCAGAGGATTTGTAGCTCTTTTGGCTACCATGTATAAACAAATGCTAGAAGTCAGCAGATACATCCCATTTAATATACACTCACCAGATTGCATAATCGTATTATTTGGCTATAGACAGAGATACAGCTGCTCATGACAACTGTCTGTTATGGGGACTGATTCTGCAGAGGGCCCTGAACAGTAGAGACTAGTAAATTAAAGCAGATCTAGACCCAAGCACTAAAATTTTATAATATATTTTCAGAACTATAATTTCTGTTGGTGGGCATCACCAACAGAAATTATAGTTCTGAGCTTATATTATTAAATTTTAGTGCTTGGGTCTAGATCTGCTTTAATTTACTAGCCTCTACTGTTCGGGGGCCCTCTGCACAATCAGACACCATAACAGACAGTTGTCACAAGCAGCTGTATCTCTGTCTATAGCCAAATAATAAGATTATGCAATCTGGTGAGTGTATATTAAATGGGATGTATCTTGCTGACTTCTAGCATTTGTTTACACGTGGTAGCCAAAAGAGCTACAAATCCTCTGCCGATGCTCAACATTTAGTAGTTTGATCAGATTATAAATTAGCTTGGCCTCCCCCACCACATGTACATACTGATAGTACAAATCCGGTGACCGAATTATATATAACAAGTGTTCAGCCTGCATAAAGTATTGTCGATTAAGCACCAAGCTTTAGTTGCTGCATTTTACCTACACAGCAAATGTACAACGCAAGCCAAGCTAGTCTGAAGATTTGTAGTGAGAGGACCAGTCATCTACAGGTGAAATCTAGACTTTCAGTAATTGCAAAAACGATAATGTTTTCACCTCTTCTGCAACGGCAGAGCATCTACATTGAATCTCCTTTAATCTACCTACTGCAGGGTATGTTTTTTTTAGGGTAATCTAACAGCCAATTTAAATGCTAGATACTCATTTCTTGCATATTATTAATCAATAATGTAAATAAAATGCATTACAAAGAAAAATAATGTGCAAAAATGAAAAATTTTAACTGGGGGGAGGAAGAAACTTAGGATGGAGATATTTACAGAGGCTTGCTGCTTCTCATTAAACTGGAGTTGGAATATATACAGTATATCTATATAGTGACAGTGTTCTGCCCTGCCATGGTGTAAAAAGGGTTTTGCGTCACCCAGGGTTCTTATCCAGACAGCTTGAGGGACTCCAGAGCTAGACTTGTATAGAGGAGACTGGATTTTCAGTTTCCTCATTAGACCAGGAGTCCAGGGGCTTCATAGAGACTTGGGAGGGATTTATTCCTCAATCCTGGGTCCAGGTTTAGTGAATAATCAGCAGACTAATTGGGACCATGTATGCAGGGCCTTTATTAGGCCTCGTACACACGATCAGATTTTCCACAGGCAAAGCGTCGGATTTGTGTCCGAAGGGCTTTGGCCAGGAACTTGTCTTGCATACAAACGGCACACAATTTTTGGCCAACAAACTTGAACGTAGTGAAGTACTACGTGGTTTTTCATCTCTTTAGCGCCACCCTTTGGGCACCTTCTGCTGATGTTGTGTTTGGTGAGCATTGATTCCGAGCATGCGTGTTTGTACTTTGCGACTTTTGTCCGACGGACTTGTGTACACACGCTTGGAAAATCTGACAACACACCGTTGTCCGCGGAAAATTTATAAACCTGCCATCTAACATTTGTCCATGAAAAGTTGGCCAACAACTGTCTGATGGAGCATATAAACGGTCGGATTTTCCGCCAACAGCCTGTCATCACACAATTCCCGTTGGAAAATCTGATTGTGTGTACGAGGCTTTAGAGACCTGGCTATGGTTCAGAACTCCACCCCAGCCGGCGGACAGCAGAGTCTATGTCCAGGAATCAGAAAGGCAGAGAGCTGCTAGGTGAATACACAAAGCTTGTGTCCGATGACTGTCTAGAGCAGGGAGCTCAACATTTTTTAAACCAAGGGCCAGGTTTACTGTCCATGACTTTAGGGGGGGCCGGAGTGTGGTCAGCGGAAGTAGAAAATGTCCTGATATTAGTGTGAGTAAACAACACCCCATCTTTGGTATTAGGGGGAGGATTAGTGACCCATTGTTGGTGTCAGTGGGAGGAATGGCACACCATTGTTGGTGTCAGTTGGTGGAACAGTGCCCCATAGTTGGTGTCAGTGGGAGGAATAGTGCACCATTATTGTTATCGGTGGAAATAACAATGCCCAATTGTTGGTGTCAGTTGAAGAAATAGGTGCCACATTTTAGGTGTTAGTGGGAGGAAAAGTGCCCCAAGGGCTGGATAAAGGCAAGCAAAGGGTCTCTTCTGGCCTTCCAGACCACAGTTTGGAGACCACCGGTCAAGAGGATACAGACAGACAATGTGTCTGAAGTCTGGGCAGAGCAACAGCGATGCAAATGTAAGGCAGATGCCTGCTGAATGTATATTTTATTTTTCGGTGGAAGAGAAATGCTGAAAAACCCCTGTAAGGGAAACCAATTGATTTTCTTGAACTTTGTTTTCATAAATATGAGCAAGAAAAGCCATAAAAAGAAGATTTAAACGAGTAGCTACCAGTTGAAGCTGGCTCCCACTATATCTGCCTATCTATCTATCTATCTAGTGCACTGTATATACAAACACCTGTGCTCTGGGAGCTGAATCAAGCAAAGTTTTCTCTCAGAATAGCCATGCAAATCTGCAAAATGAATTCAAACAACCCATCCTTTGCAGTAAAGCTGTCAAATGTAACAATGTTACAGAGATGATTAGAACACTGTAGTTTGTTACCCCCAGAACAATCGTCAGCGGTTTCGGCATTCTAGTTATTCCTCAGAACCCCTGACCTGTAGGCTCATGCCTGGACAGTGACTCATTAAATTTTTAAAGCAAGGACAATTGTCTCAGCCTTGGATATGGTACCTTGAGAAACAGCTCTGCAATGCCAGGACTTGTATTAGCTATTTTTAATTTTTTTAACTCTCCAAAATCTATGCTAAGGGCGACCCATTAGCTGTGTCTGGTCTTTCACCACCAACTGATCTCGCTGTTTGTAATAAATAGTAAAGCAAATAGGGCATTGCATTTGTTGCACCAATAGGCGACCTACAGTGCTATGAATATGTTTTCTGTGGATTCACCGTTCATTCATTCTACTTAAGCATCAAATCTCCATTCACTAAAGAAAAGACAGATAGCGAGTTCCCAAACCATCTTATGTTCATTGAGTCTAACCTCTTGCAGAGAAGAAGGTAAAGAAGAACAAGAAAGTTGAGGAAGAAAGCAAAATTGAACAGGACAACCCAATTGTTCTTCTTTTACACAGGGAACGTCTCCCCCTGAGAGGTGTAAGAAAACGCCAGGGCAGTCCATCTACTTTATGTATCCAAGCATGGATCAATGGTTCCGATGATTGGCAACCTGACTGTTAAAGTGGAGTTCCACCCACTTTTACAACTCTTCAGCATCCCTCACTAAACTGAGCACTGTAAACAAATTGGATATTTTTTTTTTTTTTTTTTTCTCAGCACCTACTGTATATCTGCTGTATTCATTTTTCACTTCCTCCTCCCTGGCCGCGGCCCATCGCATCATTTCCTGTTTGCAATGCCTTCTGGGAAGGGGCGGCAACTTCCTCTGAAACTGCCGTTGCTATGGAAACCTGACCTGAAACCTATTACACTGCTTGTGCTGCACGGAGCATGTGCGAGATCTGCAAGGATTAGATCCAGGAAGAAATACAGTCTGGCTTCAGATGCCCACACTTAAGATGGCCACGGCCTGCTGTAAGTTTATAAAATAACAAATTACTGCTATAAACTAACAAAACAGACCTTAGTTTACAGACTAACTTTACTAGAATACATTAAGCTTGTGTATTATAGGGGTATTTTTATTCAAAAAGTATAATTTCGGCCGGAACACCACTTTAAATATTATTTTGTACCCAATCTCCAGAAGGCTGCAGCATAACCCAATGTACCTAAATTACTTCATCCTGTGTCTTTTGCTAAGGACTTCTTATACTCATAGGTGAGAATGATGGATGAGATCATGTAAAATCCCAAAAAAATACATTTAAGTTTTTGGTTGTAACATGACAAAAAGTGGAAAATTTCAAGGGGTATGAATACTTCTTCAAGGTATTGTAGATCTAAATTTCATTCAACCTTGCGAACCAGTGGTTCATAGTTGGAGGAGAGGTTTGATTCCACAAGTCAGGGAAGAATGCACGCACCGCAGTAGATGAACTGTCAATGACTGTTTAAAGTGATGTAAGGGCATTGAATTAAGGTGTACTGCTGCGTACACACGACCGGACTTTCCAGCAGAAAATTTCAGACGGAATCATTCCATCGGACATTCCGATTGCGTGTGGGCTTAATCGGACTTTTTCTTTCTAAAATTCTGATGGACCTAGAGATCGAACATGTATCAAATCTTTCTGACGGACTCAATTCCTATTGGGAAAACCGTTCGTCTATATGCTAGTCTAACGGACCAAAAACTACGCAAGGGCAGCTATTGGTTACTGGCTATTGAACTTCCTTTTTCTAGTCCCATCGTATGCATCACGTTCTAAACGAATGGACTTTGGTCTGATCATGTGTAGGCAAGTCCGTTTCAGCGGAACTCCGTCGGAAAGACCGTCAGAGTCCGGTCTTGTGTACGTGGCATAACAAGTAGGCTAGTGGATCTGTTCTGTTTTGACCCTGTATTGATATGAACAGTCTTCCAGGAGTGGATAAAGTATAATAGTAAAGTGGAAAAACTTTACTTCTCTGTACAAAATGCTGACCCCTCTGGTGTCACTCATACGACACAAGCCTAGGCATCTGGCATGTAATTTTGTCAGGGCTGGGCTCAGCCCTTCCTTCTCAGAGTTGGCTGCTCAGCTGTCGGCTAATTATCTCTCCACAGTTACTCAGCTGTTGATGACATCCTGCTCGTCAGTCCTGCCTACTTAAGCCGTTCAGCCCAGTGGATCTCTGCCTTCGCCTTGGTCAACATCACAGAGACTATCTCCTGCATTACTGTTTAAAGACTTGCTTTGCTGACATCCCTTCTGGCTCCAGATCCTGTTTGCTGTTTGACTACATTGATCCCTGACTTCTGGCTTAGCTGACTATCCGTTCCGGTTACTGAACTTTGGCTATGTTTTGACTATATTTGTTCTTTTTACTTTTACAGTGGAACCTCGGTTTGCGAGTAACACGGTTCACGAGCATTTTGCAAACCGAGCACTGTATTTCTAAAAATCCTAACTCGGTTTGCGAGTGTTGTCTCGCAAAACGAGCAGGATTCAGGCCAAAATCGGTGTGCAGTATCGCTTTTTGGCTTGAGATGGGGGGAGCCGGAGCCGAGCAGACCCAAAAGTTGCCGATCAACGCCGTTCAGAAATGCACGGCCCGAGGACAGTTCGGCTGACCTCGGCAAACCTCGGAAAGGCTCGTGAACGGAGTCTTTCCGAGGTTTGCAGAGGTCATCCAAAGTGTTCCTTGGGCCTTTTCAGCCGTTTCCGAGGTTCTCCGGCGCCCCCCCCGCCTCTGGCCGCATGCGGTATTGCATCCCATTGAAGTCAATATGGAACAAATTATTTTCGTTTCCATTGACTTCAATGGGAAAACTCGCTTTGATATGCAAGTACTTTGGATTACGAGCATTCTCCTAGAACGGATTATGCTCGTAATTTGAGGTTCCACTGTATTATTAAACAAGTGTGATTTAACTGTACTTCTGTCACGGTCTGATTTCATGGTTTCTGACAGATTTCTGCTAAAATAGAGGATTAACCATTCCAAACTCCTACCTTTGCTTTCACCTGAGATCACATAACCAAATTTTCAGCTAGAATTATGGATTACGATCTAATGTCAGAGATCTAAATTGATATATATATATATATATATACCATATATATATATATATATATGAGATATATATTTATTTTTAAAGTAATGCGCAATCACTGTCCACTGTGCCTCACTACTAAGGAAGAAGTGCAGCATTTAGGTGGTATTAGGATTTAATAGATAAAAACGTCCTTTTATTTGCATTCTGTTCTGTGCAAAAACTCACATGCTTATTTTTCTTCACTAAATATTTCTTCCATTTAATGATTTCCTTTATTAGATGGCATCTCATTTGCATTAATTTCCATACAATTTAAACTGTTAGTATGTGAGAACAAAGGCGTAAGCAAAGGACAATGCTGGCAGTGGAGAGGTATGAGGTATGGAGCTGGCTGCCTTTTAGTCTCACAAATATCACTTTTTTTTTTTGTCTCCCTCTGAGCGCACATCACTTAAGAAGTAAGACAGATGACTTCATCACATTGTGAAAAATGATCCATCTCATGAGTTTGTGTCATTTCAATCAGAATGGCGGAGCTGTGTATCCTGATATGTTTCCAAGCCATTAGACTTCATCACTATTAAATAACAAAGTCTTGGAACACAGCGAAGATGAGTCTTCGGGTGAAATCTTCTTCTCTGGTCTGTCTCGTCTCCTGCGTTGGCCCTGGCGTATTCTGTTGCTGTGCAAAGACCAGGTGTTTGCACTGATCTAGTAAAGGGACATGACGAAATCACATGGGCAAGCTTAAAGGGGAACCCCAAGCATATCTACATAGGTGAAGTGGATTGTGGGCTTAACCACTTGCCTACCGGGCACTTTTACTTCCTTCCTGCCCCCAGGCCAATCTTCCACTTTCAGCGCTGTCGCACTTTGAATGACAATTGCGCGCTCATGCGACACTGTACACCAAACAAAATTTTTATAATTTTTTTCACACAAATAGAGATTTCTTTTGGTTATATTTAATCATCACTGGGTTTTTTATCTTTTGCAAAATAAACCTATAAAGGCCAAAAATTTGGGAAAAAAAAACAAAAACTTTTTCATAGTTTGTTATAAAATTTGTGAAACAGGTAACTTTTCTCCTTTACTGACGTGCGCTGATGAGGCGGCACTGATGGGCATTGTTGGGCACTGATAGGCAGCACTGGTGGGCACTGATGAAGCGGTACTGGTGGGCACTGATGAGGCTGCACTGATAGGCAGCACTGGTGGGCACTGATGAAGCGGTACTGGTGAGCACTGATGAGGCTGCACTGATAGGCAGCACTGGTGGACACTGATAGGCGGCACTGACAGGAGGCACTGATAGTAAGCACCGATGGGCACTAATTGGCAGCTCTGGTGGGCACTGTTTGGATTGCACTGATAATTAGGACACTGATCATCAGTGCCCTAATGATCAGTGTACATGTACCCTTTAGAGAAGCTGGTTATTGGCTCTTTTCTCTTTTCCTCATGCTGTCAGCATGAGGAAAGGTGTGCAGATACCAGGCTTCTATTTACATCCGTGATCAGCTGTGACTGGACACAGATGATCACATGGTAAAGAGCCTACGGACACTGTGTTCACAGTGCACGCTGCCCGTGCCCTGCAGCGGGCGCGATCACGGGAGGCTGTCATATGACGGCTTAGGTGGGCAAGTGATTAAAGAAGAATTCCAACCTAGTTCTAAGGTCCAGCTCGGGGGGGGGGGGGGGGGAGTTGTCACATCCAATGAGGCTGTCTGTGCCTGTACTGCACTTTTCAACTGCTCGTCTTTGTCTAGGGTATTGGAGAGATATACTTACCTTATCCTCCCTGCACAAGACCAGTCCCTGTGGCATCTGCCCCCCCCCCCGCGATCTAGCGATCTAGCGGTCTTGTGTGGTGGACTGTTCAGTGACGTCATCACGTCCATAGACCTGCTCTGGACACGAGGACGTCAGGAACAGTCTGCCACTGGATCGTGGGGAAGAGCAGGTGGAGCGGAGGAGCGGAGGATCGGGTGAGAATATGCTTTCTCTAATCCCCTAGTCTCCAAACTGCAGCCTGAGGCTACATCCAGCCAAGATTTAACCCAGCCCACAGCAACTCTGATGTGATGGGGGCTTCTGAATAAAGGGGGGGGCTTCTGAATAAAGGGGGGGGCTTCTGATGTAAAGCAGGGAACTCTAATGTAAAGAGGGGACTTATAATGGAGAAGAGGGGTTTGATCTTTTTGGCCTCAGAATATTTGTAAAATATACAATGTGGCCCTCATACTGAGAAGATTGGAGACCCCAGTCCTAGGCGAAGCAGTTGACCCATACAGTGCGGCACAGCCCCAATGCATAGGGAAAACTTTTTTTTTGCCTGTAGCTGAACTTTAAAAATGTTGCCCCCACCTCCTAACACCTATGCTAGTTAAGCTGTGTAAAAAGACGTATAGACATACCTGTTTTTTGCCAGATCTGGTCCAGTCACGTGATCTGGCACCCCTGTGTCAGCAAGTGGCGGCTGTAGGGGAGAGGAGGGAGAGCCGATGATGGCTGGGACATGGAAGCCTATGGATTACATCAGCACTCCTGGATTTCCCAGCTGTTGCCAAGCGCTTTCTCCTCTCCCTTGCAGCCAGCACACCCACATGGGATCACATGACTGGACCACAGAGCCCCGGAAATAGGTAAGTATATACATCTTTTTTTTTACACAGGTTAGGCTGCATAGGTGTTGGGGGGGGGGGGGGTACATTTTTAAAATGAATTTGGTTTAGGCTGGAATTCCACTTTAAATAGTTGTCATTATGCTCAAATGCTCTTTTGATGCAAGCACCTCTGCCATCTAGAACAACCAGGTGTTATTGCCAATAACACTGGCACCTGTTCTTAAAAAGGATATTGGGGAACTGGAGAAAGTGCAGAGAAGGGCAACCAAACTGATAAGAGGCATGGAGGAGATCAGCTATTAGGAAATATTAGAGGAACTGAATTTATTCACTCTTGAGAAGAGGAGATTAAGGGGGGATATGATCACCATGTACAAATACATAAGTGGTCCATATAGTGAACTTGGTGTTGAGTTATTCACTTTAAGGTCATTACAGACGACAAGGGGGCACTCTTTACATCTAGAAGAAAAAAAATTTCATCACCAAATATAGAAAGGTTTCTTCACAGTAAGAGCTGTGAAAATGTGGAATAGACTCCCTCCAGAGGTGGTTCTGGCCAGCTCAGTAGATTGCTTTAAGAAAGGCCTGGATTCTTTCCTAAATGTACATAATATAACTGGGTACTGACATTTATAGGTAAAGTTAAAACAGGTAAAATCTGGGAATCAAGAAGGAATTTTTTCCTCTGCTGTAGCAAATTGGATCATGCTTTGCTGGAGTTTTTTGCCTTCCTCTGGATCAACTGTGGGTATAGGATTGGATATATGGGATTGCATACATTTTTTTTTATTGGTTGAATTGGATGGACTTGTGTCTTTTTTTCAACCTGACTAACCATGTGACAACAGATTTTTGCTTACTGCTGCCACTGCCAATATCGAAGGTCCAACTGATGGAGATGTTTCCTATACAGATTAATATAGCAAAGTTTCTTCTTGAGTCCAGCTAAAAGTTCTTAGAGTCCTGATATAGGGAGAAAATTCCAGTTCCTAAAACGCGTTGGCTGTTTTGTTGTAAACCATTAAAACTGTTTAATACACATGGAAGAGTTGACGCTTGCATCAAGCCTGTACGTCATGGGGAATAGGGAGAATAATGCCCCGTACACACGATTGGATTTTCCGCCAACAAATGTTGGATGTGAGCTTGTTGGCTGAAAGTCTGACCGTGTGTATGCTCCATCAAACATTTGTTTTGTTGTCGGACTTTCCGCCAACAAATGTTGGCTAGCAGGTTCTCAAATTTTCCGCCAACAAATTTTTTTGTCGGAATTTTTTTCTCGGCTCGTCGTACGTCTTGTACGTCATCACGTTCCCACGTTCGTAATTGTTGGCCCCAACATTTGTGTGACCGTGTGTATGCAAGACAAGTTGGAGCTAACATCCTGGAGCCATCGAACAAAATTCCACAGTTTTGTTATCAGAAAGTCTGATCGTGTGTATGGGGCATAAGGGTAATTGCTGAAGCATGAAGGGACTCTAAAGTCTATAAACAAGTCCATGAGGTCCATGTAAAACACCTTGAGAGGCAGCCCAGTGAAAAGCAAGAAGCAGCTTCTAGAACAACTGAGGAAAAAGCACAGGCGCCAATCTGAGTGTAGTATGTTAGTGAGTTTTAATACACATATAGATTAGGGTACTCACAAAGGTAAAATGTCAGAAGGCATTGAGCACAAAGTGCATACGGCATCTGCGATAAGGATACGTCCTGATGGCTTCTGCGGTGGGTACTCAAGGGGGCCGTGCCGGTGGATGCCGACGCTTCCTGGAGCTTGGAACGCACAGGGAGCCAGAGTTGAGGTCACTTTCGGGACGCGGTGAGAAGATAGGTGACACGTTTACGGAGCATGTGCTCCTTCTTCAGGCCTGAACGTACTACACTCAGATTGGTTCCTGTGCTTTTTCCTCAGTCATTAAAACTGTTTAACACTTTTTTTTACATCTTGGTCTGGTGCTCCTTCTGTTGGTTTATGCTTTGAGATATAGAACAACCAGGTCACTTTTCTCCACTGTAGTTACGTAATGCACCTTGGTCAAGGACCTGCCTCCAGCCTTCAAGTTGGACACTGGAGGAGAAACATCACACAGATTAGGACATCTCCTCCTTTATGCATGTTTGCAGTGTTAGACTAATAGGTCTACAATCACCTCAAGCAGTTTTAGACTGAAAGCACTATGTCGCGCTGATCCACCCTCTCCCAGCTTAGTATTGCTGTTCTAGAAGCCAGACCTAAGTACGTATTTATGCAGTTATACCAGTCATATTGAAAATTACATTGAATTATTGTTAAATTAGCGGTCTAAACGTTCAGTCCAGTTAAATATTCAGTAATCGTGGTGCTGTGCATTCTGTTTAGTGTTGGGGGTGCAAAAAAAAAATTATTTTTTTTTTACTACAATTCAGTTTTTGTCTGGAACTGGGCTTTAGATACTTAAAGATTAACTCCACTTTTGCTGAGAAAAAAATATTCCCCTCTGGGTGATCTATGTACATTGCAGGGATTTTAACAAACTGTAATGCAGATTCCTACCTTTTGTTTTTTTTGAAGAAATCCCTGTGTCTTTGCCTGTGTTCATGTGGAAAGTACATCTAATGAGAGTGGTTTCATAATTACAAATCAGCTGCTGCAACTGTAGGGCACTAATGAGGAAAGATGCTGGGCTTGCATCCCTTTAGACGTGATTTTCTATTGGAAGTATCTCACCAAAAAAAAAAAATTGTGTTGCAGGGGATGCCTGAAATCTGACTTGTATCTTAGTGTAAACCTCTGAGAAAAATCAGTGAGCCAATCACACAAGCAGGAAATTATGTTTCTAGGGGGCATTCTGTACACATGTACAGAACACCTCCAGGTTACTATATTGCATTTTACAGAAAATTACAGAGCTATAGATTAAAA
The DNA here is from genome assembly GCF_042186555.1 of Aquarana catesbeiana. Classification (NCBI taxonomy): domain Eukaryota; kingdom Metazoa; phylum Chordata; class Amphibia; order Anura; family Ranidae; genus Aquarana; species Aquarana catesbeiana. The sequence goes on along the minus strand of NC_133325.1, from coordinate 785,353,530 downwards.
AAGAAAGGTATACACTATTATTTTTTCTTTATTTGCTATTGTTTTTTTCCCACGAAAATGGAGTTTACCTTTAACTTTCTAATGGCAACTTACCAACAATTGTCATAAGTAAATACATATAGATACTTAACCCTTTCAAGGCGGTCCATCCTAGTTGCCCAAGACAAATTTAGCAGAGTCAGCATGTATTAGTTAACTTGCCATTAACTCTATCACTAATTTGGGTATCTAAATATTTTAAAAACATACAAGGCTTTTAATCCCTACACCGTTTTCATTAAATATTTGCTATTTTTTAAACTAAAATGACAAATGCACAAACAAAAGTATATATTTTTTTAATTCTGTAAATGTATCTGACAATTACAGTATTAAACAAATCACACTGCAGGTCACATTGCAACCATATAAGAGTTAAGCATCTATATGTATTTATTTATGAACTTTGTTAGTAAGACGCCATTAGGAGGCACTGTTTTAATTAAAGTGATTCTAAAGTCAGAATGTTTTTTTTTATCGTAATGTATTCTATGCATTAAGATAAAAAACCTTCTGTGTGCAGCAGCCCCCCTAATAATTACCTGAGCCCCATCTTGATCCAGCGATGTTGCACGAGAATCTCAGCTGTCCGGGACTCTCCCTTCTCAATGGCTGAGACCGCAGGCCATTGGCTCCCACTGCTGTCAAAGTCAGTGAGCCAATGAGGAGAGAGAGGGCGTGGGGCCCGAGCCACGACTCCATGTCAGAATGGACACACAGAGCAGCGGCTCGACTCAGGTGCCCCCACAGCAAGCTCCTTGCTGTGGGGGCACTAGGCAGGAGGGAGGTGCCAGGAGCGGCGACGGGGGATCCGAGAAGAGGAGGATCTGGGTTGCTCTATGCAAAACCACTGCACAGGGCAGGTAACTATAACATGTTTGTTTGTTTTTTAAAAGAAAAAAAAAACGAGACTTTAATATCACTTTAAAGTGGAGTTCCACCCAAATTTTGAACAATATCTGTATGTATTCTCTTCCTTGCCTAGATGCTGACATGCCGTTTAAAAAAAATTAAATCGCCGTAATTACCTTTTATTTTTCTATTCTTCTTTGCACTTCCTGGTTCTCCTCCCGTGGGAGTAGGCGTGTTTCTAGCCTCTACCAGACTCCTGGGAGCTAGTCTCAGGCTTCCCAGGATGCCACTGAGCATGTGCGGGAACGAGCAGTGAATGCTGGGAGCACAGCATTCACCACATCCAGGAAATAAATGCTTGTGGGCTTCAAATGCCCACAATGAAGATGGAAACCGCCTGCAGTGAATAATATAAGTTATTCTTTCCGACAAAATCTGACACAGGCGGACATATTACACACAATATGTGAGTATGTAATGCTGAGAAGAAAAGTTTGTGAATGAACTAAAAAAAAAAAAACGATAGATAGGCGGACCCCCGCTTTAAACCTGTGCTTTTCTTTATGCAATGACAAATGCACAAACTTCTATATATTTTTTTAATTCTGTAAATGCACCTGGCAATTACAGTATTAAATAAATCCCATTGCTACCGGATGGTGGCATTGTTAATCTGCAGACTTTCTTTTTTTTTTTCAAAGAAGCCTCTAGCATGCATGTGACTATTACATTAAAACTCTGATTACCGATTGTTAGCGGGGACCCAAGCTGTTGGTGACAAAGGGAGAAATGTATTAACACATCCCATATCGGGGTGCATCACGCTGGGGAACTTTTATGAATAGATGGTGGGCAATAGGGGGTTACAATAGGCAGAAAAGTTACAGTAGAGTAAGGAAGTGCACATTTATGGAAGATTTTGGTAATTAATTCTTCACCTGGTCAAACTAATATGCGACTTTTCATTGGAGAAAAGCGCTGGGACTGCGGCATTGTGTTTTTTTAATTTTTTTTATATGGATGATGGAATTCAGAAGCCAGTAATATTTTTTATGGCGTGCAGCGGGGGGCGTTTTATCACACATGTAATACATTTTAACGGATATTAAAGGTTCAGTGAATACTTTCCCATGTGTGCCAATTGAGTCATTCAGACTGAGAAACCTGTCTCAGCAGGAGCTGGGGATAAAGATACATTTCTTTCCAAAGATATAGCTGTAATATTCCGATTACGGCACATTGCAGGGTGAAAAATGATTATGCAATGCCGTGTGACTTTACGGTAGATATTCGGCTATCGGATGTAACAGTGGGGAAGACACGTTAATTGCCAGGGCTTTTCACGGCTTCGTCCTCTTCCAGCATCAAGGAAAGAAAAAAAAAAAAAAGAAATACAGACCTAAAGTCTTTTAGAAAAAGAGATGTTTTTATAGATCTGAAGAAGCAGTGAGCATGCAAAAAGAAGAGAAGGTGATTGAAAGCAGTTTATAAGATGAGACAGGTTTGAAAATCTCTTGCAATTAAAGGCAGAAAAAAATGGTCTTTTTTTCTGCAGGGGAAAAAATATGATGGGGGGGGGGGTTTGTTGGGTGATGTACCAGAAAATATAGAAATTATATAAAGATCCTACAACATCTCCTACAAAAAAACATCTCACTTCTGAAGAGGGACAAGAATCCTTAGAAGTCAGGACTGGCAAAAACTTGGACTAAAGTCATCATTAGAAAACTATTAAAGGATTGCAGGTAATTAGGTCTCCTTATATACAGAGTATACACACACAAACACACTTTTTAAACCACGACTGTTAAGCCACGTACACACGATCGGACATTCCGACAACAAAATCCTGGATTTTTTTTCCCGACAGATGTTGGCTCAAACTTGTCTTGCATACACACGGTCACACAAATGTTGTCGGAAATTCCGAACGTCAAGAACGCTGGGACGTACGACGAACCGAGAAAAGTTCAATAGCCGGTGTGACTCTTCTGTTTGATTCTGAGCATGCGTGAAATTTTGTGCGTCGGAATTGTCTACACTCGCTCGGAATTTACGACAACGGATTTTGTTGTTTGAAAATTTCAGATCCAGCTCTCAAATTTTTGTTGTTGGAAATTCCGACAGAAAATGTCCGATGGAGCCTACACACAGTCGGAATTTCCAACAAGCTCACATTAAACATTTGTTGTCGGAAATTCCAACCGTGTGTACGCGGCATAAGTATAAATACAGCCGTGGACAATAGTTTTGAGAATGACACAAATATTCATTTTTCACAAAGTCTGCTGCCTCAGTTTTTACGATGGAGAATTGCATATACTCCAGAATGTTATGAAGAGTGATCAGATGAATTGCAATTATTTGCAAAGTCCCTCTTTGCCATGAAAATGAACTTAATCCCATAAAAAAAAAAAAAATTCTACTGCATTTGTGAGGAAGGCTTCAGGGCGCTCAAAAAAATCCAGCAAGTGCCAGGACCATCTCCTACAGTTGATTCAGCTGTGAGATCGGGGCACCACCAGTGCAGAGCTTGCTCAGGAATGGCAGTAGACAGGTGTGAGGGCGTCTACACGCACAGTAAGGAGAAGACTTTTGGAGGATGGTCTGGTGTCAAGAAGGGCAGCAAAGAAGCCACTTCTCTCCAGGAAAAACATCAGCCAGATTGATATTCTGCAAAAGGTAAAGGGATTGGACTGCTGAGGACTGGAGTAAAGTCATTTTCTCTGATGAATCCCCTTTCCGATTGTTTGGGGTATGCGTAAAAAACCTTGTCCAGAGAAGAACAGGTGAGTCCTACCATCAGTCCTGTGTAATGCCAACAGTAAAGCCTCCTGAGACCATTCATGTGTGGGGTCGCTTCTCAGCCAAGGGAGTGGGCTCACTCACAGTTTTGCCTAAAAACACAGCCATGAATAAAGAATGGTACAAAAACATCCTCCGAGAGCAACTTCTCCCAACCATCCAAGAACAGTTTGGTGAGGAACAATGCCTTTTCCAGCATGATGGAGCACCTTGTCATAAGGCAAAAGTGATATCTAAGTGGCTTGGCGAACAAAACATCAACATTTTGGGTCCATGGGCAGGAAACTCCCCAGATCGTAATCCCATTGCGGCCAATTGTGGTCAATTCTAAAGAGGCAGGTGAACAAAACGAAAAAAAAAAACCCCACAAATTCTGACAAACTTCGAGCATTGATTATGCAAGAATGGGCCGCCATCAGTCAGGATGTGGCCCAGAAGTTGACTGACAGCATGCCGGGGGGAATTGCAGAGGTCTTGAAAAAGAAGGGTCAACACTGCAAATATTGACTCTTTGCATAAACTTAATGTAATTGTCAAGAAAAGCCTTTGACACTTATGAAATGCTTGTAATTATACTTCAGTATACCATAGTAGCATCTGACAAAAAAACATATGAAGCAGCAGACTTTGTGAAAATTAAAATTTGTGTCATTCTCAAAACTTTAGGCCACGGCTGTACATAAATCTGCCTTTATATAATTAATATTTTTACTCTTCTTTATTGCACGGTATAATAAAGGCAACACAGGGAGTTTGCTGACAGGAGAAAAAAAAAAAAAAAAGGAGTAAAGTTGTAGCATTCTAGAATGGTGTACGTTAGTTGTGAATGTTTACCAATGTACATGTAATTAACAATTCTAGTTTTCATTTGTACCATCTTTTGTATACTGTATCTTCCTTAATGTGAGCATTGATTTTGGTCTTAATTTTACAACTGACCTTGTGACACCATAAAAAATGTTTCTGATTTAAAAAAAAAAGTTATAACTTTTTCATCGTCCAATCCGAATCGTCCAATTTTAATTTAATTTAGTATAAAATGATGGTAGTTGCAATTTTTCATGTCACACAATATTTGAGCAGCCAATTTACCACAGGAATATATGCAGGAAAAAATACACTAAAATAAATTTTAGTGCACACAAACACAATATAATACCCGATTTTTTAATAAAGTATAAAAAACTGATGTTGCATCAATTAAATAGAAACTGCAGCAAACTACAGCACCTAGAAATGGAAATATGCCAGAGACCCCTGTGTGCCCCTCAAAGTAGTTGTAAACTGTTACATATACCCAGTAAAGTGACTAGCCTGAGGTGATACGCAAAAGATAAAATAAATACTTCCAAGTCCAGACTTTACACAGCATTTCTGAGTTTCCAGAATGCAGGGGATCTGATGTTGCACACTGTAGAGCAGGGAGCTAAGTGTAATCTGAGACCTGAGTGGAGGGAATGGATACACCCCCCTGAACACAATCCCATAGGGAAACACGCACAGCTGAGGCTGTCAATCACCTGCTGTGTTCTGGAGGGGGGTGTAGGTGGGGTTGGATGGGGACATCTCCTGGGATTGTTTGGTGTTGGCATAGACTGTCAGAAGTGATTCATGTAGATAGCAGAAGAATGAGACGGGACATAAATCACACTGGGTACTTTGCATTATGGCAAGTACACACTGTAGGATAGGCTTTGCTCATTTTTTTTTTTCAGGGGTTTACAATCATTTTAAGCTCTATACCCCTCAATACTCCCCCCCACAGGGAGTGTAAACTACACCTAAGGGGGGTAACACAGAGAGGGCTAAGGACCACCTGCACCAAAAAGAATGGGATCCATTATAACTGCTAAATCTGTTATCAAAGAAAAATGACTGTCATGCTGATCGAATGGCATTTTTACATTTTTATTATTATTTTTTTGGATTGAGAAACTGAAATATCTTTGATTAGATCAGCAAACGATGATTTTATATGGGAGTTTTCATTTCTTATAAAGGTCAGATGGGAGATTTTAGAGAGATGCGCGAGAGCCAACGGGAAAGGCAAACTTAGAAGATATCCATATTTGTTTTTCCCCAAATTGGAAAGTGTTAGGAAGAGTTAAAACACCTGTCTGGTTTTTCACGTCTATGTTCCAGCTGGGAGATTTCTCACTTCCTGTCCTGTAGACACAACAGGAAGTAAAGGGAATTTCTCCAGTTAGGGAACTCCTCTCAGATAGTTGTCACAGGGACAAGTACCCTCATTGGAAGACTTCACCGCTATTCCTGTTCTGGTGAAGACCCAGAGTTTTGGATCTTCTCATCACTTTCAGTTCCTGTGACAAAGGTTACAGGGCCAAATATAGAGGGTGACCACAATAAAACACAGACAGGGTTTCTAACCCTTCTCCATTCTATCCAAAAATAAACTTGTTGAATTTGTATACACTTCACCTGACCCCCTTCCTAATTGTTTTATTTAAGTTTCTCCTTACCATTTATCCTTAAAGTGGTTGTAGACCCCTTTCATGAAATTTGACCTAGGTACATATATCTGTATTGTTTACTTATCTCTCTCCAAAGCTCTGAGTGTCGCTTCTCTCTGGTACTACGTTCCTCTGTTATCAGTGGGGTCACTTTGGACAAGTTCTCCGACACATGAGATAACAGCAGCTGAAAATTTGTGTCAGGGAGGGAGCTTAGAGGGAGATTTGCAGAGAGCTGGTCTATTCAGACTACAGCTCTGCATGTTCCTACGGAGGGGGGGGGTTGCCTTTCTTCCAATCAGCTCACACATAGTGTAAGCCCAGACTCCCCACCCACTACTGAAAGAGGAAGAAAGATTTCTAACACGATATGCATGTTCCAAAGGGTGTAGAAAGGGGAAGACAGCAGATATACTAGAAAAACCCATGTAGAAGGATTTGTTTCATCTCTGTGTATCATCTGAGGCTGTTCACTTCACTGGGTATATGTGAGGGTTTACATCCACTTTAATTCACACAGTCACCTACCTAGTGAATCCAGGGGTCCTGCAATGAAATCTTTTCCTCTGGCGTTATTGGAAGCAAGCTGTCTCTTCTGGATTAAAGCCGGCCATAGATGGTTTGAATCTAGGCCCGTTCAGCAGGGACCGGCCAAGATTTGATCTATTTATGGTCAGGCTGATTGTACCCAAGTCGATCCATCGATCAGTTTGGGTAAAACCAGCATGTGGGACTTCTAGCATGCGATTATTGTCTTTAGCAATAATATTTGTGTTCTTCCAGCAGGGACGCTCCCTGCGCCCACCGCCCCTCCCCCCACTCCATAGCTCCATGGGAGGGATTCCCGCATCAACTCTGACTGTGTTGATGGGGGAATCGAGCAAATTTCCTTCCTGCAACAAAAGAAAATCACATTCCCTATATACTCGAGTATAAGCCGACCCGAATATAAGCCAAGGCACCTAATTTTAACACAAAAAACTGGGAAAACTTAATGACTCGAGTATAAGCCTAGGGGGAGAAATGCACAGCTACTGTAAGTGGAAAAGAGGGTCAACAATGCCCATTTGCAGCCTCACTGTGCCCATTTGCAGCCATAGGTCCCCCGAACTTCAAACTCGGTATTTAAGGGTTCCTAGATGCCCCCTAGCTGTAGCCAAAATTTGGGGTCTCTGGACACAAAGGGTCCCGAAATGACATTGCTGCAGATGGACACAGTTGACCAACTTTGGGGCCCCGTATCTCTTGGTGCTAGGAACCCTAAATTTGTTGTGCAAACCCAGTGGCATTAGCACTACAACACATCTAAAGCTGGGGTTCCTAGCACCAAGTGGCCCCGAGATACGGGGCCCCAAAGTCGGTTCGGAAAATGTCAAGCACTTTTCTGCAGCAGAGAATGACATTTTCCGAACCGACTTTGAGGCCCCGTATCTCGGGACCACTTGGTGCTAGGAACCAGTTTTGAATATGTTGTAGTACTAATTCCACTGGGTTTGCACACCAAATTTGGGGTTCCTAGCACCAAGTGGCCCCGAGATACGGGGCCCCAAAGTCGGTTCGGAAAATGTAATTCTCTGCTGCAGAAAAGTGCTTGACTTGAGTATAAGCCGAGGGGGGCATTTTCAGCACAAAAAAATGTGCTGAAAAACTCGACTTATACTCGAGTATATACGGTAATCTATGGCCTGCCTTAGGCAGCCAGCATCCTGATGTTGTATGCTAGGTCTGTCCTCTTCCAGCACCGTGTAGAAGCTGAAGCCTCCTGGGATCCGACACATTCATATTCTAGGAGGCCTTAGAGCAGAGAGACATCATTCTTGTCTAGGGAAAAATGGAAGGTAGGGGGGTGCGGCAGAAGGGCTGGATCTAAAACAAATGCACATAAACCCCCATCCCAAAAAAAGGGCAGCTATTTAGCTCTGGGGATGGAGATAAATGCAACTTGAAAGGTGAAGGTCTGCTTTAAGTTTGTTTCCCAATGGTGGAATGGACTTTAAATTGCTCTTGAGGGTCACGGAACCTTCTCTCAATTATTGCCGGACCTGTTGTTGTGCTAAAAAAAAAAAAAACGCCTCCCTCATTATTTTACTTTTTTTTTTCAAAGACAAAGTAAAAAAAAAAGAAGTTCAAAGCAACAGAGCACAAAGAACAATCAAATACACGAAAAATTCAAAGAACAACAAAGGAAACAAAAACGAAAACTACCTTAAATTTACAGAAATGCTCACGTTATTCTCTTCCAAAAAAAAAAAATATGGCCTAAACTGTTCATCCTTTATCATCAAAAGAATCCTGTGTGTTTCATAAGACGTGTTTCCTTTAAAATCAGGTTTCGTACGTCTTAGATTTTTTCTTTTTTTTTTAACTAAAATGTTTCTTTAATAGCAAAAAAATGTACCGTGTGCAGCCCATGTCATACCTAAAATCCAAGTTGTGTGGACTCGGGACACAGACGTCTACCTCTGCTCCAGAATTTGGGTCAGTTTAGCTGAAGTCAGGGAGGGTTTTCTTATATTAAATCCTTATTATACAGAGTACAAGTTCAGGCAGCCAGCCAGCTAATCAATTTTTTAGAAGTACATATATAAAAATTTAAAGCAGGCTAGACAGACAGCGGGTGGAAAACAAGTCAGTATCACTGAGGACACTGGTTAGGCAAAAAGAAGTGTACGTTAAACTGGGTCACCGGCAAAGTGAGTTATAAAATCTGGTTTGTCGACAAAATATTCCTCCGTGTGAAGAGAAAGAAGTACATCTCATAGTCCTTCAATGCCGTTGTCTTATAGTTTTATTTTTATTGTTCCAAAATAATGGTTTTACCACTCCCCGTGCTGAACTACCGGCTTGGTTTTTGGGGCTGCAAATAAAACCCAAGCTTATTATCAAGGAATAACTAAAGGCAAAATTTTTTATTTTGGGATTTGGATAGAGTGGTGAGGTGATAGAACCCCTGTCAGGTTTTGTATTGCTGTCTGAGTTAGGAAATCACCCTCTCCATTTGTCCTGAACGCCAGTGTCACCGGCAATGAAAGTGAGGGCAAATCCAAAAATAGATAGAATAGAGGGGAAATCTTCCAATGAGGAGATTTTGGGACTTCCCTCGGAAAGCTATCTTCTCATTTCCTGTTCAGTTTACAGCAAGGGTCCAGATTACTGTCTCTCAGACTTTAGGGGCGGGGGGGGGGCTGGACTGTGGACAGTGAGAATAGAAAATGTCCCAGCTCTAGTGGGAGTAGACCACCAAGTGCTCATTCATGTCCAATGGACACACAGAGCAGCGGCTCAGCTCTGGTGCCCTCATAGCAAGCTGCTTGCTGTGGGGGCACTGGGCAGTAGGGAGGGGCCATGAGAGCTGACGTGGGACCCGAGAAGAGGAGGATCCGGGCTGTCATAATAGCTGCCCGTGTTAGTGGGCCCTAAGGTTTGTCAATTGCAGTATGTCTACAGGGAAACCATAATCTTATTGATGCATACTGTATATTTAACCACTTAAGGACTGAAAGGATTTGCCCCTTTAATGACTAGGCCATTTTTTTGTGATACGGCTCTGCGTCGCTTTAACTGACAATTTCGCGGTCGTACGACGTTGTACCCAAACAAATTTTATGTCCTTTGTTTCTTTTGGTGGTATTTGATAACCTCTGTGGTTTTATTGGTTGTGCTATAAACAAGAAAAAAGCAACAATTTTGAAAAAAAAAATGTTTACGGCAATATGTATTCTTCTACATATTTTTGGTACAAAAAATGCACAAAAAATGCAATAAGCAAAAAAAAAGCAAAAGTTAAAGCGTCTATAAAATAGGGGATAGATTTATGGCATTTTTTTACTAGTAATGGTGGTGATCTGCGATTTTTAGCAGTACTGCGACATTGCGGCGGACAGATTAGACATTTTTGACACTTTTTTTGGGACCAGTGACATTTATGCAGCGATCAGAGCTAAAAATAGGCAATGATTACTGTATAAATGTCACTGGCAAGGAAGGGGTTAACACTAGGGGGCGATCAAGGGGTTAAGTGTTCCCTTGGGAGGTGTTTCTAACTGTGGGAGGAGGGAACTGACTGGAGGAGGAGAGAGATCGCTGTTCCTGATCACTGGGAACAGCAGATCTCTCTCTACTCCCCTGTCAGAACGGGGATCTGTGTTTTACACACACAGATCCCCGTTCTGGCTCTCTGTGGAGCGATCGTGGGTGGCCATCGGACATCGCGGCCGCTGGCCACGCGTATCGGCTCCAGCGTTGCGCCCCTCTCATTCTTAAAGCGACCGACATACACCTAAGCCGATTCGCCCAGGAGAGCCAACCTGTGGCAGTATAATGACGGCGGCTGGTCGGCAAGCGGTTAATATGTGAATAATCACCTAATCAACATATGTCAACAGGTTTAAAAATGTTTCCATTATCGTAGTACGTATACAGATTTGTGGATTCTGCCCTTTAGTGGCTATTCTTATTTCACTACAGCCACCATGGAATGTGTAGATGTTGATTGTCCAAGTACAAGATGGGAGTTGTGAAAGTTGTGGAACCTACCAGTTCTAGTTACATAATCCCAACCTTGGTGACAGGGAGTCTGCATAGGTGGTAATCCTCTGAATTATATGTCTGAAGGACATTCTTTTGAGGACAGCAAGGTGCTCATTTTTTGACAGATAGGACAAGTGGTTCACAAGAGGTGTGAAGGAGGAAGTCTATGTCATATTAGAACAACCATCCATGAACAGGGTTGGAGGCCTTCGACACCATCTGTCACCAACATATAATGCCTTTTCTAACATCTCAACCCTGACGTTTACACAGCAATGCAAACCTTCAGATATGTAAATCAAAGGATTAACACTGAAAGCAAGGCTGGGATTATGTAACTAGAACAGGGTGTTCCATACTGTCAGAGAACTCACATAACAAGCGCTCGTCTCCGTGCAGCAGCGGCTAATCCCCATTCCGCTAATGCCAATGCGCATGTGCGGAGTCTCAGACAGAGACGAGTGTGACCCAGAGTGGGCATGCGCACTGGCACATCCATCGTGAGTGCGTTAATGCACATTCGCGCACGCACAACCACCAATCACAGCGCACGGTGCCCTATATAAACAAAGAGTCTTCCTAGTGTCAGTGCTAGATCGTCTTCAGCTTGCCCTTGTGTTCCTAATTACTGTTCCTACCTGCTGATCTTGCTCCTGAAAACCTGGTATCCTTGACTATCCTTGACTCTCCTGGATCATCCCTGCCTGTTCATCCACCTCTGCTTACGATACAGACCTTGGCTTGGATTTACGACTACGGCTCCGCCTCCTTATTGTGTACCTCGCTGCCAGTCCGTTGCCAACCTCTGCCTGTCCCTGACTACGGTTCTGCCTCCTGATTGGGTACCTCGCTGCCAGCCTGTTGCCAACCTTTTCCTGTTCCTGACACTGCAGTTGATCCTGAGTTTGAACTTACTTACCTGGCTCCCACTAAACAAGTCTGTTGATCAGTTTCCACGTCTTCTCCAGAGAGCTTCCTGTATCTCCAAGGTTCAGCCTTTTGCCTTCAGGCACCTGCACCCTTTTGTTGCCCTAGCAGTCCCTGTCTCCACTACCATGGGTGCTTGGACCGGAACCGTGCAAGAGGCCACCCTCAGCATTTCGGGCTCTATTGTAAGGTTCGTGACACATACCTTTCATGCCTTCCATTTTGTTCTTGGACAATAACCATTCCATGGTTAAAGTGTTGGTGCCACTTGTACGAATTGTAATATGTGGTAGTCCAGGACGTCAGCCGGGTTGGTAAAAGCAAGCAGTCCTTTTATTGGTATCTCTAAAACAAGTAAACTCAAAGAGCTTTCTTCAGCCAAAAGTACAGCAAAACAATAAGCAGTTCTGGTACGAAAAAAAAAAAAGTGTACCACAGGCTTACCACCAGTTTTCTCAGTCCTGTACGGAGTTAGTGTATCAGGTTGCCAGACAGGCCACAGGGGTTTAGCAATAAACATCTAGAATGCCAGAGGGTTCACCTTGCTCACAAACTGTGAACCACTCCACGCTGATCCCTTCTTACTCTCTAAACTGTGGCTAAACCCCTACACAGAGTCCTTGTAGTCAGGGTTTGAAGGTCCTCTCAAAATTCTTTGAACCTCCGAAGTTCTGGGTCCCTAACTTTGTTTTCTAGTTTTTTGTTTTTTTTGGGAAAACGTTTTAATTAATATTTGTACAAATAAAAAATGTACATTTTTCAGTATATTTTTTTGTGGTACCGTCCTTTATTTCGTACAAATGTAAGGAACATCCTTCCCATTGGCCATAAAGCTAATATACAATGAGTTGTAGATATAATTAATTATTTCCAAGGGTTCCCTGAGGGTGGTTGAGAATTGCTGGTCTATTGGATAAATATCACACCTGCAAGGTTGTAAAACATCTTCACATCTTCAACAATAGAATATTGGAAAAGCTCATACTTCACATCTTCTGGAACTGCTGCAAAATCCAAACCTATTGGACACCGGTCCCGGAGTACATTTCTTCCATATCAGCTCTTCCTATTTAGCAAAATAAGTCTATTAGGAGTTGTGGAGCCCTTGGCCCCATTTAGAGTTACCAGAACACCACTACTACTGCTATTTTACATTCAAGAAGCAATTGTTTTGACCACATCACCACAAACACACACTTCTGGTTCCCTAATAAGAACTTAAAAATTAAGAGATCACTAACAATCAGTTCTCTCTTTCTGACCGCTTAAGACCAGAACTTCTCACCCTGCATTGGCAAGGACCCCTGAGTACTCATCCAAGTCTTCAAACTGTCCCCCTTAAAAAAGGGTTCACAACTCAAATTTTGGAGAAAATACCTGCTATTTAGAATGCATTCCCAGTGTCCTGTACAAAATATAAACATCGTGGTATTTTCCTGACACTCATTGGAAATGAAGAAGTGGCTTGGATAAGCTATGAAATGTCTTCAACATTACAGAACAGGACCAGTTGAATGTGACCAACTACTACTAGATATACAATGACCTGGATAAATGAGAACCTTCACAGACATACCTGCTGAGAGAAAAACTCTGCTACTCAAAAGGTATATAGTTCTTAATCAGTGAGGCTTGACCTGTAGACTTGTATTGTGCGAGAAGCAGCAAGTCACAACCACGGTGCTGCACAACTAAGCAGGATTTGTGTATGTTATAGGCAAATATGGCTGCCTTTAAGTACACAGCTACTTACAAAATATACATAAAAACAAAGAATTTTACAGGTTAAAATAATAATTAAAAAAAAACCTAAAATAAATGTTGTTTTTTTATACTTTGAATGCTGCTTCTGAACCTCATCTAATAAAAAGACAAAGGTAGGGATAGAGAAAGATGAACTTTGTTTCAGGGTCCACTTTCACGAACAATAAGACAATTTACATGAAGCCGGTCATTTTTAGGTATGTATCTAAAAAATAAATGAAAATGATAAAGCATACTGAATAAGAGAATCAGTCAAAACTGGGCTTATGCAAGAATCTGAATATTCAGTCTTTAATTATCATAAGCGTGCAGCGTACCTATTAATAATTTATATTCGCCACTCTATTTAACCTGACTTTGCTTTGACTCTGCTGACTCTGCGTCCTGAGAGTCAGAGGTGGGGGACAGGTCACCTGAAGTCTGACGGTTGCTTCTCTGCCAACTTCCTGTCTCCAGAGTGCGCATAACAGTATCTCATATCAGAGACCTGCTTGAGGGGAATGTAAACAACTGCAGGTCCCGGTATTTGATAATGTCATAGTAACTGTTGAGCTGGAAGACAATAGGTTTAATATATTAAAGCTGGTGTGTGCAAAATCTGGTGCAGATGTGCATGGTAGCCAACCAGCTTCTAGCTTCAGCTTATTCAATTAAGCTTTGACAAAAAAATAAATAAAAATACTGGAAGCTGACTGGTTTCTATGCAGAGCTGCACCAGATTTTGCAGTCTGCGTCTTTAGTAAATCAACCCCAATTGTGCCATCAGCATGAGTTCAAACATTGGAGGCAGGCTGTGGATGGTGCAAATTTCGGGTTGCAGGAAAGAAATTTGCATAATTTCCCCATCAACACAGGTAGTGCCGACAGGAGAATCCCTCTTGCCGAGATATTGAAGACAATGATTATTGATGGTTGTACCAGCCTGCCCATGCACAGTTCAAATCTCGACCAGTTCCTGCTGAACCGGCCTGAGATATAAACCGTTAACGGCTGGGCTAAACTTCAAACCCCAAGGAGCCTTTGACTCTCCACTCCTAAGGATAGAAACACATGCATAGGTTTCTCTTGTTTAGCCTGCATGCTGAACAAGAGAAATTTATTGGTTTCCTCCATTAGTAGTAGACAGGTTGGATGAGGTAGCTCCCCTGCTCAACTATCACATTCAGACAGCTGCAGTTGTCGGTATACCTGAACAGTGGCTACATCTGACTGGCTGCAGTCACTTTGGCCAACAATTTCCCACCCAATTTCTCAACTGAAGTTTGGGGAACTGGGTGGTGCCAACAAGGCCACCCATGGCTCGATGTTTGGCCAATTCTGCATGGGGCAGGCTTAAGAGTCATCCTAAGGCCAAACTAACTAAAACTATTTTGGGGTAAGTAATTATTTTTGAAGTGAGCATAATTAGAAAGGGTATAAGTAAAAGTAAACCCAAACTAGATGCCATTCTGTGTATCTAAACAGCTGCCATTTTTTATGTTAAAAATACTGTTTTCACCTCCCTTTTTTGCACCTCACTGCTGCTCCTTCAGCCTGTTTTAGACACTTCCTGTCTACAGTCACTCGCTCAAGTGGCACCCATATGTTATTGCCCAGCGTGAGCTTCCAGACATTGACAATAGTGGACCATGCCCATGTAATGAGTGCTGGCATGTGACTGGGTGACAACGCAGGAGATCAGTTGAGAGATGACGACAGATCTTTAGCACCCTAAAACAGGTATCTGAACAAGGATTTTCGAGGCAGGATCACCAGATATTTTTTTTTTTCGTTAAATAACTTTTATTAAGCGTTAGGCATTTTAAACTATTTCTAGAAATAGGTTCCAAATGTACAGATCATATAGCCTTACAAAATAGAAGAAGGATGGAAAGAAAAGGAAAATAAGCAATACAGTGCTAAGTCCAGTTATCTATTCATCAAGTAAATTAAGAATCTTATAACCATAAATTCCATTCAACTGCACATTCTGCATTCGGGGCAACAAGAATCCTGAGGAGGTCATAGATGTGAAAATAGAAGTAAAAAAGCTTATATAAAATCTTCAGTACTGATAACAAAATGGCAAAAAGAGATGTTCGTTCACAATACGGGTATGACCAAGGAAGGTCCAGACACGGTCAAGTATTAGTGAACAGGAATTCAAAAGAAAACTACTACATGTACCCTGAGAAGCGCCCAGAAACACAACAGTGGAAGGCTTCAGGTGATGAGGGATCGGAACTCAGCACTATCACTGTAGGCTCACCAGCCAGTTCAAGTGATTCAAATGTTTCCTGGGTCTGCATTGTCCTCCCCCACCAACATCTCGATCGCCATTGTGTCAACTGGGGTCTGGGCACACTCCAAAAGCGATGGAGGAGAGATACTCTTCCAGCGACGGGAGATGGCAACCCTAGCCGCCATAAGACAATGACGGAGAATGTCCTTTAATAATTTGGAGATGGGTGCAGGGATCATAGACAGAAGAGCGATTTCGGGGATAGCGTGGATGTCTGTGATACACATTGATTTATAAAGCAACAAAAACCTTCTGTCAAAACTGTGAAAACTCCACAATGAATGGAGGTATGCGCCCTCCTTCTCAGAGCATCTCCAACACTTGTCAAAGGTGGACGGGTCTTAACGCTGAGCCCTGTTAAAACAACTTTCCATGCTGAGAACGCGCTCCCTGCACACTCCCAGCATGATCACTGGCGGGGATCGGTAAGCTCCCGATGCATACATGCGATCGGGAGCTTTCCAATCAAGTGACCACTGAGACAGTCAATCACAGCAGTCATATGACCTGAATTCCCGCTTCCACCTCCCGGCTTTTTAGAACTCTTAAAGGGTTGGCAGGCGGTCGGGTGTTAATGAAGGCTGACAGTAATATTTTAACGATTATCCAAGATTTTGTGTCTGGTTTGACTTTAATAGGAAAGTCTTATTTAAATGGGTCATATGTCACCAAGAATCAGTGTTTCTCTGCAGCTATACAGGTATTGCTATACAGGTATACACAGGTGTTTGTACTCAGCCATGGCCAGCAGATTGTACAAAGTCAATGACAGACTGACAGCCGCAGAAACTGTTCACATGATGTGACCGCACATCCAAGTGTTTACATGTGATTAGAAATCAAACTGTGTCCAGGGCTGCGCATCTCTCATAACATACAGTATAACTTTATGGATATGCGTCCTGTTTGCTTTAGGCGCCACTCAAAATAGAGGCGAAAGCATATCCCTGTGTCCCAGAACATGTGGTGTAGGCTTTGTCCTATTACCAATCAAGGGGGTTAGCAAATGTAAAGAAGAAAGAATTGATGCTACTCCCGGCCAGCCCAGGTGAACGATAAAAGCAACCTCATCCTACATGTCTACACCAAACCATATACCCTGATCCATTTTGCCCCACCCACCTTGGCTTAGTCCTAGGACCCTTTGATTAAGCCCCAGTGGGCGGGGCGAAATGCATCAAGGTGCATGGTTTAGTGGAGACATGTAGGTTGAGGTCGATTTTTATCGTTTATTCACCTTGGCTGGTCGGGAGTAGCGGTGATCCCTTCTACACATATGGATATGTGGTTGCATGCGAACAGTGCCCGTCCATTGATCTGTACAGAATGCTGATCACAGCTAACTATGAATACCAGCCGTAGAAAAAAAACCTATTCTTGGTGATGTATGGACAAAATCAAAAATGTTGATGGGACCCTAAATATTTAGAATCTGGCCCAATTATGATTGCTGAAAAAAAAAATCAAGTAAAGGAAAAGTTCATTATTAACTGCCAGCAGATGTGCTGATCAATTACTGTTTGTTTAGAGATGACAACGGGCTTGAGTGACCCGTAAGGGAACAGTTAAGGCACGATGACCCATCGCCGCAGGCTCCCGGGGGCCATCTCATCTCTCTGCCTCCTCTCATAGCGCCCGCTATGAGGGGAATTCCAGTCCCCGAATAAACAGCTAAACATTTCATTTCCTCGCTCTTATCTGGAGCTGTGTGTTTATAGGAAGAGTACGTATAAAATATGCTGGCTATATAACATTTTTCTGGAGGACGTGAATTAGCATTTTACGGTCTACTTCCTCTCTATTTACTATTGACGAGAAAGTAAGAGCGGAGTCAAGTCAGGTCAGCCTGGAGAGAGGCGGCTTCTTTCAGTCTCTCTATTAGCTATTCAGTGGCTCGGCGTGAAGATCACTTGTGAAGTGGATTCTTTCATTAAAATTCCTAAAACTATTGTGCGGGGGCTGTTTAATTATATCAGAAAAGATGCTGCAAATGAAATAAACATAATAACAAAGATGATGTATACGAAGATATATTAAAAAAAAATTGATTTGTCCCTACAGAGCCGTCTCCTGACAATGTTTCTGAAAATAAAAGGTCGGTAGATAAGAGTGATAAAAGTGATGAATTCATGGGTGATTCATAGACAATAAGGAGTATCACCTCTCTCCGTGACCTCTTTATCGCTAACTCATTTAATCTACTCGCCATTACCGAAACCTGGCTTCATGAATCCGACACTGCGTCTTCTGCTGCCCTATCTCATGGTGGTCTTTTCTGGACTCTCTCCCCCAGATCCAGTGGACTTAAGGGAGGGGGTGTCGGAATTCTTCAAGACCCACATAGCACCTTTCGGGTACTTCACCCACCTCCCTCTCTGTCACTCTCCTCATTTGAGGCACGGTGGATTCGTCTTTTCTCTCCAGTTTTTCTAAGGATAGCTGTGATCTACCGGCCCCCTGGACCGGTATCAACCTTACTTGAGGACTTCTCTGCCTGGCTACCCTACTTCCTCTCTTCTTAAATCCCCACAATCATTCTCGGTGACTTCAAGATCCCTATTAATACTAATGCCCCGTACACACGGTCGGATTTTCCGACGGAAAATGTGTGATAGGGCCTTGTTGTCAGAAATTCCGACCGTGTGTAGGCTCCATCACACATTTTCCATCGGATTTTCCGACACACAAAGTTTGAGAGCAGTCTATAAAATTTTCCGACAACAAAATCCATTGTCGGAATTTCTGATCGTGTGTACACAAATCCGACGCACAAAGTGCCACGCATGCTCAGAATAAATAAAGAGATGAAAGCTATTGGCTACTGCCCCGTTTATAGTCCCAACGTACGTGTTTTACGTCACCGCGTTCAGGATGATAGGATTTTCCGACAACTTTGTGTGACCGTGTGTATGCAAGACAAGTTTGAGCCAACATCCGTCGGAAAAATTCCTAGGATTTTGTTGTCGGAATGTCCGATCAATGTCCGACCGTGTGTACGGGGCATTAACACTCTTGTCTCTTCCAAACTTCTCAGTCTAACCTCCTCCTTTGACCTGAAGCATTGGATACATGCTTCTACTCACGCTGAAGGCAATACCCTTGACCTAGTTTTCTCCCACCTATGTACTCTGTACACCCTCTCCAACTATCCATTCCCTCTCTCTGATTACTCCCTTTTTAGTTTCACTCTCTCCCTCTCCTCCACCTCTTTTCCCTCCAACCGCCTAACAGTTACCCATAGAAGCCTATGCCATCTCAACCCTTATCTTCTCAACTCTGCTGCCGACCACCTCTATTACAAAATATCACCCCTCTCCTGCACCGATCCTAGCTACTTCTGTCTACAACGCTTCACTTCTAGCCTTACTGGACACACTGGCCCCCCTCACTACATACAGAATCAGGCCCCGCCCCCTTCAACCTTGGCAAACAGATGACACTAGAAGTCTGAATAAACATAGCCATGCTCATGAGCGCCTGTGGCATAAGACTAAGTCTCAGAAAGATTTCAACCAATTCCAACCTCCTCACTGCCAAGCAGACTTATTTTATCACTCTCAATAACAACTTATCATCCCGTCCCTGACAACCCTTCTCTATCTTCAACTATCTACTTCGTCCTCCACTGCCTCCACCCACTAACTCACTCACTGTCCAGGAGATCGCCAATCACTTCAAACAGAAGATTAAAACAATTTGCGAGGAGATCTCTGCTGTTCGGATACCCTCCACGCTTTACACTTCATGCCCACAGGTACAATAATTCCTTCCCTCTTTCAACACCACCACTATAGACAAGGTTGCTAAACTACTTACTAACATCCAGCTAACCACCTGTCCTCTGGATCCTGTTCCCTCGCAAATGCTATGCTTGCCCTCTGGCTCTAAACTCTCTAACCCACTAATCTCTAATCTTTCCCTCTCTTCTGGCATCTTCCCCAACTCTCTAAAACATGCACCAGTCAGCCCCATACCTAAAAAGCCCTCACTGGACCCAACCAATCTTAACAACCTACGCCCCATCTCCTTGCTCCCCTTTTTATCCAAACTCCTTGAACGTCTGGTCTACAACCGACTACCTTGCCGAGAATAGCCTTCTTGATTCTCTTCAGTCTGGATTTCGTCCTCAACACTTCACAGAACCTGCTCTTCTAAAACTAACAAACAATCCACTAATGGCCAAAATCAATAGACACTATTCTGTACTCCTACTCCTGGACCTGTCTGCTGCCTTTGATCACCTCCTCCTCCTCAAAAAACTGCACGCCTTTGGTCTCTGTGACTGTGCTTTCCGCCGGTTCTTTTTCTACTTATCCAACCGCACCTTTAGCGTTACTTACAATTCTACTTCCTCCTCTCCTCTTCCTTTCTCTGTTGGGGTCCCCCAAGGTTCAGTTCTTGGACCTCTCCTATTTTCAATCTACATCTCCTCCATGGGTCAGCAATACCATCTCTACGTTGATGACACCCAAATCTATTTCTCTACAACTCAGCCCACTCCGTCTCCTCACGTATCACTAATTTACTAACAGACATATTAGTCTGGATGTCACACCACTTCCTCAAACTCAATAGATCCAAAACTGAACTTATAATTTTTCCTCCCCCATGTGCCCTTTCCCCTGACCTCTCTATCAAAATTGATGGCACAACTATAAGCCCATCCCCGCATGCCAAGGTCCTAGGTGCAGTCCTGGACTCTAAATTCTGCTTTAAGCCCCACGTCCAATCTATGTCCAAATCTTGTCACCTCAACCTCTGCAACATCTCCAAAATATGCCCCTTTCAAATGAATGACACAACAAAGCTCTTAATTCACTCCCTGGTCATCTCTCCATTGGGTTGAGGTCGGGACTCTGTGCAGGCCAGTCAAGTTCCTCCACCCCAAATTTGCGCATCCATGTCTTTATGGACCTTGCTTTCTGCACTGGTCTAAACCATTTGGTGGAGGGGGGATTATGGTGAGGGGTTGTTTTTCAGGTGTTAGGCTTGGCCCTTTAGTTCCAGTGAAGGGAACATTTAAGGTAGCAGCATATCAAAACATTTTGAACAATTTTGTGCCCCCAACTTCATGGGAAAAGTTTGGGGATGGCCCCTTCCTGTTTCAACATGACTACGCACCAGTGCACAAAGCAAGGTCCATAAAGACATGGATGAGTGAGTTTGGGGTAGAGAAACTTGACTGGCCTCCTCAGTGACTATGATAGACAGCAGCAGGAGCCAATGAATCCCGCTGCTGTGTCTGAGAAAGCCAATGAGGAAGGAGAGAACTGAGAGAGCACATTTTTAGATAGAGATTGGGCTCAGGTAGGCATAAAGGGGTTGGGAGCTGCTGCAGAAGGTTTTACCTTAATGTAGAGCGGGGGTCAGCAACCCATCGATCGTGATCTACCCGTCGATCGCAAGAGGGTGACGGGTAGATCTTGTGTCCGCAGTGCCGACCCCGCTATCAAAACAATTCCTTCCCGAATCCCGAGCAGAGCAGCACACACAAGCAGCCTCTCTGCAGCACAGCCTCGTTGACTCCTGTGTGATCCTCCTCTCACATCCGTCCCGCCCATTATTTTACAGCTCACACAGGCACTTGGCGTAGATGTGAGGGGAGGGACGAAAAGCAGCATGTCTTTACGAGCAGGTAAGGAACTTATCAGTAGGGAAGGGCAAACAGTTGTGAGCTGTATACTCCTGACCTGTAATGCTGAGCTATATACTCCTGATCTGGAATACTGAGCTGTATACTCCTGACGTGTGATGCTGAGCTGTATACTCCTGACCTGTAATGCTGAGCTATATACTCCTGATCTGGAATACTGAGCTGTATACTCCTGACGTGTGATGCAGAGCTATATACTCCTGACCTGTAATGCTGAGCTATATACTCCTGATCTGGAATACTGAGCTGTATACTCCTGACGTGTGATGCAGAGCTATATACTCCTGACCTGTAATGCTGAGCTATATACTCCTGATCTATAAAGGCTGAGCTGTATACTCTTGATCTGTGAATGCTGGGCTATATACTCCCGACCTGTGATGCTGAGCTATATACTCATGATCTGGAATACTGAGCTGTATACTCCTGACGTGTGATGCAGAGCTATATACTCCTGACCTGTAATGCTGTGCTATATACTCCTGATCTGTTAATGCTGAGCTGTATACTCTTGATCTGTGAATGACAGGCTATATAGTCTTGACCAGTAATGCTGAGCTATATACCTCTGATCTGTGAATGCTGGGCTACATACTCCTGACCTGTAATGCTGGGCTATATACTTCTGACATGTAATGCTGGGCTATATACTCCTGACATGTGAACGCTGCACTATATACTCCAGACCTGTGAACTTTAGTTACTCCTGACCTTGATAAGTTCATATTTTTACATTCACACTTGTATCATTATATTTTTCTAAAGGGTCGGTTCACAAGAGAATGTGGTGCAGGAAACGTGCATTTCATGCACGTTTCCCGCACTGCCGGTGAGCACACTGCCTTTGCAATTTGCATGCATGTGCCAATGTATTGGTGACAGGAACCCAAATGCAGATGGCAAACACAGTGCGTTTGTGGGCACCATATCGCATGGCTCCACAGTACCATGCTGTTTGCTGTAGCGTGCTTTTAAAAGTAATGCATGCATTACTTTTTCTGAATTCCAGTGTGATTTGCAGCCCATTCAAATGAAGGGGCTGTCAAAATGCACCACACAACGAAAACGTGGGAAATGCACAGGAGTGTGTACCGCATTAGCGCGTAATCCCGGAGTGAATTGGCCCCAAGTTTTCTTCAAAACTGCCTTACTTTTTAATGGCTTTGCTAGGTTAGCTCCCAAAAATAGTGCGTTGTGCCCGGTGATCTTTGATTTCTCCCATGTTGTTCAGGTAGATCTCCACCACTCTAAGGTTGCCTACCCCTGATGTAGAGAATGCATTAAGGTAAAAAAAAAAAAACCTTCTAGCTTTAGAACCACTTTTATGTGTGTTTATGTGTGTGCTTCCAATAAGGACCACTTGTAGTCCTTATTGGAAGCCTGTGTGACAGGGTGAATGAGGTCCTTCATTACAGGACCACCAGGAATCATTTTAATGAAAGATGCAGATTTAAATGTTTTTTTTTAAACTACAATAACATGTTAAAGCTTATATTAAAATTTAGTGTCTGGGTTTACATACGGTATACTTAAATAGTCAGACAGATGCCAGGCAGAGGTTCGGAAGTCGAAGGAGGTAAATAATCTAGTTAATTCAGGTTCAGATTTAGGTTCCTTTCAGACATCTATGAAGACAGGCAGAGACAGGTCAGGAGTGGGAAAAAAACTGACAGGGGCTTAAACCTTTGGTACATATCCCAAATCCTTCAGAAAATTTGGCTGTAGTTATACTTTAAAAAAACTGGGAAGTAACTCATCCCACAAGGCTCTAGCTATGGTACGTAACTCAGCTCACAAAGGCTCCATCTATGGTGAGTAACTTATCCCACAAGGCTCCATCTATGGTAACTCATCTCACAAAGGCTCCATCTATGGTGAGTAACTTATCCCACAAGGCTCCATCTATGGGAAGTAGCTCATCCTACAAGGCTCCATCTATATCGCTGTTGGTTGAACTGACCAAATACATTTTTAGGAATGTTACCATAGTTCACCCATGACACAGCAAGCAAGAACAATGTAACATATATATTGGAAAAGGGTGGGTGATACAAATATGGGAGCTGACCATGATAACTTTATTGATACCAGGCTCCCAGATGCCAAGCTCATCCTATGGACCCTCAAATTAATGATAGGGAAATTGCATATTTTTCATAATCCTTATTAACCTCCCTGGCGGTATGATTATTTCAGATTTTTCATGCTCAAAGAGGTGCAATGTTTTGCATGGAAATTTGGCGTTTTATATTGTAGGCCTGTAATTCTTAAGAATAACACACTTAAATCTGTCCAAACCAGAGTCTAGTAGATATCCCGGGTATGATAAAGTTTGAAGCATGAAATCATAAATTATAATAAATATTTAGAAATCATTATAACAAATAATAATATAATAATAATAAAAATTATTCAATAATGTAATCAAATCAAAAACACTGAAATTTGCTCAGTTGCAGAATTGTCGCTGTCATTGCTTTCAGTGTTTGATGATGTATTTCCCCACAAATCACTATCACTCAATTCTGCAAGTGATTCTAATTTATTATCGCTGTTTTCTAGCTGGTCTAAAACTGCTTTTGATGTAAAGGGACACTTTTTGGTTACTATGGACAATCTCCAGTTTCCAGGCAGAAAGAACAGTTTTTAAAATTTAAAACTGCATGCAGGGCACTGGACAAACCACTAGGGAGAAAAAAGGAGGTGAAATATTGTGATACAGTAATGTCATCTGTAAGATTACAGTGTACCGTATGTGTAATGTGTTTTTCACTTTTTGAATTTGGCGCCGTTCTCCGCCCCCGTGCGTCGCAACGCTCACAGGCAACGGAGCCCGGCACTCCAGCGGAGGACACGGCTCGCACACACAGCGGGGAGACATTGCAGGATCCTGGGGACAAGGTGAGTAACTTTGGCTGTATCCTGCGATGCGATCCTGAGTATGGCTCGGGGTTACCGCTTTGGTAATGAAAATTCACCCCGAGCCACACTCTGGATTACCACTAAGGAAGTTAAGGTTGGCCTCACAAATATCTAATAAAGCCTATAATTTCCTGGTTATTCTGGGTGCCTTGGATAACTCATCTTATAGGATTGTACGCTGACTATATGAACAAGCCAGCACCCTTTCCTTCAGGAATTTGCCATTTTCCTTAGAAGGTCATTTTGCTCTAAAGGTGGCCTTGACTATTTCCTACACACAATACCTATATACTCTAGCTAGAACTTGTAGGGTTAAGTCCCATCTCCAGAGCTGCATCATACATCATCATGCAAGTGCCTGGTCTGCTCACCTTTATGGGGGACTCCGTGGCGAAACAGCATCTTTAGTTAAGTATTCTTGTTATATTTTCTAAAATTATCTGTATCTGTCATTACTTTTAATAAATGTTATACTTTTTAAAGTATTTGTGTGATCTCTCTTTGCACATATCGAATACAACCCCAAAAACGTGACAAAACAATTGTTTTCAACGGTGAACCGATGATCTGGAATAACTTGGACTTCTTACTTAGCCAGTTACATGCCTGTTTCAGTTTAATGAGTTTGTAGTGAAACCAAAGGAGGAGGGATGCCCAAACTTCTAAGATTACAGGTTCACTTTAAGCGTGCCTTTTAAAACATGTTACCTTGACAAAGTCACACGAGTCATTAGGCATAGGCAACTGTTGTGGATGAGACAGATCTTCAATGATTCCTGCTAAGTAGAGATGGTGCTTTAAGGTCAGAAAGAATCTGAATTCCTTTTTCATGAGAATATGTGTGCAAATATGTTGAAATACTCAGGAATGTGAAAAATGCATTAAACTATTGAAATAGCACAGCAGCCTTACAGAGAGATGTGATCATGTGTTTGGACCTAAAATAATTTTGCTTTTTTCTATTCTATGATGAGACGCTAAGTAGGAGGAAAGGTCAATCATTCTTTATAGGAGACAAACAAGCATGTGATATACGTGGCAAATGTACTAAAGCGGGAAAAATGGAGCATTCCTCAAAGTGCAAGTCTATTTTGTTCCTGAAGCAAAAAATAAACATCCTCTAACTACCTGCTGGAAAGGTATCAAAAAATGGCTAAATAAATTATATATAAGTCAGACATAGAAAATTCAGCCAGAATATGTTAAATTTAAGGCCATCCCAAAAGACAGGAGGGTAGCCTGCCTTGCAGTAGGAAATTAGAACAAAATGGGTTATTTCCAGAAGCAAGAAGTCTTAGTTTTAGCAGAAGTAATTTTTTTTTTAAAGGGTTGGATAATCAATATAAAAATCCAAATGAACGTGAATATTTGTTACATGAAGATTGTAAGATCCAATTTCTTTTTGGTGACCAAATGGCATTAATGTATAATTTTTTTGTGTTCTTTGTATTCTTCTTCTAAAAAAAAAAAACTGCTTACTGACCACCTCACGAAGGAGTACGGCGGCAGAGTGGCTCTCCTGCACCGGATCACATATCCAATACGTGATCCAACACTTTTGGCTAGGGGATGTGGGCGCTGCCGTGCCGGCTATGCTGTGCTTGGTCACGAGCACAAGCCAATTAGCAGGTGGCGGGCCAATGATTGACCGCCGCATTCGCTGATCAGCAAAGAGGATGACAGGACAGAGCTCTGTGAATGTAAGCAATACAGAGCTTTGTCCTTCAGTGGGCTATCATCGAATCTCTTTATTGTTTTATTGGAATATCAACCCCATGGAACAAACACGTCCATGGCTCTTCAGGTATGTCTACATTTGTAAGCTCTTTTATATATTTTAATATCTCCTTCCAGTATACCTTAATCTTGGGGCATCCCCACCATATATGAGCCATAGTTCCTATTTGTTCACACCCTCGGCAGCACTCCACCGTTTGCCCTATTTGATACGTCCCTATTCTATCCGGGGTTCTATACCACCTGGTTAAACATTTATAGTTCGTTTCCACCATTCTAATG
The DNA here is from genome assembly GCF_042186555.1 of Aquarana catesbeiana. NCBI lineage: Eukaryota > Metazoa > Chordata > Amphibia > Anura > Ranidae > Aquarana > Aquarana catesbeiana. The sequence continues at coordinate 785,327,267 of NC_133325.1, read as the reverse complement.
TTGACTGATGAACTATGTACAAGTTTCAGAATTTTTCCTACTTCCTGATTCTTTCCTCGCATCCCCAATTCTCTCTCCCAATTTTTTATGTATGTCAGGGTTTCCAGCCCCTCCGCATCCAACAAGATCTTATAAATCCGGGACATACTCCCACGTGTTTTCTCGGTAATACATAGCCGCTGACGGTGTATATTTTTAGCACTGATCACTGTATTAGTGTCACTGGTTCCCACAAAGTGTCCCAAAAGTGTCAGATTGACCACCATACTATCACAGACCTGCTATAAGTCTCTGATCACCTCCATTACTATTATAAAAAATAACAGACATGTGCAATTCGTTTCGTAACTAATCGAAATTCGTCCGCATTTTGCATCTTTCGGACATTCGGATGCACCAGGTGCATCCGAATGTCCGAATATGAAAATAACGAATTACAACTAATACGAAAGAAATTATAGCGAATATAACAAATGAATTCAACATGATTCGGTAATTTGTCAAAGATCTACAAAAGGTCAACTCAAAGTAAATCGTACAGTCCAATTAGCTGATTAATTTTGTGCTGGAGGTTGGATTACTGGCAAAGTGCATTCCTGAGAACTGAGTGAGAAGGGTATTGTTTTCTATTTGAGCAGAGGAGAAGAGATATTGTCATTGTGTGTGTTGATAGATTCAATAAACAAAGAGTGTAGAGGCACAGAATCCAAGTGACATGAGGTCCAGTGTGAAGTTTCCACAGTGCGTGATGATTTGGGGAGCCATGTCATCTGCTGGTGTTGGTCTACTGTGTTTTATCAAGTCCAAAGTCCGTGCAGCCCTCTACCAGGAAATTCTAGAGCACTTCATGCTTCCCTCTGCTGACCAGCTTTATGGAGATGCCTATTTCATTCTCCAGCAGCACTTGGCCTCTGCCCACACTGCCAAAAGTACCAATACCTGGTTTAATGATCATGGTATCACTGTGCTTGATTGGCCAGCAAACTCACCTGACCTAAACCCCATAGAGAATCTGTGGGGTATTGTCAAGAGGAAGATGAGACACACCAGACCCAACAATGCAGGTGATCTGAAGTCCGCTATCAAAGTAACCTGGGCTTCCATAACACCTCAGCAGTGCCACAGGCTGATCACCTCCATGCCACGCCGCATTGATGCAGTAATTCATGTAAAAGGAACCCCGACCAAGTATTGAGTGCATACTATACTGTACATAGACAGACTTTACAGTAAGCCAACATTTCTGTATTAAAAATCCTTTTTTTTTATTGGTCTTATGTAATCTAATTTTCTGAGATACAGAATTTTGGGCTTTCACTAGCTGTAAGCCATAATCATCAAAATTAAAAGAAATAAATGCTTGAAATATATCACTCTGTGTGTAATGAATCTATATAATATAGGAGTTTCACTTTTTGAATTGAATTACTGAAATAAATTAACTTTTTGACGATATTAAAAAATTTTTGAGATGCACCTGTATATGAAGTAAAAAAATAAAATAAAAGCCAAACAAACGAACCAAGCGTGACTAATAATGATAAAGTCCAAGAAAGTGCAACCCAACATTTTTTTGGGGTTCCTAAAAGCCTACTTCTTCAAGTCAAAATTTGGAAAAACAGGCAAGCTGCCAAATATTGCTGGGCAGAAACAGCTCTTGTCAGGTCTTAGATCCCAACATGATGCATGATGTAAAACAAGTGATGTAGTGCTAATAATTCAGCGGATGTTTTCAATTTTAAATTTGGATCTCTTACACATTGACTTTGTATCAACAAAAAAGAGGAACTTCAATGGCTCATTAAAATACAAGGGCTGTCAGGGCTGGGCTCTGCCCTTCCTTCTCTGAGCTGGCTGCTCAGCTGTCGGCTAATTGCCAGCTCCTATCTCTCCACAGTTACTCAGCTGTTGATGATATCCTGCTCGTCAGTCCTGCCTACTTAAGCCGTCCAGTCCAGAGGAGCTCTGCCTTCGCCTTGGTCAACATCACAGAAACTGAGACGTGATAGTGTTCAAGACTTGCTTTGCTGACATCCCTTCTGGCTCCAGATCCTGCTTGCTTTTCCACTACATTGATCCCTGACTTCTGGCTTGACTGACTATCCATTCCGGTTACTGAACTTTGGCTATGTTTTGACTATGTTTGTGCTTTCTACTTTTATTATTAATCAAGTGTGATTTAACTGTACTTCTGTCTCGGTCTGATTTCATGGTTTCTGACAAGGGCAAACATAAATATATTAGATATGCAACCATGTGCTTCATCTAAAGTCCCACCCCCCCCCTCCCCTTGTTGCTCGCGAGCTCCTTGCTCACTTGCTATGTTGACTGATGGGCTCCTTGCTCGCTTGCTTCTTTATAGTCATATTAGATATATTGATTGATGGTTTTCATTGCTGAATCACGAACTTAGTCGATCATCTGACCATAAACCAGTATTTTAGCATTTCCAGTATTTTCCTCTGTTTTTACTGTATTAAAAATTAACATTTCCACACTTGTTAGTTAAAATGGAAAAAAAAAAATGTCTAAAATCTAACAGAGGTGAGACTTACCCACGCTACAAAAAGGTGACAGCTGCGTCATTCGTACTTAGGTTGCATAGTCGAAGAGTGCGATTGTTAAAAACAAAATAATACTGCCAAAAAAAAAAAAAAAAAAATTCAGAATGAGTAGGCACAAGAAACAGCCCATAAATATGTATTTTTGCTGGGTGCTCTTATCAAATTTTTAGAACACCTGAATGTGTTTAGCAGTCCTTAGCATATGGAACAAGTGTTGTCTGTCACGTACGAGAAGTAAAAATCGAATGGCTTGGAGACAGACTAGAAAAGCACGAACACGGGGGAAGGTCACACCTCTTTGAGATGTAAATTGGAAACGAGACATTGCAGAAGGGAAAGTTGTACAGCTGATCTCACTAGCAAAGTGTAAACTATTTAATCACAGTCCTGACTCAGAGAGGGTGACTTCTGAATTTAATTGGGGGGGGGGTAGGTGGAATGTGCATATGCAAAGCTCTACCGACAGGATAATCATGTCACCTTATAACAATATAGGGAGCACAAGACACCTCTGTATGAAGTTGTTCCCCTGTTTACTTCCTTGACGAATGGCGCTAAACCTCTCCAAGTAAGACCAGGTACCACCACATAACGATCAGTGAACTTCATCTTCTATAAAGTCTTGTGTGTTGCTCCAGAGAGACCCTAAAACTGTATTATATATTTTTTTATAAATGTTACCACTTAGGAATGTTCCTAGACCAGTGATGGCGAACCTTGGCTCCACAAGATGTTTTGGAACTACATTTCCCATGATGCTCATGCACTCAGCAGTGTTACATAGTTACATAGTAGGTGAGGTCGAAAAAAGACACAAGTCCAGCAAGTCCAACCTATGTGTGTGATTATATGTCAGTATTACAGTGTATATCCCTGTATGTTGTGGTCATTCAGGTGCTTATCTAATAGTTTCTTGAAATTATCAATGCTCCCCGCTGAGACCACCGCCTGTGGAAGGGAATTCCACATCCTTGCCGCTCTTACAGTAAAGAACCCTCTACGTAGTTTAAGGTTAAACCGCTTTTCTTCTAATTGAAGTGTAGTTGAGCATCATGGGAAATGTAGTTTCGAAACATCTGTGGTCACAAGGTTCGCCATCACTGTCCTAGAGCATCCTACAACGCAGAGCACTATTAAAGAAAACACAATCACTATCTGGGAATGGGTTTCTGAACTAACGAATGTTCAGGGGCCTGTGGTTTTCATGGATAAAGTTCTCTCACTGTCATTTTTATATGCTGCTAGGCATTGGGCGTGCGCACAGGGTGTGCCAGGCGGGCCTGGGCACACCCTAATCACGCTGTGCTGCGCAGATTTCCCCTGCTGCTTGGCTGCAGAGAAAGAGACTGGAGAATCTCTGTCCTCAGTCCCTTGTTCTGTCTCAAGACTGAGACATCAGGGGTTTGTTTAGACTACTGAGATTTCACCAAAGCCCCCAATGGGGCTCCTAAAAAATTATAAAAAAAAAATTAAATTAAAAATTATAAAAAAAAAAAAAATTGTAAAAGTAACAAGCTGCAAAGGGTGGGCCAACTCTATATTGAAACCTACGGACTAATGGCCCGTACATACGATCCGAATATCGTACGAAAACGGTCGTCCGAGGAAGGATCGTACGATTTTCGGATCGTGTGTACACTACTTTCGACAGCCGATCAAAACAGTTCATCCGATCTTATTCGATCGGGCATGTTTTTCCTCGTACGATTCCAGATTGTACGATTTTCGGTTAGTCAGTATAGTTGTCGTCCGAAAATTCAATACAAATACATTACAACACATGACATCACTTCCGATCTTTTTTTTTTCTGTCGTACGAGAATTTTCGTGACTTTATTTAGCTATTCAATTTCTACTTGCGACTTTTAAGCGAAATTGGTCGTACGATCGGTCGTACGATATTCGGATTGTGCGTACGGGCCATAACGACCGCAACGTACAGGGATACACAATGTAATACTGACATATAATCACACACATAGGTTGGACTTGATGGACTTGTGTCTTTCTTTGACCTCACCTACTATGTAGCTATGTTCAATTTTCTTGTACAATTTTCCTTCAGATTTACCAAAGAACATATAAAATGAGGTAAAAAATAAACAACTTTCAATTGTACCCAATTAGGCAGGCCCTTGCACTACATAGTTTGTAAGGTAAATCTAAAAGGAAAAAAAATAGTACAAGAGAATTAAACATGTATGGCCAAGCCGAAGACTGGGATGCCATTAAAGCTCATGTGCGTGTAAAGGCAGGCGTCCCAATACTTTTGACAATATAGTGTGTTAGTTGAAGCCAACACAAAATTAATATATAGGAAAAAAAGTCCTTATTGCCCACTCAACAATATATCTAGATCAGTAATGAGCATGAATTGAGATCCGGCCAAATAAGGATGCATCAAAAAATAGAAGAACGTAATCTTAGCTTTAATAAAGAAAAAAAAAAAACAAAAAACAATTGTATGTATCAAAACATGTTACTAAAAACCCTATATAATAAAAATGTAAATGTCTCAATATAGTGGGACCACTTTTATATATATATATATATATATATATAAATAAATATCTCTTCATATTCTTCTTGCTATTATACATATAAATTCAACTTGGTTATATTTCTACCCATAAACGAACATCAATTATTGTCTCAATAAGGTCTTTGTATGTATAATAATCCACTTTCAATGTTTATTCAAGCCCCATATCTTCTGCAGACATAAATATTCTTCAATTCAACGCTTGATAGAATATTCAATACGTTACATTCATCTCATGCAAAAACGGCAAGCAGACGTCTTTGTTCTAATCTTACGGGAAAACTCCGTGTTCTTTATTATTATTTCAATGAAGTGACTGTATATATATGTTGAAAGTGGATTTTTTACACACACACAAAGATCTTATTGAGTCATTGATTGATGTTCGTCTATAGTATAACCAAAAGAAATATAAATGTACAATAATAAGTATATGAAGAGATTTATTTCTACACAAAAAAGAGGTGGTCCCACATTCTAATTTATTTGCAGAAAAAAAAAAAAGGTATTAAGATCTTTGTACCGCATTATATGGGGGGGGTTCTTAAAGCTGTGATTACTTTATTATATTTTTAATGCATCCCGTGTTTGCCCAGATCGCAATTCATGCTTATTACCGATATAGTCACTCACCGGCCACTTTATTAGGTACACCTGTTCAATTGCATGGTAACACAAATTGCTAATCAGCCGATCACATGGCAGGAACTCGATGCATTTCGGCATCTAGACGTGGTGAGGAGGGCTTGCTGAAGTCCAAACCGAGCATCAGAATGGGGAGGAAAGGAGATTTAAAGCAGAGTTCCACCCATAAAATCGACTTTGCAGAAACCCACAGCATTATGCATCAGCATCATTTTTTTTTTACTTACCCCTTCAGCACTGTTGCTATGGGGTCCTTTGTATTCTGCCACTTCCTCTCCATGGCGCCTGACGTCATTTCCCTCGGCGCCCGTGCTCGCTAGTGCTCCTGGGAGATGCTTGTCATCATTTCCCAGGAGTCAGTGGGCAGCGCCGAGGGCTTTCTTCACCATCACAACGGGGCGGGCACTTCCGACGAAGCCGCCTGTTGTGATGGCAACGTCAGAAGTGTATCGGCGCGGCGAGCCATACCTCCTGTGCATGCGCGAGAATGGGCGGTGCAAGCTGGTCGCTCAGCTGCACCCGATCTCGGGAGATAGTGCTTGTGGGCTTCGCATGCCCACAAGCGATATGGAAATTGCCAGGCAAGAGGAATATAACATATATTCCTCTATGAAATCGGCAAACGAGCGGCGATTCATCACAGGAACATGAGTGCTATAAAGAGTTTGAAACAAAAGATATTCATTCCAAAAAAAAAAAAATGTTAACACTTGGAACTCCGCTTTAAGTGACTTTGAACGTGGCATGGTTGTTGGTGCCAGCCGGCTGGTCTAATTTCTGTTTTTTTTGTTTTTTTTCACGCACAACCATCTCTCGGGTTTACAGAGAATGGTGGGAAAAAGAGAAAATATCCAGTGAGTGGCAGTTGTGTGGAGCAAAATGCCTTGTTGATGTCAGAGGTCAGAGGAGAATGGGCAGACTGGTTCCAGATGATAGAAAGGCAACAGTAACTCAAATAACCTCTCGTTACATCCAAGGTATGCAGAATACCATCTCTGAATGCACAACACATCCAACCTTGAAGTAGATGGGCTGCAGCAACAGAAGACCACACCGGGTGCCATTCCTGTCAGCTAAGAACAGGAAACTGAGGCTACAATAGGCACAGCTCACCAAAATTGGACAATAGAAGATCAGAAAACTGTTGCCTGATCTGATGAGTCTCGATTTCAGCTGTGACATTCAGACGGTCGGGTCAGAATTTGGCGTAAACAACATGAAAGCATGGATCCATCCTGCCTTGTATCACCAGTTCAGGCTGGTGGTGGTGGTGTAATGGTGTGGGGGGGGGTATTTTCTTGGCACACTTTGGGCCCCTTAGCACCAACTGAACATTGTTTAAACGCCACGACCTACCTGAGTATTGTTGCTGACCATGTCCATCCCTTTATGACTACAGTGTTCCCATCTTCTGATGGCTCCTTCCAGCAGGATAATGCACCATGTCACAAAGCTCCAATCATCTCACCACTGGACAATGAGGTCACTCTACTCCAATGGCCTCCACACTCACCACATCTCATCCAATAGAGAAACTTTGGGATGTGGTGGAGATTCGCATTATGGATGTGCAGCTGACACATCTGCAGTAACTGTGTGATGCCATCATGTCACTATGGAGCAAGATCTCTGAGGAACGTTTCCAACACCTTGTTGAATCTATGCCACCAAGAATGAAGGCAAAAGGGGGTCCAACCAATACTAGCAAGGTGTACCTAATAAAGTGGCCGGTGAGTGTAGATATAATGTATATACTGTTATATAGATATATCATTTTAAAATGTATTTACTGCTTGTTAAGGAATTGTTAATATCGGAATGTCCAAAGACATAGTTGATTCAAATTGATTCAAATTCAAATCAGGTTGATTCACTCATTATTTGCCCAAAAAAGTGCAACCCAAGCAAACTGAGCAATGCAATTACTAATTGGCAAATTTTGGCTTGTTGTCACAAGTCAACAGCTAACCGCCCTTGGCACTGTGGTTTGCCAAAAGTATTGCCATTAGACAGATGGAGGATCTTACATCCTTCTCCTTATATTATCGGGAAGACAAATTTAGCATTACATGGCTCTCGTATTCTGCTTTCACCTGAATAGTAGAATTTGCTGACCCCTTTCTTAGGCACCACGTAAGCGGAGTCAATAACTGACAACTGCTTTTGAGGAAATGTTGACTAAAGCTAGCCCATATACGGTTCGAATCTTGGCCAAGTTCAGAAGACACCAGCTGAGATTTGATCCATTTATGGGGCAAGGCTGGTTGTACCGAAGTCACTCCATCGATCGACTTTGGTCCAACCAGCCTGCTGGATTTTTGGTTTCATTCCATCTCCCTACTTTTTTCCCTCTTTTCTCTTCATATTTTTCTTTTCCTTCTATATCTTCCCCTTTATCAGTAGGTATTCCCTACATAGGTCCCTTTTCTCAGTAGTATCTTTCCCTCTCCCCCCTCCTTACTTATAGAGGACAATACAGGTGGATGTTCTTCTGTCTTCTGTTATACCTCAATTATAAGGCATTTGTTAGGATATGAAATATCGGGTTCAGGTACTTCTTCTATTATTTCAACATAATAAGTCTTCTAAGAACATGCATGTTATTGCCACATATGATTGTACCTTATATACCAGACCTGGGAAAACTGAGACCCCTAGGGCCTCATCTGGCCCTTTGGTTGTCCCCCATCCAGCCCTCGAGGCCTCCCCTTCAAAAAAGCATCACGGCCTCAGCATGTGAACAGCCCCGAACTGACCTCTGTGACCAAGCCCCGAGGGGGGGCGAGGTGAAACGCGTCAAACTCGCTCATCCAGGTCTATATGGACCTTGCTTTGTGCACTGGATCATTTGGTGGAGGGGGGATTATGGTGTGGGATTGTTTTTCAGGGGTTGGGCTTGGCCCCTTAGTTCCAGTGAGCGGAATTATTAAGGCATCGACATACCAAGACATTTTGGACAATTTCATGCTCCCAACTTTTTGGGAACAGTTCGGGGATGGCCCCTTCCTGTTCCAACATGACTGCTTACCAGTGCACAAAGCAAGGTCCATAAAGACATGGATGAGCGAGTTTGGGGGGGGGGGACTTGACTGGCCTGCAGAGAGTCCTGACCTCAACCTGATGGAACACCTTTGGGATGAATTAGAGCGGAGACTGCGAGCCAGGCCTTCTCCTCCAACATCAGTGCCTGACCTTACAAATGCGCTTCTGGAAGAATGGTCAAACATCCCCATAGACACACTCCTAAACCTTGTGGACAGCCTTCCCAGAAGAGTTGAAGCTGTTATAGCTGCAAAGGGTGGGCCAACTCAATATTGAATCCTACGGACTAAGACTGGGATGCCATTAAAGTAAAGGCAAGTGTCCCAATACTTTTACAATATATCTGTTATGTGTGGGATATGATTGACAACCTGGTCCACCTTCTCTATCCTGTGCATGAAATAAAATGGTGATGGCCAGTAGGGGGGGGGGGGAGCTGGGTGTATGGGGACAGACTTGAGAAGAGTTTTTGTTCACTGATAATACAGCGGTGAGTTGTTTATAAGCCGAGGAGTTCATACTTGGCAGAGTTTTCTGTAAGCACTGCTTAGGGAAGGGATACTTTGAGGCAGAGTAACCTCAGATCAAGGCTACAGTTAATACCTAGTCAAAATTCATCCATCTTCCAGCATCGCCCTCTTCCCCACTATCATCCATTCTGCGTGCACCTGAATACATTGAGCATGTGCCATATCGATTTTTTTTTTGTATTGTAACTGTGCAATTTGTTCCCTTCTGAGCTATCTGAAGATAACAAGAGGAGAGACCAGGAACAAAAAAAACATAAAACTAAAACAAAATGGAATAGAAATCCCTCACACCACCATGTTAAACTAAGCTATCATGCCATAATGAGATGAAATGTGACCAAACAACTCACTTTTCTTTCCCCGATCAACATGGAAATATTTTGTGATGGCACCTGTGAATGTACAGGCTTAAAGTGCACCTGCCACAAGGTGTCTGCTGTTCCCTTTGTTAGCCCAATTTAAAGTTATACAAAAGATATTTTTTTTTATTTTTTTTTAAATAACAAACATATTATACATATTCTTATATATTATTTATATTTATATATATATTTTATTATTATATATTATTTATATTTTATTATTATATATTATTTATATTGTATTTTTATTTTATATATATATATATATATATATATATATATATATATATATATCTTTTTTTATATTTTATTATTATAAATTATTTATATTTATATTTTATTATTATTAATATATATATGTATTTATATTTTATTATTATTAATAAATACATATATACATTTTTTATTATTATATATTATTTATATTTATATATCTATATATAATTATTATACGTATTATGTAATGGTTTTACACAGAGCAGCCCCGATCCTCCTCTTCTCCTCCGCTAGCGTTCTTGGCCCTTTCCCCCCTGCAGTGAGCCCCCATAGAAAGCCACATGCCTGCGACTAGGCTGTGGTGTATGGCCTTTTCCCCTTCCCTTTTCTTTCCATTTCACATTAATTATCCTTCAATATCATCCCAATCACACAAAGGTTTAACTATGATTGTTACGTTTGTATCCCTTTTTGGATTCTTCTGTAATACCTAATCATTTCTTGGCACCTATATGTTTGCTTTTGATTTCTTACATTGTCGCTTAAAACCAATAAATACATTAAAACAGAAAGCCGCTTGCTATGGGGGCACTCATGCATGCTCGCTCTCGAGTCCGGTCTCTGTGTGTCCATTGACAGGTATGTACTGTACATAGTGCAGGTGTGTTTTCTTTTGTTTATTGAGGTGCACTAATAGCTCAATAAAAACGTAACGCAGACCAAGTGAGAAAAATTCTGTTTAATATAATTTTTATTGGAAACAATGGCATTGTACAACAACAATACAGAGGGGGAAAAAAAAGCAAAGCAAGGGAATAATTATGCTTAATGACCATGGCCTAAATATCCTTAAATTAACCAGATTTTATATTTCCCATTCCCACTTGTATTTTCACAAAATAGAAAACTGAAAATTGCCTAAATATAACGCACTGACATATTCGCCATCAATGCCAATTTTTATACACATATTTGCACGCATAAAACAAAAAAAAAAAAAAAAACAAGACATAAACAAACAACACCACCAAAAAAAAAAAGCAAACAACCCATAAACAGAAAAAAAAAACAAAAAAAAAAAAAAAAAAGAAGGGGAAAGAGAAAAATAGAAAAAGAGAGAAAAAAAACAAGACATAAACAAACAATAGAAAAAGATAATAAAAAAACAAGACATAAACAAACAACACCACCAAACAAAAACAAACAACCCATAAACAGAAAAAAAAAATAAAAAAAAAGAAGGGGAAAGAGAAAAATAGAAAAAGAGAATAAAAAAAAAAACAAGACATAAACACACCATCAAACAAAAACAAACAACCCATAAACAGGAAAAAAAAAAAAAAAGAAGGGGAAAGAGAAAAAGAGAAAAAAAAAACAAGACATAAACAAACAATACCACCAAACAAAACAAACAATCCATAAACAGAAAGAAAAAACAAAAAAAAAGAAGGGGAAAGAGAAAAATAGAAAAAGAGAATAAAAAAAAGACATAAACAAACACCACCAAACAAAAACAAACAACCCATAAACAGAAAAAAAACAAAGAAAAAAAAAGAAGGGGAAAGAGAAAAAGAGAAAAAAAAAAAAACAAGACATAAACAAACAACACCACCAAACAAAAACAAACAACCCATGAACAGAAAAAAAAAAGAAGGGGAAAGAGAAAAATAGAAAAAGAGAGAAAAAAAAAAAAAAAAAGACATAAACAAACACCACCAAACAAAAACAAACAACAAACAACCCATAAACAGAAAAAAAAGAAGGGGAAAGAGAAAAAGAGAAAAAGAGGAGAAAAAAAAAAACAAGTGAGAAAAATTAGCTGTACACCAACAGGTTTATTGAAAGATTGCCACCAGGACTAAAACAAGGGTTCAAGGGGTTGCGACGTTTCACGCATACATTAGCACAATGTATGTATGAAATGTCGTTACCCCTTGGTCCGTTGTTTTAGTCCTGGTAGCAATCTTTCAATAAACCTGTTGAAAGACCCGAGCGGCTGTTATCCCCAAGCAGCGACCACTCCCACTCCCAGGGGGCACAGACACCGCGGGTTCCTCTGCCTTCCCAACCCATGGCCAGACAAGGTAGACCGCTCAAACCAGGAGGAAATGGACCCTTCCAGCTTCCCCGGGGAGAATTTACTACCGGCCCCCAATATCGCATTTTCGTGAACTATTGGATCCATAGCAGGTAATGAAGCTTGTCTGAAACAACAATGCCCGTGTGGCCTCCAGAGGACAACACTGGATTAGAGGAGATCCATCTCACTTGCTGTGAAGGAAACTGCAACGTTCAATATGGACACTGTCCAGAAAATTGAATTGTGTGTGCAAAAATAAACCTAACAATATACCATACGCTACTTAAAAAGCCACAAAGTCGGCCTTCAGACGCTTACTACCTTGGATGCAGACACCCCTCTTTCAACTACGCAACCTGGTTCATCCGGTTACTGGCAAATTACATGCCTTTGCAACACTGCAAGAAAAATTCTCTATCCCTCAAAGTCTATTTTATTTCTACCTTCAAATCAGACATTTTTTCCATTCACTATCCCCAACTCTAACCCTGGATGCTCCCACTCCCTTTGAACATTTATGTGCTGAGGGTCCTCACCAATTACACTTAATATCCTCCATTTACCCTATCCTGCATGAATTCACTAAGATATTACCTGATACCCACCTATACATACGTAAATGGAATATATTACTGGGACGTCCGATCCCTATGCAAATATGGGCTAAAATATGGGTAATCAACTTGAAAGTCTTCCAAATGTGTGGTTCAGAAAGAAACGGCAGTGAAGATCTTAATGTTTTGGTACAGGACCCCCGAGCGTATCCACCATATCGATCCCTCTCATCTAGGTGTTGGAGGTGTTGTAACGGAGACAGGTTCACACTTTCATATTTTTTGGACCTGCTCACTTATACAGGCATTTTGGTTAGAAGTTATGCAAACACTTCAGAATGTGACAGACCTGACACTTCCCTTAGACCAGGGGTCTCAAACTGGCCGCCCTCCAGCTGTTGCGAAACTACAAGTCCCATGAGGCATTGCAAGGCTGACAATTACAAGCATAACTTCCTCAGGCAGAGGCATGATGGGACTTGTAGTTCCTCAACAGCTGGAGGGCCACCAGTTTGAGACCCCCTGCCTTAGATCCTATCCATCACTTACTGGGGCTCCCCTTTCCAGGCATTCGTAAACCAACCATACGTTTGACCTCATATATCCTTTTAGCTGCCAAGAGAGCTAGCTATACCAATGTGTTGGTTGTCCACTACTCCTCCCTCCCACCTACAATTTCTACAAATTAAAGCAGAGATTAGAAAGATGGAATTTCTCACGGCCACGGTACATGACTCGGTCTCTCAGTTTAACAAAATTTGGGAGCCCTGGGACCAATTGAAATACGGGGACCACACAAACTGAATGATTTCTGATTAATTAGGGTAGAAGAGTTAGGTTTTTCCTCTACACATGCTTTTTTCCTCTTTCTTTTTCTTTTTTCCCTTGGTATTGCTCTATTGCAGACCCTTTCATTGTGAGAAGACATTCGTGTATATACGCTCTGTAAAATATGCCTTTGCCCTGTATTAACTATTATTGTTTCCCATCCATGATACGCTGAAAGAGTTCTAACAATGCTCCATGGAATCTGTTATCTTTTCATTCTGAATCATTATGTACTTATTTTATGTTTTCTTTTTTCTTTATTGTACATCCTGTGATATACCTGTCATACCTTTAATATGTCTTGAATTAATAAAAATTACAATTACAAACAAAATCATTTCACTGCATTTGAAACATGGCTTCATATGGAGCTAAAACACACCAGATGAAAGTTTGTAATCAGAATATGCAAGGAGAGCGTTTGCTCTGTAAGTGGGTGTATGTTTGTGGGTTTATATGAAGGAGACAGATAGTCATTTGCAGAGCAGGCAGGTGGCAGAGCAAGGAAAAGTGTTGACAGTCTCATTATACTATGAAGTCACGCAGCAAGGAAGGGCCGGGGGATCACTAGAGAGTATGCATTACCTTACAACTCTCTGTGCAGGTAAAACTTTTCATATGTATACACGATTTGTTATGTGTTGTGATGTGAAAGTGTATGTATAGCACAAACTTTTCTGTTTTGTTTTGTTTGGGATAGAGTACGAAGGATGAGAACCTCGGTCAGGTTTTTACTGTACTTTGCTTTCAATGAAGTGGCTGGGGCCACCATACATAATAGAGCTCATTGCCATCAGTCCCAATGTTTTACTTTATGATTCAGCACTGATTTGGGATTTCTCCTTTTTTTGCAGGCTTAGTATTATTTTTGCTGTTTATATTATAGATAGATAGATAGATAGATAGATAGATAGATAGATAGATAGATAGATAGATAGATAGATAGATAGATAGATAGATTGATTATTATTTTTTTTTGTTTTTCTTTTTAGGACTCTGCATTATATTTGTTTCACCTTTTTTTGCACAGGTAATTTACATTTAGATTATCTGGTAGAGTGATGTTAGTTATTGGTCTTCTCAAATTTTATAGTTTTGTAGCTAGGGAGGACCCTCACCATGCCAACATCTAAACTATATATATATATATATATATATATATATGGATTGACCAAGTCAATCCTTATATATTGACCAAGGAGATTCCCGGTGGGCCGATGGCTCAGTAGGCCAGTCAGGTGCAGTCCTGGAGCCGCTCCTCTCTGACAGTGAGTGATCGCAATTTCACTCCTGTCAGGAGGAGCAGCTTCCGTCATATGCTGGAGAGAGCATTAGGCGTTATGCTCCCTCCAGCCTGCAGGGGGAGATAGACCAACGGCAGACTTTACTTCCTCTCTCCCCTATCACTTGTTATCACATGACTGGAGAGAGGAACAAGAAGCTGCCTTCAAAACTGTGAGTACATGTGGGAGGGGGAGGACACTCTGATGTGAAGGGAGCTGCTGGTGGGGACTCTCTGATGTAAGGGGGACGCTGTTGGGGACACTCTGATGTAAGGGGGACGCTGTTGGGGACACTCTGATGTAAGGGGGACGCTGTTGGGGACACTCTGATGTAAGGGGGACGCTGTTGGGGACACTCTGATGTAAGGGGGACGCTGTTGGGGACACTCTGGTGTAAGGGGGATGCTGTTGGGGGCACTCTGATGTAAGGGGGACGCTTTGGGGATACTCTGATGTAAGGGGGATGCTGTTGGGGACACGCTGATGTAAGGGGGATGCTGTTGGGGACACCATGATGTAGGGGGACGCTGTTAAGGAAACCATGATGTAAGGGGGAAGCTGTTGGGGACACCATGATGTAAGGGGGACGCTGTTGGGGACATTCAAAATTAAAGTGAGCCAGTCATGAGGAAGTCCAGGGCCAAATTTTTGTCCCAGTCCAGCCCTGGCACACAATGAGAGGGAGAATTAATTAAAAAGTATAAATTTTATTACAACATCATTAAAATTACAAATAAAACATATAACCAACATATAAACAACACCCTGTCTGGACACAGTTACCCAATGATGCAGTTACAGAGGGCTGGATCTAAGGTACAGAGATTGATGTCATAATGTATCAAAGTAGGAGAAAAATTTCCGATCCAGTAATGCCTTCAAAAACTTGCTCGTCGACACGTTTCACTAAGATATCAGCTTCCTCAGGACGTGCTGGTATATTTAAAAACAAAAAGTGAATATGTAAATATTTAGTATAATATATATCTATATAAATATAACTATGATTGTTATAAGCATTTCTCGACGAGCAAGTTTTTGGAGGCATTACTGGTTCAGAAATTTTTATCCTACTAAGGCACAGAGATTGATGTCATATGTATCAATGTAGGAGAAAAATTTCAGATCCAGTAATGCCCCTAAAAACTTGCTCATCGAGAAATGTTTATAACAATCATAGTTATAGTTATATAGATATATATTATATTAAATATTTACATATTCACTTTTTGTTTTTAAATATACCAGCACGTCCCGAGGAAGCTAATATCTTAGTGAAACACGTCGATGAGCAAGTTTTTGGAGGCATTACTGGATCGGAAATTTTTCTCCTACTTTGATACATTATGACATCAATCTCTGTGCCTTAGATCCAGCCCTCTGTAACTGCATCATTGGATAACTGGTAACTGTGTTCATACAGGGTGTTGTTTATATATTAGTTATATGCTTTTTTTAAATTTTAATGATGTTGTAATAAAATGTATAATTTTTTATTGATTCTCCCTCTCATTGTGTGCCCATAAAGTCTGCCAATTTTTTGACTTGGTCAATCCTTCTATTTATAGTTTTGTACTTTGTTATATATGCACATACCACTATGTTGTCAAAAGTATTAGGACGCCTGCCTTTACACGCACATGAACTTTAAAGGTTATCTAGGTCTTAAGCCTCATACACACGATCAGATTTTTAAACGTTTATTTGTTGCATGCTAGTCTGATGTCGAAAGTGAAGAGGTCAATCACCATACGGAAATTCTCGTATGACAGAATTCATTGTGTTGAATAGTTTTGTATGTATTCTTTCATTTCTGAGCATGTGTAGTCTTGCTCTTATGATTTTTTTCGGACGAAAACCTTATTAATTATCCGAAAATTGGACGTTGTGTTCACGTACGATTAAAAATTTTTATAGTTTGCACATCCAGCTAATCTCGTACAAAGAATCAGAATCGGCTGTCGAAAGCACCGTACTAATGATCCGAAAGTTGTCAGATCGTTCAGACGAAATTTTACTTCTGATTTTCGTATCATGTGTACGGGCCTTTAGTCCGTAATGTTCAATATTGAGTTGGCCCACCCTTTGCAGCTATAACAGCTTCAACTCTTCTGGGAAGGCCGTCTACAAGGTTTAGGAGTGTGTCTATGGCAGTAGTTCTCAACTCCTGTCCTCAGGAGCCACTAACAGGCCAGGTTTGCAAGATAACTGAAATACATCACAGGTGAGATAATTTGCTGCTGATTGCAGTATTCTAGTCTGCATCTCCCCAAGGTAATACTTAAAATCTGACCTGTTAGTGGGTCCTGAGGACAGGAGTTGAGAACCACTGGTCTATGAGAATGTTTGACCATTCTTCCAGAAGCGCATTTGTGAGTAGGGTTGCCACCTCATCCCTTTAAACCCAAACACATATGACTGGCACAGGTTTTGTGGGTAATTTAACGCAGCTAAGGCACCAAGTGAGTTTAATTACCACCTTAATCAGCCACAGAACCTGTGTAATTAATGTGTTCAGGTTTAAAGAGATGAGGTGGTAACCCTATTTGGGAGGTCATGCACCGATGTTGCATAAGAAGGTCTGGCTCACAGTCTCGTCTCTAATTCACCCCAAAGGTTCCTCCACCCCAAGGTCACTCATCCCTGCCTTTATGGACCTTGCTTTGTGCACTGGTACAAATCATTTGGTGGAGGGGGGATTATGGTGTGGGGTTGTTTTTCAGGGGTTGGGCTTGTCCCCTTAGTTCCAGTGAAGGGAATTCTTAAGGCGTCAGCATGCCAAGACATTTTGGACAATTTCATGCTCCCAAGTTTGTGGGAACAATTTGGGGATGGCCCCTTCCTGTTCCAACATGACTGCGCACCAGTGCACAAAGCAAGGTCCATAAAGACATGGATGAGCGAGTTTGGGGTGGAGGAACTTGACTGGCCTGCACAGAGTCCTGACCTCAACCCGATAGAACACCTTTGGGATGAATTAGAGTGGAGACTGTGAGCCAGGCCTTCTCGTCCAACATCAGTGCCTGACCTCACAAATGCGCTTCTGGAAGAATGGTCGAACATTCCCATAGACACACTCCTAAACCTTGTGGACAGCCTTCCCAGAAGAGTTGAAGCAGTTATAGCTAAAAAGGGTGGGCCAACTCAATATTGAACCCTACGGACTAATGCCCCGTACACACGGTCAGACTTTGTTCGGATATTCCATATATCCATGGATTTTTTCCGACAGATGTTGGCTCAAACTTGTCTTGCATACACACAGTCACACAAAGTTGTCGGAAAATACGATCGTTCTGAACGTGGTGACGTAAAACACGTACGTCGGGACTATAAACGGGGCAGTGGCCAATAGCTTTCATCTCTTCATTTATTCTGAGCATGCATGGCACTTTGTGCGCCGGATTTGTGTACACACGATTGGAATTTCCAACAACGGATTTTGTTGTCGGAAAATTTTATAGCCTGCTCTCAAACTTTGTGTGTCGGAAAATCCGATGGAAAATGTGTGATGGAGCCTACACACGGTTGGAATTTCCGACAACAAGGTCCTATCACACATTTTCCGTCTGAAAATCCGACCGTGTGTACGGGGCATAAGACTGGGATGCCATTAAAGTTCATGTAAAGGCAGGTGTTCCAATACTTTGGACAATTTAATGTATATTTTAATTTGGATTTGTTCATTTGGTGAATTAAAATACACACTTCATGATTTACTGTCCTAGGCTGGTGTCACCCAGGGCTCTATTTGAGCTCTCTGATGGATAATAACGTTATATAAGGGCTGTTGTATTGATACTCTGGGGGATTGTATGTTGCTGTAGGTTTGTAATTAACTTTAATTTGTTAGGCCAGCTGTACATTGCTATGAATGAAAGTGTACATTTTTTTGCACACTTCAAATAAAGTTTGTACAAAACAAAAGGAAGCCATGTGATGAGCTGAATCACGCGCCACACTGCCCCCTACTGCAGCCAGCAAGGAATAGCTGTTGGAGCGGTAAAGCGCTCCACCAGCTCTTCATTCCCATGTGAATTCCTGCTGTGTGGTCTGGTTCCTAACAGGTCAAAGATGGGTACCGATCCGCTGCCTAGGGACGTCCGTGATAGGCTATGGTTCACACTTGTACGTACTCGCCAAAAACCACACACTTTCTTGACATAGTATAAAGGAATAGCAGTTGAAAAAAAAAAAAAAGCACTTGTGGGTTTAAAGAGGAACTGCAGTCTGCTCACATAATTTGTAATAAAAACATATTTGTCATTCCGAAGCTTCACTCCAACCTCTTTGCATATTATTTTATATATACTGTAATTCTGTACTTGCCAAATATGCTGCAGAAATCTCCCTCCACTGAGTCTGGCTGCATCCATTTTAACTGTGGGCAGCCGAAGCGGCTGCCTGTTCACTTCCTGGATTTACGCACAGGCACACCTCCGGCTCTGCAGCTCTTATTACTCTCGAGGGGGTTCCCTCTTGAGGGTCTGATGAAGAGGGAACCCCTCGAAACGCGTCAACCTACCTTTGAGCACTTGCCCTTGCATGGGCATGTCTAATTTTTAATGTATATTTTGTAACCTAGTTTTTATGAATACGTAGTAACTTTTTTTTTTTTTTATTTATCCACTTTGTATAAGAATAAACTGTATTATCTTGATTCAAACGTTAGATCACGCACCTTCAACCCCTTTCTTTCACTCGACTGACATGCAGCCACTCGCGGCGGTACACATGGCGTGGTCGCAGCAAAAAATTAAACAGCGCGTTGCTCTCCGGGATCGCTGCCTGTAAATGGATCTGTGAATGGATGAAATACTCAATAAGAAAAAAAATAAATAAAATTGATGCCTGCAGGGAGCAATACCCCACAATTCAATTAGGTGGGCGGGTGGAGAATTTTTTGAGGGTTTGTGTAAAGTGACTATTTTTCATGTTATGCCCTAAAATATGGATGCTGTTCAGATGAGCAGAGGCTTATAATAATAATAAACAGGCCTATAATAATATGCGCACCTAGCAAAAGAACATCTAGTACCCTTTATGGTTATTTAACCTTCCTGTCCTTTGACATTTTGGCGTAGTTGGCAGGAAAAAAACACAACGGGAATGGATAAGCACGACCACCGCAGTTCCTCATGGCCGGCATTTTGGACGGTATGTGATAAAATAGTAAAGTCCTGGTATTAATATTTCGGCTATAAAAAAAAAAAAAAAAAGCAACTCATTTAAAATATCATGCCTGTGTTTCTTTATTAGTTACAAGGATCAGACAAAAAAATAATCAGGGAACTTTAATAAATTACACATCCGTTTAATTTTCTCTTATTCTAAAATCTCAAGAGGATTTTGTGGAACTTTACTAATGACTATCCTTTAATGATCGCTCCTGGGATATCCACCAAAAATCATCTTTCACCAAATAAAAAAATCACAGCGGGAAGTACATTCAGCGGGGAATGCTCACGTGAGGAAGGTCAGCTCACTTCTTTAGAATTAATTAGACACAAGCTTAAAAAGATGATGCTACTAATAATAATATAAATATATAAAATTCATTCTAGTAACCATATGTGGTTAATACCCGTTATGATAACCTTATCTATTTGAATTCCAAATACCTTTATGTTTTTCTCCACATTTACATCCATGACTATACACACCGATGAGCCACAACTTTGTGACCACTGACATGTGACGTGAATAATATATGATTATCTCATGAGAATGGTACCTGAAAGTTGGTGAGATATTTTAGGAAGCAAGTGAACATGTTGTCCTTAAAGTTGATGTACTAAAAGCAAAAAAATAAATAAATAAATAAATTAAATAGATGAGTTTCACCACAACTAAGGATGACATGGAGGAGGGAGGGGGCGAAAGGAGGGCGAAGGGAGTGAATTTTTTGATTTTTTTTTTAATTCTTTTTCTTTTTTTTTTTTTTATTTTGATATGATCATATTTTTTTTTTCGGGGGGGTATCACAACTGGTAAATATAATATTAGATAGTTTTGTATTTAGTTTCTTTCTTTCTTGTAACCACTTTTTGCCTTTTATTATATACTATTGGAATATGAAATGAAATACAAGAATGTATAATATTGATTGGATATTTTGAAGTATAAACAAAATAAAACATTTTGATTATAAAAAAAATAAAACAAAATAATTTAATTGAATACTAAAAAACAACACTTTAGGTTCACCTGGTTTGAAGGATTGGGGTTAGTGGGTTTTGGGTGTTTTTTTCTTTCACTGCACTGGAGGAGTGGAGTTTAAAGGAAGGGAAAGAAAGGGGGGGGGGGATAGGTAGATTTAGGGGAATGAAAGAGGGGGGGGGGGCACAGAATTAGGGTGGAACGGGAGGGAGGCCTTTGTGCAATCCTCCCTAGATCCACCCCTTAATTTAAAATTAACTAATTATCAACTTTTTAGGTTTATAGTGATAAAGAGATTGGATTATGGTAGGTGATATGGGTGGGGGTGTTTTTTTTTTCCTCCCATCCCCCTCATAAAAATATGAGTATATGGAAGGGGGAACCTTAGAATTATAATGTCCATCAATAGGAGGTGGCAATGCTGTATATATATATATATATATATATATATATATATATATATATATATATATATATATATATATAAGGTATATATACAGCATTATATATATGGTATATATCCATAAGGTATCTATACCTTAGGAATGTCATGTACCATGTTTCTTGTAATGTGAAGGTTTTGTATTTCTTTTTGTATGTCGAGACTTTTGATTGTTATGTATTATGTTTGTCTTTTTCAAAAAATGTAAAAATGTAATAAAAATAATAAAAAAATAAATAAATAAATAAAAGCAAAAAAAAATGGTCAAGCGCAAGCATTTGAGGGATTTTGTAACGGCTGGACAACTTGTAGGCAGGTGTAGTTTGGCCTCCCTGAGAGGGGGGGGGCGCTATTCCATGGCCGCCATGCAGAGAGGGTGGAGGACAAGGAGGAACCCAGGTTTCTTTGAGGCCTCCTTAGGTGTCATCAAGGCAGTAGCTGCTTGATTGGATGCTGCTGCCCTGACTGATCTCCGTGGCCATCTTTGGTGTGGGCAGTGTCCCCCTTGGGTTTGTGCGCATTTTGCATAGTGGGTAGGTCAGGGACAGAGCCCTCGCTGGTTAGGGGACAACTGGATTAGCATAGCATCAGGTTCCTGTGGTAGAGGGACAGAGTAGGGACTGTGTTTTGAGCAGTAGCCTTCCTCATTCAGGGGTCCCATTGCCAGGATGTTGCTAGGTGTCTATAGTGTGCACAGATAATCCTTGCCTGGTTTGTTGTAAATGTTTCGGTCCGGTGTGGCCGTGTCTTCAAAGTTGCTGTACTTTTTCAGCATGATCACGTTAATACGTGAACTACAGTAGCCTCTTTGCGAGTTCTCTTCCCCTGCAGGCAGTGAATCCGGGCCCCACCAACAAACTTAAGTCAGAGCAACTCCAAAACTGCAGCTCTCGTGAGATGTTCTCAGTTTGCAAAAGGGTCAGGACCAACCAAAAGTGGTCCAAGGAAGGAAAACCGGTGAACCCATAGGGGCAGAATGGGGAGATGCCTGAACAAGGCACTTCCCCGTTCTGCCTTGTGACATGACAGAGATCACTGCTCCCTGTCATCGGGAGCAGTGATCGCTGTCATGTGAGTAGTAGCCCATCCCCCCCACAGTTAGAATCACTCCCTAGGACACACTTAACCCCATGATCGCCCCCTAGTGTTTAACCCTTTCTCTGCCAGTGTTATTTACACAGTAATCAGTGCATTTTTATAGCACTGATCGCTGTATAAATGACAATGGTCCCAAAATAGAGTCAAAAGTGTCTGATGTGACCGCCAAAATGTCGCAGTCATGATATACTCATAGTCAATACTACTAAAAAAAAGAATAATAAAAATAAAAATGCCATAAAACTATCCCCTATTTTGTAGACACTGTAACTTTTGCGCAAACCGATGAACATACGCTTATTGCGATTTTTTTCTACCAAAAATATGTAGAAGAATACGTATTGGCCTAAACTGAGGAAAAAATTGTTTTTTTTTATATATTTTTGGGGGATATTTTTTTTTTTTTCAAAATTGTCGCTCTTTTTTTGTTTATAGCGCAAAAAAAAAAAACGCAGAGGTGATCAAATACCACCAAAAGAAAGCTCTATTTGTGGGGAAAAAAAAGACGTAATTTTTTATTTTTTTTGGGTGCAACGTCGCACGACCACGCAATTGTCAGTAAAAGCAACGTAGTGCAGAATCGCAAAAAGTGCTCTGGTCAGGAAGGGGGTAAAATCTCCCGGGGCTGAAGCGTTTAAAAAGACAGCTCTGCAATACATGCACATGTCTTTATTATACTGGATTTATACAGGATTTATATCTTACATTGTATCCCTTTAAAAATATTGAAGAAAAACACCAGTTGATCTGCCAGAAATTCAGCGAGTTCCCAATTTCCTGTTTGAGTTGGCAACACAGTGCCTTTGCTGCACCCAAACCCCAAGCAGTGTTGACAGCCTTGCCCAGTTCTCCCCGCGCTGATCACAATCCCTCTTAATTCCATAACATGAGGAAATGGTCTGTTGTCCAGTAGAGGAAAGCTGGGCAGGTCTGACAGCACTTGCTCGGGATTTCAGCGCAGCAGAGGCAGCGTTGTCAGCCGACTACAGGAAATTAGGGGCTCCGCGGATTTCTGCCAGAGCCAACAGGTATTTTTCTGTACCTGCAATGTTTTGAAAGACAGGAAGTATGGGGGAAACGTGGATGTTTTTTGAAGATGTACTGAATTTTATTTTTGCCCAGACATACACTTTAAAAAGGGCAGCTACAACTTTCATTATTTCATAAACCTACACAATAGCGCTTGGTTTAGAGTTTCAAGAATTATGCATTCACTACACTCTTATTTGACCTTTAGTATTTTTATACATTACGTTATTCCTGACATACATAGCCTTTTCATAATACAGCATGAGACTGTAATCCAGTCATAACAGATGTCGAAAAAAAAGCAACATTGCGACAAAACCACAAAATGTTACAAATTTTTAGATTAAATTCTTCATAAATTTATGGATCTTTAACCCCGTTTTTATTATTACAAGGGCAAATGTGAAAGAATGGATGATGGAATAGGGATGAGTAAACCCTTATGGGAAGCTGAAAGTTGCTGGGGTGGGACCGGTGCACCGAGGTGTACTAACATTTAGGGCAGTATCTGCCCAGGGACACATACTCGGAATGCAAGCCCATCTAAACATCGGCTAAAGGCCCAGTGTATATCAGGTCTAAAATGAGCAGGGCCCTCTGATTCCTCCTGTATTGAATTGTATTGTAACTGCACTGTCTGCCCTCTAGTGCAAACTGTTGGCGCTATATAAATCCTGTAAAATAATAATAATAATAATAATAATGCAGAGCTCATGGGAAGCATCCCATACAGAAAGCTCTTGGGTTTGGGGCATGTCTATGTTAAAGTGGTTGTAAACCCTCACATATACCCAATGAAGTGACTGGCCTCAGGTGATACACAGAGATGAAACAAATCCTCCCTCATAAGTTTATTTGTTTATCTGCAGTCTTCTCTTATCTACAGTCGTTCAAAGTGTAGAGTTTATAAGGTTTGTCTGAGCTGTCAGAAAAAAAAAGGGGGCATAGAGCTGAAGTTACTCTCTGCAGAGCTCAGTGAGGAGAGCTCTGAGAGCTGATTGGAGGGAAGGGACACACCCCTTCTGAGGCTGCCAATCAACTGGAGGTCCTTCCCCTGTCACCATTTTTCTCTTGGTGTCAGGAAAACTTGTCAGAAGTGATTCATGCTGATAGCAAAGGAAGGAGGCAGTGGACAGAAATGACAATTAACACTCTTAATTGAGACAAGTACCCACTATAGAGGGATAAATTAGTTAATATTTAATGTCTGAGACTTACAACCACTTTAAACTAAAACACACTAGTACTAAAAGTGTGTGTATGCCTAAGCTGAATGTTTTATTTCAAATAAAAATTACCCTATTGCCGCCTGTGCCCCCACTTG
This sequence comes from Aquarana catesbeiana, assembly GCF_042186555.1. Lineage (NCBI taxonomy): Eukaryota > Metazoa > Chordata > Amphibia > Anura > Ranidae > Aquarana > Aquarana catesbeiana. Next base: position 785,302,569 of record NC_133325.1, on the reverse strand, counting down.
GGATATTGATGCTCTTTATTTGTCCTGTTTACTGTGATCAACTGAGAGGGAAAGTTAAAGAAAATCCCCAATTGTTGGTTGTCATCAAAACACAAATACATGGAAAATGCTCTAATGTGGACTCTGGTGGCCCTGCTGACAACCAGGGATACCTTCACTTCGGAGAGAATACCTCTCACTTCAGGATTTGGCTATGGAACGGGAGGTAAGGGGAAAGAGTTGGGCACAGTGGGCCACCCCCACACACAAACTTTTTATAGCTTTTGATTCCCAATACTGCAGACCTCCTTAATTGAGGAACTGACCTCCAATTCCCTAATTGGTGCAGATGGAGAAAAACTTGTCACCACGTTGGGTCAAGGTGGATCGCTCTCTATGCATCAAGAGTTCTTATCCTGGATTCTCTGTAGGGTTCTCAGGTGGGTGTAGGAATCAATAAGAGGAATTAGTTATAAAAAAGCCCATTGATGGTCCGATTGGCAGAGGTGCCCAAAATTGTGTTTTTAAGGATTGGTTGGCCTGCTTTATTGAAACATCAGATTTCTTTATTTCACCAATTAAAACAGGTTTTGTGGCTTTAAAATACCACTTCCTCACTTTAAGGTAATAATCATGATGTCTGTACGTTGACATCATAATTATTACCCAAAACTGAAGACGTGGCAATTTAAAGCCATGAAACATGTTTTAATTGGTGACTCATGCCAATTCTTAGAAAGGCCACTTTGGACACCTCTGCTAATCAGACCACTGATGTGTAGGCAGGTGCAGTCTAACTTTTCCACTGTAGGTGGCACTCTTCCGCAGCGGCATTGTAGTTGGATAGGAAGTCGAGAGGAACATGGCCTTTGCTTTATTTCAATACCATCAACGTGTAGGGAGGTGTAGTCTACTTTCTCTACTGTAGGTGGCGCTCTTCCGCAGTGGCATTGCAGTTAGAGAAGAAGTCAAGAGGAACATGGTTCCTCTATAATTTTCTGGGTCACTGGGAAGCGCTGTCCCTTTGGATGCTGCCACCCCATATGACTCCAGCAGCCATCTTGGGCCAGGCAGAGTCTACTTAAGGTCCTGTCTCCCAGATTTGGCACAAATTTGCGAGTGGGTAGAGTAGGGACAGAACTAGCGGCAGGGAAAGGTTTCCAATGAGGAGGGAAAGTATAGGGCCTGTAATTTTCTAGACATTTTCCTGCTTGGGCACAAGACAGTCAGGTCACATTCTGCCCCTCCTAACAGGCACTTTCAGTTCGGCTGAAACTTGCTCTCTACGCGCTATTGGACCTGTGAGTGTTCTGGGTTGGGTTGGGTTGTCTTCTCACCGGGTTTATTGTGATTTGCCTTTGCTTTGTTTCAATACCACCAATGTATAGAGAGGTGTAGTCTACTTTCTCTACTGTAGGTGGCTCTCTTCTGCAGCGGCATTGCAGTTAGAGAAGAAGTCAAGAGGAACATGGTTCCTCTACGATTTTCTGGGTCACTGGGAAGCTGTCCCATTGGATGTTGCCACCCCATGTGACTCCAGCAGCCATCTTGGGCCAGGCAGAGCCTACTTAAGGCCCTGGCTCCCATATTTGGTGCAAATTTGCAAGTGGGTAGAGTAGGGACAGAACTAGCGGAAGGGAAATGTTCCTGATGAGGAGGAAGAGCATAGAGCTCACAACTTCTCTGGACATCTTCCCACTTGGGCATGAGACGGCTAGGCCACATTCTGTGGTCAGTTCAGCTGATACCTGCTCTCTACACACTGGACCTGTGAGTGTTCCCGGTTGGGTTGTCTTCCCACCTGGTTTATTGTGAGCTATTTTTGCATTATTTCAATACAAGTTCTTTCATTGCACTTGAACTGTGTGTGCTATTGCTGCCACACCACGTTGCAAACTACCTACACGGGGGCTTTCTTGTGCTGATACCCCTTAACCACCTCCCTACCGTAGGACATCATATAATGTCCTAGAATGGAAGTGGTTATGCCAGGATTGATGCCTGGAGCTACAGGCATCATCCCAAGTATCTATCTTTTCCGCCGGCAATGCTCTCTCTTGTAAAACTCATCCTAGTGGCTGATTAGCCACTGGATTGCTTTTACAGGCAGTGAGAGGGGACACTCTCCCCTCCCGCCACCCAATGGTGCTTCTCCGGGCTCTCTCTTGTGTGATTGGCAAGCTGGAGATCTGATTCAGCGGCTGTTTCGGGTTACCATAGAGCTGGTCAGGGACCAGATGGTCCCTGGCCATCTCTATAATCCCGGCCATGACGTCACTTCTGGCTCTGGCAGATGTAAACACTGCCATTTTTTTTCCCTGGAAAGCAGAGCTCGACATAAAAATTGCAACGACCACCATTTTATTCTCTATGGTCTCTGCTACAAAAAAAAAAAATAGAATGTTTGGGGGTTCTGAGTAATTTTCCAGCAAAAAAAATTAGATTTTTACATTTAAGAGAGAAATGCCAGAAGGGAAGGGGTTAATGAGGTAGGCTCCAGCCCTATCTGGGCACTGATACATTTTATTATTCACGACAGGTTCTCTTTAATTTAGTGTGGACAGTTCTTGGCAAGGCTTGCCCTACTTACTGAAGTATGGTTATAGCATAAGGCCAGTCGACCCCTTGTCCCTGTCCCCCCCCCCCCAATTATTTACAACCAATAACAAAATACGACCAAAGTATGACCGCAAAAAGTGCGCCTGCAGACACACGAAGGGTTAAAAGGACACGGAACACTTTCAGCTATCAGTCCGAGAGCTTGACAGGCTGCTTAAAGTTTCTGTACAGATCCTACTACTGCACAGAGAGCAGCTTCTGAGGCTCATGCTGTGCTATTTTCTGCACATGACATTATCAGTCAATTACCAGCTGACTGATGATGTGAAGAGCAAAGAGAGCAAAAGCCCGGGCTTTAACAATCCCTTTCCACTGTGCAGTAAATGAGAGGGTAGAACGCTCAGTTATAACTAGGAAAGTCAGCTGAGCTGGCTCTGAAGTCTAAGAACATGGATACAGAGTAGAGGCAAAGTGCTCATTTTCACAGCCTAAAGCAGTCCTGAGATGCTCTGAACACCACATAATAGGCAAAATACATGAGGAGCAGGAGGGAGCTTAAAGGTACTAGAGTGCAGAGTTCTAAGAAAAATGACTAAAGAAGATTTTTTTTTCTTTTTTTTTTTTTTTATTCCCACTGAAATAAATTTTCATATTACAAGAATGATTTCCCGCTAACGTAGAAGGTTTACTAGAACTGAACTGAGACGAAAAGCGTTATGATCTGCCAAGAACTGACGCCTGCACGCACCGGGGCGGGGGGTTCTTAACCTTTTATTTTTTTTTTTATCAATAAAGACCCCCTATGGATTGCCCAATATATCTCCATGCTCTATTCACCAGACTGTCAAAATCACCATCATCATTACCAGTGCTACTAGGTAATGTTACATCAATAGCAAAAGAGCGCCTGCTTAAAGGAGAAGTCCATCCTGAGCTTTTTAGGCTGGGCTTCTCCTATGGGTCACAAGGAGTGCAATTCGTTTTGCACTCCTGTGACCCGTTTTCAGCGGAAAGCGGACTCAAGACCGCTCTCCGCTGATGTCACCAAGATCAGCCGAGGCACCGCGTCATTCCCGACTTCCTAAGTCTGGATCCGCCAGCTGCCTTGATTGATGGCCGTCTCAGAGAGCCACTGAGCCTCTAAGACGCCCTCTCCCCGCCCCTCCACAGCTCATTGTTCTAATGAGCGTGCAGAAGCAGACCGGGAGCGATGCTGACTGACAGTCGGCATTGCTCTGCTCGGGGAGGAGTGAGAACCGAGCCATCGGCGGTGTTCGGTGGCTCGAGTAAAATAGGTATTGAACGCGTTACCATTTTTCTAGGCAAATATATTTCTAAAGGTGCTATTGACATGAAAGTTTCACCACATGTCGGTAACAACCCATGCAATCCATACATACAAAGACACCAAAACAAACAAGTTCAGAAATGAAGTTCTGTGTAATAAAATGGAATGTCACAGGGAAAAAGTACCGAACACATGACGAAAGGGAGGTGCAAAAAAGACAATGGAAGCCAAGACACCAGCTGAAAATCAATCATTCAAAAGCAATCCTGCCCCTTGTCAGTGCAAATTAATATCAGCTTATTCAGTCTCAATTGATGGCCTATAAAAAGGTGTCTCATTACCAAGGTGTCACACAAGAAACATCTCATGAAAGGTAAAAGCAAAGAGCTCTCTCAAGACCTTTGCAACCTTATTGTTGCAAAACATAGTGATGGCATTGGTTACAGAAGGGTTTCTAAACTTCTAAATGTTCCAGTGAGCACTGTTGGGGCCATAATCCGGAAGCGGAAAGAAAATCATTTCACCATAAACCGGCCACGGACAGGTGCTCCTCGAAAGATTTCTGACAGAGGAGTGAAAAAAATTATCGGAAGAGATGTCCAAGAGCCACTTGGGGAGAGCTTCAGAAAGACTTGGAATTATCAGGTACAATTGTTTCAAGGAAAACAATAAGTAATGCAGTCAACCGCCATGGCCTGTATGCATGCTCACCATGCAAAACTCCATTGATGAAGAAAACTCATGTTGAAGCTCATTTAAAGTTTGCTGCACAACATTTAGACAAGCCTGTGAAATACTGGCAGAATACAGCCTGGTCAGATGAGACCAAAATTGAACTCTTTGGATACCATAAAACACACCATGTTTGGAGGTCAAATGGCACATCACCCCAAAAACACCCCCCATATTAACAGTGAAGTTTGGAGGTGGGAACATCATGGTGTGGAACTGTTTTTCAGCAAACTTCATATCATTGAAAGAAGGATGAATGGAAAAATGTACCAAGACATTCTTGATAAAAGCTGCTGCCATCTACCAGGATGATGAAGATGAAACGAGGGTGGACTTTTCAGTAAGACAATGATCCCAACACACAAAGCCAAGGAAACTCTCAATTGGTTTCAAAGAAAGAAAATAAAGCTGCTTATTTGTTTTGGTGTCTTTTATTTGTTTTGGTGTCATGAATTGGATACATTCATAACAGCTATGCTTACTATTGTGTGCTGTGATTGGCCCATAGCTAAAAGGTCAGGGTGCTGCGATTGGCCCAGGTACCATGTGATAGCTGTGGGCCAATCACAGCATCACAATACTAAGCACAGCTGTTATGAATGAAACCCATTCATAACAGTTGTGTTTACATTGTGATCATGGTGATCGCACTGCGATCACGTGATACCCCAGCTGCTCAAAGCAGCTGGATACTGGGAGCCGCACTCTGCTGTGGCAGAAGCATGCCCCTCAGCTGGTGACGCACATGTACGTGACCCAGCTTGCCCATAAGCATCCCTGTCAGTGTTGGGTGGTTTAACTCATCTCTGTAACTGATACATTTGCAAGAGAGCTTGTTCTTTTGCAAAAACAGACTTACTAGATGACCAGATGAAAATAGAAGAAATAAACTCAAAAAAAGAAAACAAAGGCAACCATCACATCTAAGAATTGGTAAGCTGCAATATAATAAATATTTGCTTTTGGGTTTAATACTGCTTTAAATCTGTTCAGATATAAACATTTAAACACCACACAAAAAAAATATACAAAACATCCATCAGAAATAAAGTTGATAAAACATCTATAAGCTCATAATTTAACACCCAAAATGCAATAGAAGATCCTCTTGCCACCGTTGTTCTGATAAAGTAGAAATCAAAAACATCCAATGACTAATCCCATAGGAGCAGCTCACCTTCACAACTGACCCCCAAGATTAATGGAAGGTCTGAAAAGGTCAGACTTAGGAAAATAGAAGGTCTGAAAGGTTTATTACCTGAGGACGTCACTCAGACGAAACTCGTACATGGGCGTGAGTCCATATTGTTTTATGTGGGATTTATGACATGCTAACACTTTTTCTACTTATGTGAGTGTAACCTTTTACTTTTTGTTAAAACGTTTTTAAGTGGTACTTCACTATTGTTAGCCTCTTTTTCTATGGATATGGAATTTCGATCTTGATGTATCCATCTGTTATTCATAGTCTGGAGTGGATTGTCCAAAAGCTCTGTCAGACCTTCCATTAATCTTGGGGGTCGATTTTTTTGATTTCCACTTTATCAGCAGAATGGTGGCAGGAAGATCTTTATTTGCATTTTGGGTGTTTATTCATAGACTTATGCCGCGTACACACAAGCGGACTTTCCGGCAGAAAATTGTCGACGTAATGATTCCGCCGGACATTCCGATCGTGTGTGGGCTTCATCGTCTGTTGAAAATTCCGACGGACCTAGAAATAGAACATGTTTCAAATCTTTCCGGACTGGCTTTCCGGACGGACTCAATTCCTATTGAAAAATCAGTTCGTCTGTATGCTAGTCCGATGGACCAAAAACGACGCAAGGGCAGCTATTGGCTACTGGCTATTAACTTCCTTATTCTAGTCCGGTCGTATGTCATGACGTTCAAAACGATCGGACTTTGGTGTGATCGTGTGTAGGCAAGTCCGTTTCGTTGGAACTCCGTCGGAACTTGGTCGAAAAGTCCTTCGGAGTTCAGGCGGACGAGAAGTCCGGTCGTGTGTACGCGGCATTAGAGTATAGATGTGTGGAGCGGGTCGGCCGCTCCACACAGGCAGCACAGAGAAGCTGCTCAGTAACAGGATGCTTTTCCACCCACCATCTGTAGACTAACAGCTGTTTTCAGCTCCTGCATCCTTCTACTTGACCAGTACATTAGGCACAGAAAGGATCATGGGACGTGTAGTGCTGGGCTCTAGTGTTCCTTCTGTGCACTCCCAAGCCTGAAATTTGGGGAAATGATGCAAGAGAGACACAGGGCTGTCCCATCTTAGACAGATAATAAAGAAATTGGTAAACAAAGGCATAGTGCAGATACACCAGTATATGTAAAGTAACATTTCATATTTTTGATGGTGGTTCATACTACTTTAAATCCTGTATGTTTGTAACTTTGACCCTGGCCTACTGTTAGGTAATCTAACTTGGTAGATAAGGCGAGAGTGCATCTAAAAGATAGTAAACTAATCTTAGTGATAGCAGACATCACCTAGTGTCTACAGGTCCTACTAACCAATCTGAAAATGGCTCTAGCATGTCCTGAAATTCCCACGAAAGCTCAGTTTTTTTGATTGCATACGGTGAATCCCACAGTGCGGCGTAACCACCTCTCAAAATTTAAACCTAGGAATCTGCATTGATTTGTGGGATATGGTAACAGCTCAACTTCTGTAGAAAGTTCCTCAAGCTTCATGCAAAGATCAGAAAGTTCCCGAAAAGCCTTACTTACAACAGTCAGAAGAATCTGCAAGCAGTAGGTGGTGCTGCTTATCAACTCCTGCATTTACTTCTGGAGGATTTATCCTAAAATTGGTTAATTTTAAAAAGGAAGGGGATCTAAGGTAAAGAATGTCCCCTCAATGTGTATGACAGTGCCTTCAGCTAGACGCAATCAGCACCCTCTTTGATGCACTACCAATTGGATGAGATGAATGGGCTGAGAGCTTTATTATATGGCCAAAAAGTTTGTGCATACAGTACATGACCATCAATGCTTTGACATCAAATTTCGATTTAGTTTTAGTATTTTAACTAAAATGCCATTTTAGTTTTAGCCACATTTTAGTTATCTGAATTGTTTTAGTCGTATTTTAGTTGACTAAAATCTCCAGTACGTTTTAGTCAACTAAAATCTCCTACAATTTAGTCAACTTAATTCTCTGTTACATTTTAGTTGACTAAGATCGAATGGGCTTAGTTAAATTGTAATGCATTATTTAAGCGTTTGTCTAGAATTTCCAAACTCGTCATATACTCCTGGAGTCCTCCTGGGTGTCCTATTACCCAGTGGCGGTGCATCCATTAAGGGCGCACGGGCGCCGCCCCCTTTCTCCAGCTACCCCTTCTGTGTAGTATTGATAGATTCATGCATTGCATGAATCTATCCATCGGCACTGTAAACACTTCTATTCAGGCATCTGGCCCCGTTTCGGACGCCGGGCACCTAAATTTCAGCGGCGGGGGGGTGTTTTTGAAGCACCTGATTAGAGCCATAGGCGCTAATAGGCTTCAAAAAAGGTAAACTGCGTGCGCCATCTATTGCGCTTGCAGTTTACCCAGGTGTGTTAGCAAAGCAAATTAATATTTGCTTTGCTAACACAGAACCGCCTCTCAGCCAATCAGGAGTCGCGGATGATTGGCTGAAGGCAGAGGCGACCCCATTGGCCGCCATGCAGGACAGGAAGAAGACGCACACGGAGGACACAGGAGCCATCGCCACGCTATCAGTCCCACAGCTCGCTGCCTTCCCACTGCCATACCCACCACCACGATTGGGTAAGTGCCGGGCAGACAGCGGGTGGGCGAGCGGACGGGGGATGCACAGTGGTTGCATATTATTGGCACAGAGGTTGCAATTGAAGGGGCACAGTTGGCTGCATTTGCTGGGCATAGTTACTGCATATTATGGGCACCGGGACTGCAATTGATGGGCACAGTTGGCTGCATTTGCTGGGCATAGTGACTGCATATTATGGGCACAGAGGCTGCAATTGATGGGACACAGTTGTCTGCATTTGCTGGGCAGAGAAGTTTCATATGATGAGCACAGAGGCTGGAATTGATGGGGCACAGTTGGCTGCATTTGCTGGGCACAGAGGTTGCATATGATGGGCACAGTTGGCTGCATATTATGGGCACAGTTGGCTGCATATTATGGGTATAGTGGCTGCATAATATGGGCACAGTTGGCTGCATATTATGGGCACAGTTGGCTGCATTTGCTGGGCACAGAGGCTGCTATAATGGGCACAGTTGGCTGCATTTGCTGAGCAGAGAGGCTGCATCTGATGGGCACAGTGGCTGCATATGATGGGCACAGTTGGCTGCATTTGCTGGGCACAGTTGGCTGCATATGATGGCAGAGTGGCTGCATTTGCTGGGCACAGATGGCTGCATATGATGGGCATAGTGGCTGCAATTGATGGGACAGTGGCTGCAATTGATGGCACAGTGGCTGCAATTGATGGCACAGTGGCTACAATTGATGTTTTTGTTTCAGTATTTTTCAGAGTTTTTCAGTTCATTTGCACCCCCCCAAAAATTTTGAGCACCAGCCGCCACTGCTATTACAGCTCATCCTCAGCACTGGCTCTTCTACTTCATTAATCTATTGACTGCCCTCTACAAGAGTCACGATCCAACCCAGCCTCCTATAAACTTGTACAAAGTGCCTGTCTCCGATCTATGGGAACGATCTGTAAAAAGTAGGATCCTGGCATGTAAAGGTCTGCTCTAAATACGGCTCACTCCTTCCAGTACATCCCCGGGCACGCTCCTACCCAGGTCGAGTCTATCATACTGAGTTCCATCTGCCTGGATGATCTTCTGGATGATCCACCATTGATCTCAGCATACTCCAGATCCTGAGCCATCCGCCGCCTGTAGTTCCCAGCCAGCTTCCAGTAGGGGGCGTGGTGCCCGTGTCCCCTGGGATTACACGCAAATTAAGCAGGGTTAATTTGGTGTAGCTGAGTGACGTCAGGGCTACCTCCCCCTCCTCTTCCCCCAGCTGAGCCCCCAAGCCTAGGTTCAAACTGGAGCGGTGCGGGAAACCACACGTGATTCGGACAGGAATCACACTGCATTCCTGTTCAAGTCACATGTGATTCTTTGCAGTGTGATTTGAGCCCATTCATTTTGTAAGGGCTCAAATTGCACCGCACTGCAGTATCAGAGCATTTGCACAAGTACAAATACTCATGCAAATGCTTTTCTAGTAAACGTCCCTCCGTCACATTTTTGTTCCATTTTCGTTAATTGACGAAAATTGGAATTGATTTTTGTCATAGTTTTCGTCGATTGGCAAAAATTCAAATTGATTTTCGCTTAGTTTTCGTCACTGGAAACATGCCCTTGACAAAAACGAAATGAACACTGCTGACCATGAATCCAAAATAAGCTTGTTGGGCATTCCATTCCAAAACCACAAGCATTAATATGAATTCCCCCCCACCCCTTTTGTAACTATGTCTTCATTGCTCTGGGAAGGTTCTTCACAAGGTTTTGGAGGGTGTCTTTGGGAATTTGAGCCTCTTCAGCTAGAAAAACAATTGCAAGGTAATACAGAACAATGGTTCTTAACCTCATCGGAATATTGATTGCAAACTAGGTCTTCTACATCAGTGGTTCTCAACCTAGTCCTCAATTACCCCCCAACAGGCCATGTTTGCAGGTTCTCCTTGCACAGGTGCTTAAAATCCAAATCAATGGTTTGGCATTTTGGACAGCTATTTTATCAAAGAGATAAGAGAAATTCCAAAAACATGGACTGTTGGGGGGGTTATTGAGGACTCAGGTTGAGAACCACTGATGTAGAAGACCTAGTTTGCAATCAATATTCCAATGTATCCTGGAGGTGTTCAGTAGGGCTAAGGCCAAGTTCCTCCACACCAAACTCATCAAACCACCTCTTTATGGATGGTGATCGGTAGGGTTGAGGTCAAAGCTTCCGTGTAGGCCATTCAATTTCCTCCACACTAAACTGGTCAAACCATGTCTTAATGGATGTTGATCAGGGTTGAGATCAGGGCTCTGTGCAGGCCATTAAGAGTTTCTTCTCACTAAACTCATCAAACTATGTCTTTATTGCGCTTGCTTTGGGCTCCTGAACTGAATATTTTCGAGGCGTATATTTGAAAATCGTTATATGGTTTTAACTTGATAGTGATTGGTGACATTTTTTTATTTTGAAAAATCTACTTGGAGAGGAATGACCAAATGACAGTAATCCAAAATTACGATCAAGCTGAATTCTAACACACAAGGCCAACACAAGAGTAGCAAAACTCTGACTACACTGAACTTGCTTCTATAAGCCTGTCACATGGGGGTGAAAAAATCATTTATCTATCACACTTCTTTTTTGGTGATTAAGCAAAGCATCATTTTGCTGCCACTAAAACGATATGTAATTTGCTCCTAATTTGAATGAATTTTCATATATTTCGGGGCTTGCATACACTACAATGTTTAATTTATGAGACTAACCCTTCCAGACGGTACCTTTATTGTGAAAGATAGTAATTAATGTCCCAATTCACTTGGTTAATGCTCTTATGCGTACACTGCAGGGAAGTTGAAGGTAAGAAACAGTTTACAGTTGCTATTAGGTTTAATTATGCTTAATGACAGTTTGAGCCTGTGTTCAGAAACGGCGTGTAGTCATTGCGCTCCGAGCCGCACGTTCCCAGACTCCTCGTTCTCTAGCCTTGATGGTGCCACTGTGTCCCATCTTAGCGTTTGTTTCACTCTACAAAGCCATTGCTGGAAGGCAGCACTAATGAGACACCTGTTTCCGTGGAGATGTGAGGCGCGTGTAGGTCCATGTCTGCCGAAAAGTAACAGGTCGGCGATGTAAACGATTAACCCTTCACAATCCTTTGGTACTCAGGGCTGTGCAATACTTTAATGCAATAAAGCCCAGACTCTAGAAAAACACACAGAAGGCTTGTACTGAGCCCAAGCTGGCTGTACAGCATCTATGGCAAACGCCAGCAAGCATCTATGGCTGTCTAGCATCTATGGAAAACAGCATTTAGCACAGGGGTGCCCAACCCTTTGAAGAGTGCGGGCCACTTAAGGGATTTGGTAACCAGTCGCGGGCAACAATAAAATGAAACGGTTTGGAATTTCACTTTTTTTAAAAATTTTAAATATCCTAAAGAAGAATTTAAACAATAATCAGGATCATTATTTTCCGTGGGACCAATCCCCGTTGGATGTTTTACTTTAATCACGAAAATCACATTTTATTAACCAGATCGCCATTAAGCCCACTCTCTTGCTCAGGTGTGACCAGCCAAAAAAGCTCCAAACCAGTGTTGCAGCCTTGACTATATCAGGGTCTTTGCAGCCCTACCTTAAAATGCCAATCTGTGGCCAATTTAAATGAAAAACAACAGACCAGGAAAGCACATGCCCTAGTAATGCAATACACTTCTTTATCAAGCAAAGATAAAACGACACATAATGCACCCACGTGCTCCCGGAATGACACCAAGCTCATCACCCAACTGTGAGAATCCATCTTCAAAACCCCTGTATGTATGCCACTAGATGTAATCCACGAGGTTAAAGGCTCCTCGCCCCGTGTCTGTGTGTTAGGAAAAAAAGAGAAGAGCGGGGAGTCGGCCGCAATAGTGACTTGTGTATGACAGCCCCTGGAATTATGGAGGAACCGAAATCAAACCTTAGAGCGGTGGGCACCCGAGTGAGGCTGTGTGGGTTGACATAGGTTTGATGTTGTGGGCCACATTAGATGGCTCTGTGGGCCACATTTAGATCACAGGCCACGGGTTTAAAAAGGTCTAATCCAGCATCTATGACTGTCTAGCATCTATGGCTGTGGAAAAAAAGAGAAGAACGGGGAGTTGGCCATGTATGACAGTGGCCAGGATTATGGAGGACTTGCAATCATTCAGTAGAGCGGCATGCACCTGAAAGGAAGCTGTGCAGGTTGCCACAGGTTTGATGTTGCTGGCCACATCAGGCGGCCCTGCCAGCCACATTTAGCCCGCATGCCACAGGTTGAAAATACCTGATCTAGCATCTATAGCTGTCTCGCAAAACAATGGAAAACACCAGCTAGCATCTCTGACTGTCTAGTATCTATGGCAAATGCCAGCTAGCATCTAAATCTTGTGTAGCATCTATGGCCTGATATACCTGAAAGTATCTTTTGGACAATGGGAGATGTGTGTCCAAAACAACCTTCATCTAAAGTAGTGGTCTCCAAACTGCGGCCCGGGGGCCAGATGTGGCACTTTGCTTGCCTTTATCCGGCCCTTGGAGCACTATTCCTCCCACTGATATGAGACACTATTCTGCCATCTGACACCAAAATCAGGGTACCATTTCTCCCACCAACACCAATAATGGGGGCACTAAGCTTCCCTAGGTTACCAATAATGGGGCACCATTCCTCCCCCCCCGATACCAAATGTAGCGATGTTTACTCCCACTGATGCCAGGACAGTTGCTACTCCTGCTGGCCATAATTTGGCCTTCCTAAAGTCTGAAGGACAATAAACTGGCCCTTTGTTTAAAACGTTTGGAGACCCCTGATCTAAAGTATAGCTTCACCCAATAGTGATAATTTGGTTATGAATAGAGACTATTTTTACATATTTACTTTTTTAACATGGGGCTAAAGGTTAGAACCTCCGACAGGTTTTTACAAATGGTAAAAGCAGAAATACATTTAGGTGCAAAAGTCAAGTTAATGAAAAGGCCAGGAGTGTAATAAAGAGTATCTGCTTCATCAGGGCTGTTTGTATAGAACTAATGTCACTGTCAACATCTGTCAGAAACCATGAAATCAGACTGAGACAGAAGTACAGTTAAATCACACATGTTTAATAATATAAGTAAAAAGAACAAACATAGTCAAAACATAGCCAAAGTTCAGTAACCAGAATGGATAGTCAGCCAAGCCAGTAGTCAGGGATCAAAGTAGTGGAACGGCAAGCAGGATCCGGAGCCAGAAGGGATGTCAGCAAAGCCAGTCTATAAACAGGAATGCAGGAGATGTTTCTTGTGATGTTGACCAAGGAGAAGGTGGAGCTCCTCTGGACTGGATGGCTTAAGTAGGCAGGACTGACGAGGAGGATATTAACAACAGCTGAGTAACTGTGGAGAGAGATAGGAGCTGGCAACTAGCCGACAGCTGAGCGGCCAGCTCAGAGAAGGAAGGGCCGGGCCCAGCCCTGACACCATCATGAGCACAAAGGATCGCGTGTGTACTTTAAGAGTCAAACTGACAAAGTTAAATAATTGCAAAAACCCACTGACATTAATGGAAATCAAGCGTCTAACCTTCTTCAATTCAATATGGAAAACGAGGTCCCACTTTAATGGAAAAACTAGGTGGACAGTTCCCAGGCAGCAGAAGCTGGGAACTCAAGAGTAGAAATTGCTTTCGGCCCCAAAGTGCCCTAGAGATACTTGAGGAAAATGGGCGATTCAACATGTCAACCAGTATCAAACACTCACACATCAGTCTTGAGTGGACCCTTTGATGCAACCGGAAAATATGTAAGCCCCCAAAGCCTCTTTATAAAAAAACAGCCCTGGAACATATGACCGCAAAAATCCATTGACTGATCTCTAGGTGTCTCTAAACAAAAAGATACCCATACAGTTTCAAATAAGAGATCAAAAAAGATCTTTCATTGGGTGTCAACCAGTAATGATATTCTGATATCTTTTTACAAGGGTACCGAGGCCGGCATGTTCTCTCCGTCAGTAAAACACTTTAAAACCGCTACGCTGTGTCCTTTTCCACTGCGTACAAGTGCTTTACACAGCATCAATCAGCTTCCAGATCTTTTATATAAAGCCACTCATCTATTCTCCAACCTAATGGCCAACTATGTGTTTCATCTGCCACTTTACAAGAAATACTCTGGATAGAAAGAGGCAGAAGCTGCTGTTCTCTCATCCTTCTACTCTTGGAAAATGACAGACATTTTCTATTAAAGTGAACCTGTTACGCCAACATGTAAAAGCAAAAGATTACCGGGGAAAGGTACAGGTACCTGCACTGTTCCATTACACTTGGCAGGAACTTGGATCCCGAGCCATAAAGACGTGACCTTTTCTCCAAGTCAAGATTAACGCCCATCTCCAGCACATTAAAAAAAGAAAAAAGACGCCCTTACCCTCACTTAATGGCCAAAGCATCTACTAAGAAAAAAAAAAAGATATATACTTTAATTCCACCAGTTTTTTGGCCAGTTTGGTGACATCGCTAATCCTTCACTTCTGTTGCAGCGGCGGGAGTGAGCAGTCCTTTTTGCTTACAAAAATGACATGTCTGCCTAGTTTGGTGTAGGAGCACTGCGAGTCCAGGCTGGCCTGATGACACACCTTCAACGAGTGTGTCCATGAGTCTGGCCTCCAAGAAAATGGGTTGAAGAGCAGTGGCCTTCATTGAACCAAGAATAGGAGCATGGTTCAGCGGCAGAGGACTGCAGGAGAACGGCCCCTGACTGACCTATTCCAGCAAAAGTTGCTTTTTAACCAGTGGCGGCTGGTGCTCAAAATTTTTTTGGGGGGGTGCAAACAAACTGAAAAAAAAAATCAGTTGCAGCTTCACTGTACCATCAATCGCAGCCACTGTGCCATCAATTGCCGCCACCGTGCCACCAAACGCAGCCACTGTGCCCCATAAAATGCCGCCACTGTGCCCCATAAAACGCAGCCACTGTGCCCCATAAAACGCAGCCACTTTGCCCCAAAAAAAGCAGCCACTGTGCCCCATAAAACGCAGCCACTTTGCCCCAAAAAAAGCAGCCACTGTGCCCCATAAAACGCAGCCACTTTGCCCCAAAAAAAGCAGCCACTGTGCCCCATAAAACGCAGCCACTGTGCCCCATAAAACGCAGGCACTTTGCCCCAAAAAAAGCAGCCACTGTGCCCCATAAAACGCAGCCACTGTGCCCCATTAAACGCAGCCACTGTGCCCCATTAAACGCAGCCACTGTTCCCCATTAAACGCAGCCACTGTGCCCCATTAAAAGCAGCCACTGTGCCCCATAAACCGCAGCCACTGTGCCCCATAAAACGCAGCCACTGTGCCCCATAAAACGCAGCCACTGTGCCCCATTAAAAGCAGCCACTGTGCCCCATAAAACGCAGCCACTGTGCCCCATAAAACGCACCCACTGTGCCCCATAAAAAGCAGCTACTGTGCCCCATAAAACGCAGCCACTGTGCCCCATAAAATGCAGCTACTGTGCCCATCAATTGCCGCCACTGTGCCCATCAAACGCAGCCACTGTGCCCATCAATTGCCGCCACTGTGCCATCAAATGCAGCCATTGTGCCCGTCAATTGCTCCCACTGTGCCCCATCAAACGCAGCCACTGTGCCATATCAAATGCTGCCAGTGTGCCCCCCCCGCCGGCCCGCCATCTACACTTACCTGTCTCGGTGGGACAGCTCCTCGATGTCTGCTCCCGTCTTCTCTTCCCGTCCTCTGCTATGATTGGACGCCTGGCGTCCAATCACAGCGCCTGTCGTTTCAGCCAATCAGGTGACGGGTAACAGATCCAAGCCCCTGATTGGCGGAGAGGTGGTTTAGTGTTAGGAAAGCGAATATTCATTTGCTTTTCTAACACACAGCTGAGTGACCTGCGAGCGCCCAGCATGGTGCTCGCAGGTCACCTTTTTTTGATGCCTATTAGAGCCTATGGCTCTAATCGGGTGTTTCAAAACCCCCCCCCCCCTCTGCTGTAATTCAGGCGCCCTGCACCCGAAAAGGGGCCAGGCGCCTGAATAGGGGTGGCAGCGGCGGCCATAGATAGATTCATGCAATGCATGAATCTATCTATTTGGTGATAGAGGGGGGAGGCTGGAGAGAGGGGGCAGCGCCCGTGCGCCCTTAGGAACGCACCGCCATGATTTCCTATGGAACACATTCTGTAGTGCAAATCTGCAAAATGCAAAAAGCACTAAAAATGCCATAGGTGTGAATCCAGCCTCACTAAGCTATTGTTTTTTTTTCACTGGAGATCTGTTACAAGTGAACTTGTCTGACCGTGCAATACAAAGCAACAGGTTCATTTTAAAGTGATTGTGAACGATCAATTTGTTATACAACCCATTCAATTTAAAATAGAAATGAAAGACAAAACATTTGTGTATAGTTATATAGTTATATATAGTGATCTACGACAATGTCTGGCCCCTCCTCCTTCCCCCTACAGTCTTCTGGGACACACACAGGTCCCAGAAGACTGCGGGACCATTCAGAAAGCGCTGCACTGCTGGTTTCCCTTACCTAACATGTCCAGTACCTGCACCTGAAGCCAACTGAAGAATCAGCTCAGGTGCCAAGATTGCGGGATCCCTGGACAGGTAAGTGTCCTTATATTAAACGGTATTTGTAGCTGCTGACTTTTATTTTTTGGGGGGGGACTGGAGCTCCTCTTTAATTGCAGAAGCTGAAGGTACAAGCTGAATGGTTACTATGCACAGCTGCACCAGATTTTGCGGGCTCCAGTTTTAGTAAATCCCCCTTAGGCCCCTTTCACACTGGGGCGGTGGGGGCGTCGGCGGTAAAACAGCGCTATTTTTAGCGCTGTTTTACCGTCGTTTTTGCGGCTGTATTCGGCCGCTAGCGGTGCGGTTTTAACCCCCGCTGGCAGCCGAAAAAGGGTTAAATCCGCTCGTACAGCGCGGCTATAGCCGCGGTATTACCGCGGTATAGCCGCGCTGTCCCATTGATTTCAATGGGCAGGAGCGGTGAATACACCGCTCCTTCACCGCTCCAAAGAAGCTGTTGGCAGGACTTTTTTTACCGTCCTGCCAGCGCACTGCTTCAGTGTGAAAGCCCTCGGGCTTTCACACTGAACAAACAGCGGAGGCTGTTTAGGGGCGCTTTTCAGGCGGTATTTTTAGCGCAATAACGCCTGCAAACCGCCCCAGTGTGAAAGGGGCCTAACTGTCACCTTGCCCATGCAATGCAGTGGGAAGGCGTTTCTGCAAAGGGCTCCCCTGAACCGCTTATATTCACCTTATCTACTTGCCATCTTCGCTTCTTCCTCCACTACTTGGTGCTTCTGGACATGTGACTGGCTCACCTGTAACAGTGCTCGGGTCTAGCTAGGGTTGCCTTTGGGTGCCCCGATGAGAGTAGAACTGTGGTGGGCATAGTGTGCCGCAGCGAAAAGTGGGTGTGGTCAAATTGCTCTTGCTGACATCATCGCCATGCCCCCTAGTGACATCGAACCTGCCCCCAGACAGCCGTCCACAGCTTCCGGACGGCAACAGATTTGTGTGTGACAGTCTTGGTTACTTGGGGGGGGCCACAGCCTTGTCTGAATAATGTGTCTTGGGGGGGTTGAGTCTGCCTGAAACCCAGAAAGATGATTCAAAACCCAGACTGTCCGGGTGAATTTTGAAAAGGTGCCAACCCCTAGGCCTAGCTGCCGGGCGCTGCCCCCTCTCTCCTCGCCACCCCCTATATGCAGTGGATAGATTCATGCATAGCATGAATCTATCCACGGCCACTGCGGCCACCCCCTTTTCATGTGTCCGGCCCCTTACAGGGCACCAGGCGCATGAATTAACAGCAGCCAGGTTTTTTTTTTTGTGAAGCACCTGATTAGAGCCAGAGGCTCTAATAGGCTTCAAAATAGGGTGGGCTCGGGTCGCAGAGGATGTGACCGGAGCCCAGCCAGGTGTGTTGCAACAGCGAATCAATATTCACTGTTGTAACGCTGATCCTCCTCCTGGCCAATCGGAAAGCAGGTATGAACCTCATTTCCCGATTGGCCAAAACGTCAGGTGATCCCATTGGACGCATAGCGCCGGAAGGAGCAGAGAGGAGACACACTGGAGAGGAGAGAAGACCAGAGCAGCTTTCCACAAGCTTTCCTGGAAGATGGCCGCATCAGCTCCGACCGCTGCTCTCAACGCCCGCATCCAGGGTAAGGACAGCGGGTGGTGGTGGGGGGGGGAGTTGTTGCTGGGGGTGTTAGCATACCTACCAACTGTCCCTGATTTTGAGGGACTGTCTCTGATTTGGAGCAATGTCCCTCCCTCCCTCATTCCTCCTCATTTGTCCCTCACTTTGGTCTGATCTATATAGTTGTATATAAAATGCACTTTTTATCTTTCAAAAAGTGTTTCCCAGTGCTAAACCTTTCATCTGAATTTTAAATTGCTACATTTGTACATTTTAAAAGCCAATATAAAGGCATAATAGTGGTAAAAAAAAAGCACTTGTGGATTTAATTAACCTTTTTTTGGGGGGTTAATTCTCCTTTAAGGGGGTGTGGCAGGGGGCTTGTCCTATGCCTACATACATTTGTTAGTAGGTGTCCCTCATTCCCATCTCAAAATTTTGGAAGGTATGTGTTAGTGCCGTTCTGTGCCGCGGGAGGGTTGTTGGGGCCCGGGGGGGGGGGGGGGGAGGGGGTTATTGGGGCCGGGGGGGGGGTTGGGCCCCACTAGCTGCCACTGCAATGTCTAGGTCCAAGAACTATCACACAGCCAAAGTAATGAATTCTCTGCCTTCTGGGTCGCCAATAATGCTGATTTAGGGCTGGCTGCAGAGAAGGGTGCAATGAGGAAGTGCAGGCAAGTATAAAAAGACCAGGCCGGGGTTGAGGGGTTCACTTTGCTCTGCATGGGCATGGTGACTACGGGGTTGATTTACTAAAGACAAATAGGCTATGCACTTTGCAAGAGCAGCTGCTCCAAAGCTTAGTAAATGAGCAGAAGCTTTGCTAACTTCCATCATCCAATCACGGGCAAGCAAAAAATGCATTATTGTTTTTTATTTTTCTTGCAAGTGAAGCTTCACCTCATTTACTAAGCTCTGGAGCAACTGCACTTGCAAAGTGCACAGCCTGCTTGCCTTTAGTAAATCAACCCCTGTGTGTCTTTAAGACAAAGTAAACCATAAAAAAAAAAAAAAAAAAAGGCCACTCCAGTCATTGCAATTCAGTTTTGAATTACAAAGATAGCATATTATATATGCCAATGTAGGCAATCTACAAAAAAAAAAAATTCACTATTAAAATAACGACAGCTGGGTCTGCATTACTTTCTAAGTACATAAAGTCGACAAACAAAATCAAATTATGTGTTACATGGTCAGCTGTATCTATCACCTCCCACTCTCAACATGCATGCACAGTAATGACTTTGAGCCCTGGAGCAAAAAATGTAGAACTGGAAGGCCATACATATCCTGCTTCCAAGACCGGAAAGTGAACATTCTGATCTGAGAATGCAAACAGCCCACAATCATAAACATACTGTGTTTCCCTGCTACAAGCCAAAGAGTCAGAGGCTGCAACCAGGGTTCTGCCTTTCCTGCTGCTTTCTGGACCTGGTCTCCGTACAGATGAAAAGGGGGGGGGGGCACAGATTTTTAAAGTCTAGGTACATTAAAAAAAAAGGAAATTTGCCTCCCCCACTCCGTTGTTTATTTTATTGCTTGTTTTTTCTTTTCTTTTTTCCAGGGGATGGGCCTGCACACAGTAATGCTTATCCTACTCCACAGTCCCGGGATCTTCCTTGGTGCCAATTGAGGTCGCAATGACCTGATCAGCATGCTGGTCTCCAACAGGTCTTTTCTGGACCCTTTTTGCCAACATCAGCACACCTGCACTGTATGTAGGACCAATGGATGGGACGTGGCTGTTGGTAGGAGTGCCAACCCACATTCCAGGGCTGGGGAGCGGAGAACTGAACCACAACCGGAACTTGAGAACGTGCAGAGAAGGGCAACCAAACTGATACAGTGCATCTGTAAAGTATTCACAACGCTTCACTTTTTTCACATTTTGTTAAGTTACAGCTTTATTCCAAAATGGATTAAATTAATTAATTTCCTCAAAGTTCTACAAACAATACCCCATAATGACAACGTGAGCGTAGTTTGTTTGAAATCTTTGCAAATTTACTAAAAATAAAAACCGAAAAAAGTCCCATGTACATAAGTAGTCACAGCCTTTGCCATTACACTCAAGATTAAGCTCAGGTACATCCTGTTTCCACTGATCATCCTTGAGATGTTTCTCCAACTTGATTGGAGTCCACCTGTGGTAAATTCAGTTGATTGGACATGATTTGGAAAGGCACACACCTGACTATATAAGTTCCCACAGTTAAGAGTGCCTGTCAGAGCACAAACCAAGCCATGAAGTCCAAGGAATTGTGTATAGACCTCCGAGACAGTATTGTATGGAGACACAAATCTGGGGAAGGGTACAGAAATGTTTTTGCAGCATTAAAGGTCCCAATGAGCAGAGTGGCCTCCATCGTCCATAAATGGAAGATGTTTGGAACCACCAGGACTCTTCCTAGAGCGGGCCCCCTGGCCAAACTGAGCTGGGAGAAGGTCACTCTCACAGACCTCCAGCTTTTCTCTGTGGAGAGAGGAGAACCTTCCAGAAGGACAACCATCTCTGCAGCACTCCACCAATCAGGCCTGTATGGTAGAGTGGTCAGACGGAAGATACTCCTCAGTAAAAGGCACATGACAGCCCACCTTGAGTTTGCCAAAAGGCTCTCAAAGGATTCTCAGACCATGAGACACAAAATGCGCTGTCTGATGAAACAAAGATTGAGCTCTTTGGTCTGAATGGCAAGCGTCATGTCTGGTAGAAACCAGGCACCGCTCATCACCTAGCCAATACCATCTCTACAGTGAAGTATGGTGGTGGCAGCATCATGCTGTGGGGATGTTTTTCAGTGAGAGGAACTGGGAGACCAGTCAGGATTGAGGGAAAGATGAATGCAGCAATGTACATCCTTGATGAAAACCTACTCCAGAGCGCTCTTGACCTCAGACTGGGGCGAAAGTTCATCTTCCAACAGGACAACGACCCTAAGCACAGAGCCAAGATAACTAAGGAGTGGCTATGGAACAACTCTGCTACTGTTCTTGAGGACCAGCCAGAGTCCAGACTTGAACCCGATTGAACATCTCTGGAGAGATCTAAAATTGGCTGTGCACCGACGCTCCCCATCCAACCTGATGGAGCTTGAGAGATCTTGCAAAAAAGAATGGGAGAAACTGCCCAAAACTAGGTGTGCCAAGCTTGTAGCATCATACTCAGAAAGATTTGAGGCTGTAATTGGTGCCAAAAGGTGCTTCAACAAAGTATTGAGCAAAGGCTGCGAATACTTATGTACATGGAATTTTTTTCATTTTTTATTTTTAATAAATTTGCAAAGGTTTCAAACGCACTTCTTTCACGTTGTCATTATGGGGGATTGTTTGTAGAATTTTGAGGAAAATAATGAATTTAATCTATTTTGGAATAAGGCTGTAACAGAACAAATTGTGGAAAAAGTGAAGCGCTGTGAATACTTTCCGGATGCACTGTATGAGGAAAGATTACAGGAACCAAATTTATTCTCTGTTAAGAAGAGATTAAGGGGGATATAATTTACATGTACAAATACATAAGGGGGGTATGATCAACTTGTACAAATGCATAGAAAAAAGAAGAAATTGGTTGCACACCGGACCATCAAAGTGCTTGATAAGGAGCTCTTTATCGTCGCATGCCAGTCAAAAATGCAGAGTTACAGTAAGTTGACGCGTTTCACGCGAATATAGCGCGCTTGTTCACGTGCATTTTTATAGCACTGATCGCTGTATAAATGTCAATGGTCCCAAAAAAGTGTCAAAAGTGTCCAATTTGTCTGCCGCAATGTCGCAGTGCCACTAAAAATCGCAAATCGCCGCCATTACTAGTAGAAAAAAAATAATAATAATAAAAATGCCATAAATCTATCCCCTATTTTGTAGACTCTATAACTTTTGCGCAAACCAATTATTATACGCTTATCACAGTTTTTTTTACCAAAAATATGTAGAAGAATATATATCGGCCTAAACTGATTAAGAAATTTTTCTTTTTGGATATTTATTATAACAAAAAGTAAAAAATATTGTTTTTTTTTTTTTTAAAGTTATTGCTCTTTTTTTGTTTATAGTGCAAAAAATAAAAATCTCAGAGGTGATCAAATACCACCAAAAGAAAGCTCTATTTGTGGGGAAAAAAGGACGTAAATTTTGTTTGGGTACAGCATCGCACGACCGCGCAATTGTCAGTTAAAATGACGCAGTGGTGCAAAAAATAGCCTAGTCATTTAGGGGGAAAATCTTCTGGTCTGTATGTGGTTAAAGTGGTTGTAAAGGCTGAAGGCTTTTTTTTTTTTTTTTTTCTATGCATGAAGGTACAAAATCTTCTGTGGGCTGTTCCCCTCCAATACTCACCTGAGCCCATCTCGATCCAGCCATGTGCACAGGAGCCTCAGCTGTCCAGGGTCTCTCTCTCTCCTTATTGGCTGAGACACAGCCAATGAAGAGACTTCATTGGCTCCCACTGCGATCAATTACAGCCAGTGTGCTAGTGAGGAGAAAGTGGGGGACAAGGCCAAGCCACAGCTTTATGTGTCTTACGGACCCCATAGAGCGGGACTCTGGAGCGAGCACACATCAGTGACCCCATAGCAAGCGGCTTGCTATTGGGGGCACTGGTCAAGGGGGAGGAACCAGGAGTGCCAGCGGGGGGGACCAGAGAAGAAGAGGACTGGGGCAGCTCAGCAAAAAAAATTACACAGAGCAGGGAAGTATGACATGCTTGTTATTTAAAAAAAAAAAAAAACGTTAATATCGCTTTAAAGATCGCTTTAAACATAGGCTTGTCTAGTTTACAGAATGCAATTAGAGCCCTGATTTTAATTTGCAGGTTATGAAGGGCCAATTTCAAAGCCACTAAATATATTTTTGTTTATACTGTACATGCAAATATTTGGATTCTGGAATTGGCTACCAACATCCAAACAGAGAAGTTCTGAACAAATCTTAGTCTAAATGTGATTTCAAAGTGGTGGTTTTCAGAGGCGAATAGATTAGAATAAAATAGAATAAATCCCACTATAAAACAGTTTATAAAACTGCAAAACCAGACCTGTAAGGTGTAAGACAGGGGATATGCAATTAGCGGACCTCCAGCTGTTGCAAAACTACAAGTCCCATCATGCCTCTGCCTCTGGGTGTCATGCTTGTGGCTGTCAGAGTCTTGCTATGCCTCATGGGACTTGTAGTTCTGCAACAGCTGGAGGCCTGCTAAATGCACATCCCTGGTGTAAGAGAAAAGACTGTGTTCACTTATGTGCAGTGGTGTATTTTGGTTTTGTGCTACCCTAGGCTAGAACAAAATCAAGCGCCCCATTCCCATCTAAATTTGTCCCACCCCAGTCGATTTAAAATTGCGCACGTCCATGCGATGGCGGCCAAGGACGTAAAATTTACTATCCATAGGCGATGCTTTAAAAGCCTTTACAGGTAACCACTTTAGATTTGCAAAGGAGGCCTAGTGCTAGAATTACTGCCCATGATCTGACGTTCGCGGTGATACCTCACGTGTGTGTGGGACGATCACTTTTTTGCATGCGTGCGGGCTTGACACTTTGCATGCGAGCACGGTTGCTTTAATTCTTTTTTTTTTTTAATCACTTTTTTATCGCTGTTACAATGCAAACATCCTTGTGACAGCAATAGGCATGTGACAGGTACTCTTTATGGAGAGATCTGGGGTCCATAAGACCTCAAGTCCCTCCTCTGCACTTAAAGTGGTTGTAAACCCTCCCTCCCTGACTTTTAACTATAGGTAAGCCTAGAGACGCAGCCTGCACAGGGGATAGCGATGGATTTGTTTGCAGGCGTCACATAATGGGCTAGTATGCGATGCATACTAGCCCATTATGCTTTTAATTTGCAGGCTTTGCAGGGAGTGATGGGTTTTACTTCCTCCTTAAAAGCATTAATTGCGGAGCGGGTGGGAGCGACAGGCTCAGGCTCTCAGTGGCTTGCTGAGAGGCGGAGCCAGGTGTAGTTCCAGGTTTGCGGGTGGATCCCGACTTTATTGTCCCGATCTTACCCCAGTCTGGACCGGCTCTGTGACGTCAGCTGACAGCGGGCTTCGTTCTGCAGTCCTGTGATCCACAGGAGAAGTACAGCCAGACAAGCTTTTGGCTTTACTTCTTCCTTTATTCATCATAAAAATCTTAGCATTAGTATTAAATTTCGACGTTCTGAATTGTGAGTTAAATGATACATTTTCTATAGAGGTCTATACATAAGACCAAAAAACAAATGGGACAACTGAGAGGAAACTAGGGACAGAGGGTTTGCTTTCAAAAGAGGGACGGTCTATCTAAATGAGGGACAGCCAGGAGCTATGCAAATAAATCAAAAGTGCAAATCTGAGAATATGTGGCCCACAGTATGGCTACGTTTTAGTTAGTATTAAAAAAATACTGAATGTGGGGGGGGGGGGGGTCAATTAATAATAATAGAAAAGCAAAATTTTACTTAGAAAGATAAATTAGTCTTCTAGACCAACATTGTATACTTGTACATAAAAAGTTGATGTAAATTTAATAAATTAAATACCGCAGCAAGTACATAACAAAATGATAAGAAGTTTACATATAGATATATTATATGTATTATTTATTAAAATTAAACGGGCAAGTTATAGGCATAAAAGTCATACATAAAGAACTTCATGTCTCAGAGTACCGAAAAGTCATTAATCAAATAGTATTAAATATTAATTCGTATGAAATATTATTGTTACATATTGAGTCACTTTATCAGCAAAGTAATACAAAATGCAGGAATAATTAGGAAATGAGGGAAAATATGTTTGTAGTTAAAAAATGGATTTGTGATAAAAGAGAAAAAAAGAACCTGATAATAAAGGCCCCTCTAAAAACAAGAAATAAATTAGAAGAGGACAACACAAAGCAAGGTTTTAAAGGCAGGTTTTCATGTTATTAAGTCAGAAAAGTCTTGAAAAGACTCTATTCCCAAGTGAACAGTCCTTCCCCATTGGTAAACAAACTTTACCCCCAAGAAAACAGTCTTTACCCCTATGTGAACAGTCTCCACCCTTTAGTAAACAGACTGTAACCCCAAATAAACAGTCTCTACCCCTTAGTAAACAGAAGCTACCCTCAAGTAAATAGTTTCTAGCTTCAAAGTGGATCTCCACTCGAAAAGGGGGAAGCTCAGCTTGGCTGCCCTTTGAGGGGGGTACCCGGGTTTTGACAGGTACCCGCTCCCACTTATGGCTCAGTTGGCCGCAGTGCCTCTCCTCCTTCCTCTGCAGCCGGCCCATTCACAAAGTGCAGCGCGCTTCACGCATGGGCAGTAGGAAGCCGGCTGTAAAGCCACAAGTCTTCACTGCCAGTTTATCTTCGTCAAAGATGGCGGCACCAGCACCTGATTGAAAAATCAGCTTAGTTGAGGACACCGCTGGATTCCTGGACAGGCAAGTTCCCTAGTATGAAAAGTCAGCAGCTACAGTACATGTATCTGCTGACTTCTAATTTTTTTCGAAAAGGAGCTTGGAGCTCTGCTTTAAACTCACAATTTTGAAAAAACGCTGACAAGCTGGGCTTTTACAACAAAAGAGACTCTAGTGGTCTTTTCTGTCATAGATGCTTCTCCTGGCCTGTCAGCGATAATGTACAATGAGCCACGCATGTGCAGCTCAGAGTACATTTATGGCACTTCCCTGTGCCGCAATGATATAACCCCGGTGCACATGAGCGGGAGTGACGCCATCGCAGCTCTGCCATTCAAAGTGGCCGAACAGAGTGAATCCAGTAGGAAGACCAAGTGAAGATGGAAGTGCTTGGGACCAGCTGGAGCGCTGCCAAGATAGGCATGGTGTATACTAGTACATTATGAATAAAGCATAAAAAAAACACCTCCTGCGCATGAGTGTGACGGACTAGGGACAAATCCTTACGTGTACTCTCTTTGAGGCACCACCTGGGGATATATCAGACCTTGCTGCCTTCCAGCGACTAGGGTAATCCAAAAAGCAACTGCAAAAACACAAACAAAAGAGGGTGCCCCAACCTAGTGCATTATCCCATGTGAACTTTTATTAGAAATCGGTGAAAGACCTATTTCAGAGCCAAATCATTTGGCTTTGAAGAAGAGGGTTTACCTTCAAAGCGCGTAAGCCAGTTTGGACCATGGATGACGTCTCTCTAGCGCTGGAACACAGTGGGCCTGACTAATCACTGTGCCACAAGCTAGTGGATTAATATGCTGTGAACCTGTATCATTTGTACGTATGTATTTTATCAATTTGTAATAAAAGTTCCCATGGGATAATGCACTAGGCCGATGTAGCAGAGTTTCAGTGTCCAGTTTGCAACACTTCTCTGGCTACTGATCTCAAAACCACCTCTTCAGGCACTGCCAACCCACCTGGCTGCAGCTGCCCCTTTCACTAGCCCTCCAGGCTAACTTCTCCCCACAGTCTTCCAGACTGACACTCACCAGCCCATCCAACTGTATCTTATGCCGCCTACACACGAGTGGACTTGCCAACGGGCTAAACTCCGTCGGAATCTCTGACGTAAAGATTTAGAACATGTTCTATATCTGAGTCCATCGGAAATGCCGACAGAAAAAGTCAGATGGGGCATACACACGGTCGGAATGTCCGACCAAAAGCTTCCATCGGACTTCTTCTGTCGGGAAGTCCGGCCGTGTGTACGTGGCATTAGGAGATCTCCCAGACGTGCTGACCTGCTCCTGCTGTCCTCTCTCCTTGCTCCCGTGCCTCCAGGAAGGGCTTCCTCTTTGTGTCTTGGTAAGATCCTTCCAGCACCCAGGCCCAAGGTCACCCCCCCTAGACTAAGGGGCACCCTCAAGGGCCACCGACAGCCTCCTCAGCACTCCATCTTCCACCCGACTGCCCCTCCCTGACATGACTCATGGCTATTTATGAAGTGGCCTGCCCCCTGTCAGCCCTTTACTAGGGATTGGCTGAGGCCCTCATAAATATTCCAAGCAGCTCCTCCTAACTTCCACCCACTATGTCTAGAACATTCTCCAATGTCCCAGAAAACAAGAGGAGACACCAGAGGAGCTGCTAGGATGAGTCGCCCCCCCTGCCCTGAGTCACTGAACCCTGACCTACTGTAGATTCCCAGCTCAGGCTTGGCCCTGAGTCAAAACTAATTTTTACCTACACTAACAACAAACCTATCTACATCTAGCACACTACAGGGTGCTACATTTGTGTTTTTTGATTTATGAATAGAGCACCTGGGGGCTCAAAAAAAAAAAAAAAAAATAGTGGAGTTTAATTCCGCTTTAGGCAAACAGTCTCTTACATGAACAGCCTCTACCTCCTAGTGAACAATCTCTACTCCTAAACGAACAGTCTCTAATCCTAAGTGAACAGTCTATACTCCCTTAGTAAATCAACCCCACTGCAAAAAACTTTTTTTTGGTGTGCTACAAAAACAGGAGAAACAAATACTTTCTTTTTTTTTCCAGCACACAATGCTCACCTTCTCACGCTCTCCCCTAAGATTATAGCACTTTCTGGTAGGATTACTCCATTGCTGTACCTGCATGGAGTAAAGATGACAGCTGTTTTCTCTGCGATGATATAATAGGTAATCTCACAGATGCATAAAAGCATATTCAGAATGATTATAACAGCGCCTGTGTACAGTACATGTGAAATAAACAGCCTTCTCAAACGTGAATTACTGCCTTAAGGTCACTTCTGGCTGCTTGCAAACTGACTGAATTTATATCTGCTTTGTGTTTCAGTTTAACAGTTCTTTTTTGGCAAAAAGCGAGCTGCATTTTCCATGTAAACGTAACATAAGCCCAGAACGTGATGTACTTGCTTATAGCATTCTTTTGGACTACAGGAACGTGCATACCAGAAATTTCCACTGTACCATAATTAATAAGGAATGACTAATTAGCCGAGAATCAAAGCTCAGTTCAAGACAATGTGAACAATGTGGAACTGCAGAAACAAAACAAATTATCAAAGGCAAACTGTAAGAAAAAAATATGTTAAATCGCAACATTTAACCTCCAGAGTTCCAAAGACGATTCTCATTTTTGGGTTTTAAAGCAAACCTATCAGTAGACCAACAACCACAAGCTAGCATAAGGAGGTGACAGAAGGCACTATGAAGAAAGCGTCTATGGCTTTGCATTTTTGGTATTCTTCTTTGTGCACCAGGAGCCTCCAAACACTGGGAATATGCAATATGGAAATGTAGACTTTGGAGTTCAGTCATGAATTTATGGTAACCCAAAATGCAATCCAAAGGTCTTAGTATGCCATCCTTAGACTTCTTTGGTCCCCAAACTGCGGCCCGGTGGCCAGATGCGGCTCCTTGCTTGCTTTTATCTACCCCTTGGGGCACCATTTTATCCACTGACACCAATGATGAGGCACTATTCCTCCCATAGACAACAAAGATGGGGCATTGTTTTTTCCCACTGAGATCAGGAATTTTTCTACTCCCAACGGCCACAGTTCGGCCCCCTAAAGTCTGATGGACAGTAAACTGGCCCTTTGATTAGAAAGTTTGGAGGGTTTCACCCCAGGCATTTTGCCCCTCTCGACCCTTATGCCATTCTCTACAGTGTCATTCATGGACCAATGGAGATACCAACAGCTCTCCGCATTCATAAATTCACTCCCAAAGGCACTACGCATTATCACGGATCTGGCACCGATTGAATCTGCCTTGGTAGATGACCAACCGCTTGACAAACCCATTTCATACTTTTACAAAGCCTTGCAAGCATTATCATCAAAGGACAAGCTGGCTTTTCTAGCCAAATTGGAGCAGGAACTACAAAAACTACTGTTAGAGGCCCAATGATCTACAATTCTACAACTAATGCCGCGTACATACGATCGGTTTTCTCGTCGGAAAAAGATATGACGGCTTTTCCGTTCAAGTTTGCCTTGCATACACATGGTCATGCAAAAGTTCGCTGAAATTATGACTGTCAAGAACGCGGTGAAGTTCAATGCTTCTGAGCATGCGTCAAATTGTTTGCAAGCATGCGTAGGGATTTTGCGCGTTGGAATTGCCACAGACGATTGCATTTACGGATAGGAACTTTTCCTGACCGAAAAATTGAGAGCACGCTCTCAATCTTTTGCTGGCTGGAATTCCGCCAGCAAAAGACCGTTGGAGCATACGCACGGTCACATTTTCCGACGAAAAAAAACTCTCATCAGTCTTTTGCGGGCCGAAATTCCGATCGTGTGCACGCGGCATTACACACACTTCTTCGATGTCCTCCAAGACGGCAGAGGTGAACTATAAGTTGCCGACGAGGTGGCACTACACCCCAGTAGTGCTACAATAGGTTATTACAACTATCTCACCCCTCTGTTGGCGGGGCTGCAGAGAACAGGCCACCCATGCCCATGTATGGTGGTCCTGCCCACGTATTCGCCCATACTAGCTGACTATATTACACTGGATCAAAGAGATGCAAGGGTATGAAGTTCCTAATGACCCATGGGTCATATTGCTTAATTGTACAAGCAAACCTGTGGGAACATACAAGAAATCAATAACGCCTCATCTGCTGAATGCAGCAAAGGCACTTATACCCAGGCACTGGAAGCAGCCAACTATCCCTACTTTACGCCAGTGGTTGATGGAAGTAGACCATACCTATCATATGGAAGACCTCACTCATTCCCTCAGAAATAAATCTGATTTGTCAAAAAAATAATGGTCCTGCTGGTTTGTCTTCAAATGCTCATCTGCCCCATGCAGAAATTATGTCTCAACCTGTATAAACTGTTTCTCAGTGGGTAATTGTGAGTACAAGCATCTGTATGATGCAGGGGCTCTATCCTCACATCCCCACCCCTTCTCTTTCTCTCCTGCCCCCTGCTAAAACTTTTTCCTCCCTTTCTCTTATTTGCTATTCTTAATATCTCTCTCAATTTCAATGTGATAAGGTATAATATAGGCTAATGTTTATTAACCTATACGGCCGCCTAACATTATATGATGTGGACTACTGAATGTGCTGGGTGTCCATATGTGTTTGTATGATATGCCACCACGAGGACTACTTGTTGTTTTGTTGTCTACTCACTGTTACCTGTATTTCGTTCCTCAATAAAATCTTATTGAACAAAAAAAAAAGTTTGGAGAGCTTAGAAAGTTTTGGTGGGCTCTATTATTAAGTGTACTTTTCGGAGGAGAGAGTTTTGGGATGCCTCCTTTAAATGGACTACCCATTAGAGACATCTCTTATAAAATTGGATGGTCCCTTGGGCTCGTTTGCCACTCACTCTATCTCTTCTGACTTTTGGGCCCTGATCTATAGGGTGTCTATCCTTGGCCTTTTCGGATCCCTTGCTACCCACTCCATCTTTTCTGACTTTTGAGCCGTGATCTATAGTGTGTCTATCCCTGGCCTTTTTGGCTCCTTTGCCACCCACTTCATTTTTTCTGACTTTTGGGCCATGATCTATACGGTGCCTATCCGTGGCCTTTTGGGGCTCCTTTGCCACCCGCTCCATTGTTTCAGATTTTTGGGCCGTGATCTATAGTGTGCCTATTCTTGGTCTGGATTAGGATGCAGCACCATTTTTAACATAATGTCCGCTATATTCAGTATTCTTGAAGTTCTCCTGAAGAAGCGACATATCATGAAACCTGTTGAAACCAGTGGGATCTCTCTTGCTGTCTGCAGACACAGTACCTCCTATTACTGAGGCTCATTGTATTCTACATGTTTTGCATATGGAGATAACACACTATTTTGCATAGGGACTTGTCGGTTAGGCTTTGCGACCCAATATAGGGCTACAGCAAATTGACATTTCATGAGATGTTTTCATCTTAAAACAAAAAATCTTTAAACAGATGGGATTGTAATGTTATTGCTGAAAGCTTGGGCTCAAAAAAAAAATCTAACTTCTTTCTCTTTTCCTATTGAGTGTCTATTCTTGGCCTTTTGGGCTCTTTTGCCACCCACTCAATCCTTTCTGACTTATGGGCCGTGATCTGAAGGGTGTCTATCCTTGGCCTGGATTAAGATGCAGCACCATTTTTAACATAACTTCTGCTATGTTCTCAGTATTCTTGAAGGTTCCTGAAGAAGCAACATATAGCGAAACGCGTTGGTCCCAGTGGGATTTCTCTCTCTATCTCCTGCAGACACAGTACCTCTTATCATTGAGGATCATTATATTCTACATGTATTGCATATGGAGATAACATACTGTCTTGTATGGCAACTTGCCTGTTAGGCTTTGAGACCCAATAGAAGGGTGCAGCAAATTGATATTTCATTAGATGTTTTCATCTTATTTTAATGTTTTGTATTAAAAAAAAGTAACTTTTTTTTAAATGGTTGGAGTAATGTTATTCCTGAGAGCTTGGACACCAAAAAAAAATCCCACGTATTTCTCTTTTTCTTCTTGCGTTGATACAGACTCTGGAGTTCAGTCATTAACTTATGGTTACCTAAGATGCAGTCTGAATGTCTTAAGTGTTCTATTAAGAGGAATTATGGAATGAAGGTGGTGTATAACTGAATATGGACTTCAAGTAAATTTGGTATGTTCATACTACACATGCCTGGGGTTAAGGGCTTTTGGGGCAGGCAATAGAGAATTTTCGATAACGGTAGCATTGTTGTGTTGGCATTCATAACTGAACTCAATTACCCATCCACTGGATGTACTCCTCAAAGGTTCACTTTTAGAAACAGTTGTATGAATTAATGTTACTATTATTGCTATTTTTTATTCATTAGGCAGCGCCACTCACCAAAGCACACTACTATATACTATATATCTATATATATCTATATCTATATAGATATATATAGATATATATATATATATATATATATATCTATATATATGTGAATATATACACTATATTACCAAATGTATTGGGACACCTGGCTTTACACGCACATGAACTTTAATGGCATCCCAGTCTTAGTCTGTAGGGTTCAATGTTGAGTTTGGAAGAAAAATTGAATCGCGCTGCCTGTATGATTCTAAAGGTATGGAATCAAAAAATAAAATAAAATGAGTGAACCACCTGTTGTTCAAATAATACATAGTGAAAAGAAATTAATAAAAAAACAGACCCTGATATAAGTCCACAATTGAATTGATAAGTGAAATCCCCCAAAAAATTTTTGTCCATAAATTGTGAATCAATACATGAATTTTTGAAGATATAATCCATAAAGTGCACAAAATAAACTCATTTGAGAATCAAAAAATGTGAGCGAATGAATATACACCAGGGCACTGTGATAAAAAGTCCATATAAATGTAAATGTAAAATATTCAAACTCTATGAGAAGGAAACCGTGTTGAATCCACCACCAAATCAGCAGAAATGAACTCTTACCAAATCACCATGATCCCCCATAACAGAGGATCAAGGAATGCATGTAATGAATCACAGCTTGGCTCCAAAAGACAGCAGGCACATCCAGGGATTCTCGGTAACCGCCTCAAGGTCAAACCATCAATGAATGTACGTGGTACATAAAAAATAGAAGCCCTCCATATAGTGTAAAGCCTTACAAATATTTTATTTTTAAAAAGGAAAGTAATGCACTTACAAAGTGTCAGTTAAAAAAAGCCTGAAGTCTGACACCCGTCCTTCTGGGTAAACGAATGGGACACAATGTGACGTCAGCGCATCACTCCGCCCTAAGTGTTTCGTAATAACTTACGTCGTCTCAATATTGAGTTGGCCCATCTTTGCTGCTATAACAGCTTCAACTCTTCTGGGAAGGCTGTCCACAAGGTTTAGAAGTGTGTCTATGGGAAAGTTTGACCATTCTTCCAGAAGCGCATATGTGAGGTCAGGCACTGATGGCCCGACGGAAGCCTCTCCTCAGTGCAAGACACATGAAAGCCCGCATGGAGTTTGCTAAAAAACACCTGAAGGACTCCAAGATGGTGAGAGATAAGATTCTCTGGTCTGATGAGACCAAGATAGAACTTTTTGGCCTTAATTCTAAGCGGTATGTGTGGAGAAAACCAGGCACTGCTCATCACCTGTCCAATACAGTCCCAACAGTGAAGCATGGTGGTGGCAGCATTATGCCGTGGGGATGTTTTTCAGCTGCAGGGACAGGACGAATGGTTGCAATTGAGGGAAAGATGAATGCGGCCAAGTACAGGGATATCCTGGACGAAAACCTTCTCCAGAGTGCTCAGGACCTCAGACTGGGCCGAAGGTTTACCTTCCAACAAGACAATGACCCTAAGCACACAGCTAAAATAATGAAGGAGTGGCTTCACAACAACTCCGTGACTGTTCTTGAATGGCTCAGCCAGAGCCCTGACTTAAACCCAATTGAGCATCTCTGGAGAGACCTAAAAATGTCTGTCCACCAATGTTTACCATCCAACCTGACAGAACTGGAGAGGATCTGCAAGGAGGAATGGCAGAGGATCCCCAAATCCAGGTGTGAAAAACTTGTTGCATCTTTCCCAAAAAGACTCATGGCTGTATTAGATCAAAAGGAGCTTCTACTAAATACTGAGCAAAGGGTCTGAATACTTAGGACCATGTGATATTTCAGTTTTTCTTTTTTAATAAATCTGCAAAAATGTCAACAATTCTGTGTTTTTCTGTCAATATGGGGAGCTGTGTGTACATTAATGAGGAACAAAAATGAACTTAAATGAGTTTAGCAAATGGCTGCAATATAACAAAGAGTGAAAAATTTAAGGGGGGGTCTGAATACTTTCCGTCCCCACTGTATAACGTGTTATAGTCATCATCTGGAATCAGCAGAACTCCAGACTATGAAAACTGTTGCTAACTAAGCTATGCACCCGCACAGCAAAGGGTGGGGGGGGAATCACAAGAGTACATATTTTACATTACGAATCCTTGAGCGGGTAAAAGAGCGTGGTGAAACTGTATTTGGGGGCTTGACTTGAGCTGCTCTTTTAATTGAACTTGGTCCTCTTACATCATAACCTTTCCACCCATGGAGAACCACGACGAGAACAACATTGGCAAACTTTATTTTACCGCTCTCTCTCTCGTCACTGAAAGCACAACCTTCGGGACAAATCATGTCAAAATTAAATTGAAAATGCTGCGGCAATAAATACGTTTCGAAAATAAGAAAGACTGTCAGAATGATTGTCTGTGACATGTTTAGAGAAAAATCTCATTAAAAAGCCATTATTATATACAGCTCTCAACGGTGCGAACAAAGTTTCCTATGTGTTAATATATAGCCTTACCAAGAATTTTTTAGAAGTGGAGCAAATTATGTTAGACAAGAGTACACCCAAGTTTTATATTGCAAACACTGTGCCGGATATACAATTCCTTCCCCCTTAGGCCAAATGTCTCATGCCCTCCTGGGCTTACATCCATACGATGCAAGAAGGGGCAAGAACTAAAAGACCAGGGCAAACGCTCACTCTATTCTTCTAACAGTTTTGCTCTAGGGGTATGGACAGTCAGCAGTATAGGAGGTAAGCGGCTGTGTGCTGCTCTTGGCTACCATTCCAACCCTAGGATGGCTATGTAGAAATCCAAATACTGTAGCTGTTGACTTTTATAATAAACCGACACTTACCAGCCCAGGGATTCAGCACTGTCATCACCCGGGCTGGTTCTTCGCCAGTCCTCGTGTCCCCGGCGCCGCCATCTTGCTTGTGGGAAGCTGGCTGTGACTTCCTGGTGTTTTACAGCCAGCTTCGCGCTGCGCATGCAAGAGACGTGCTGCGCTTTCTGAACGGTCCCGCAGTCTCCTGGGACATGGGATGTGCCCCAGCAGGTTTCGGGTGAGGGGAAATGCGTACCTGTCAGAAATAGGTACCCATCTAAAGGGATGCAGGCCCAGCAGATTTCTTCATTAGTGCTCTGCAGCTGCACAGCTGACAGATAATTATGAAACCCCTCCCATTAAACCCACTCAGCACAGAGGCACAGAGAAACACACAGGAATTTCTTCAGAATAACAAAAAGGTAGGAATCTGCAACTGAATCTGAATCCTTGCAATGTACATAGATCACCCAGAGGGGAATGTTTTTTTTTCTCAACCAACCTGGAATTATGCTTTAAAGAATAAACAAAAATGGCCAACACTCCAATTCATAACTAGCTTTTAAAGTAAGGTGAACACGAAGGACTCTATTCAGCACACTTACCAGCAAAAAAATAAATAAAATAAAAATCTGTATTAAAAACAGAGGGTTTTCGTTGCACACGTCTGGAAATATATGTGGAAGCAACACAATGCATCGTTAGGGCCCCTCAGTGTAGCGTGGTTCCTAATTCTAATCTATGACTTATATTCAGGTGTCCACAGTCCTGGCAGATCCAGGCTGTGTGATCCATTGGAAAGTGTACACCAGCCAAGCTGGAAACTCTTCTGGCTGGTCCTAGAAACTTCTAAGAATGAGTCCAAAAAATCCCATTCATTTCTATAAAAAGGACATCTATTGGGCGGCTCAACAATAGACTGCCTCATCATAGAAATAGTTCACATTGGCCCACCCAGCATAGATCTGTAACTGAAGGGGACAAGTTAATATAAGATCTTTGGGGTGGTTAAAGAGAAGTACAGCCAAAGCTTGTTTGGCTGTACTTCTCCTGTGGATCATAGGAGTGCAGTTCGTTCTGCAATCCTGTGACCCATTTTTAGCAGACAGTGGGCTGGAGCCCGCTGTCAGCTGAAGTCACAGAGCTGGTCCAGGTTCGGGACAGATCGCAACCATATGGTTGGGATCTGCCCACATGCCTGGACTGTCACCTGGCGCAGCCTCTCAGCGAGCCGATTCCGATGACTGAGACCTGGTTCACACAGGGGTGACTTGGCCGCCTGACAAATCGCGTTTCGTTCTGTACTATGGAACCGACTTAGAAAAAGGTTCCTGTACTACTTTTGGGGCGACTTCAGGCGACTTGCATTGACTTCTATACAGAAGTCGTTTTGCAAGCCTCCGCTGAAGTGGTGTGCAGGTCGCCTCTGTGAGTCGCGCTGCAAGTCGTGCCGCCCCTGTGTGAACCGGCTCTTAAAGTCACCAGCGCTCTGCTCATGGAGCTCTGGGAACCGAGCGATCGGCGGTGTTTGATTGCTCAGTTCTCAGTCTTAGAGCAGACAGGGGAAAGATGCAGCATCGGAGCAATGCTGCATCTACCTAGGTAAGTAGGATCCCCCCCCCCAAAAAAAAACTTCCCATACTTCTCTTTTAAGCAGCCACTTAAAATAATAATTTGTCTAATCAAATAAATGTCCTATACTCTAAGAATATAACTGTAGCCAAATATCACAAAGCTCCTCATGTGGAATAGTTGAGTTTGTTAACTGTGTTTTGCAAGTTCCTATTTCTTTGATTTGATTTTTGCAGAACGGACACGGACCAAGCCCAGCAGGACTCCGCTGTCTGTTTATACCTCCGATTTGATCCACCTAGACAGAGGAGGACGGATCCCTCTCATTTTTTTTTTTTTTTTTTTTAAGCAGACTGGATTGGAGGTAGGCGGGTGTAAACGGACACACATTTTGCATCTGCTGGTCTACAGGGGTGAATGGAGGATCTGGTCAGCTCGCCTGAAAAACTGACAGGCAGACCTGATTGGACCCTTCATGTGATAGAGGGCTTAAACTTTCAAGGCAAATTTTAATGTTATTGATGGCTACCAGAAACTTCTAATGCCGCGTACACACGACCGGACTTTACGGCATACTTGGTCCGGCGGACCGGATTCCGTCGGACAATTCGATCGTCTGTGGGCTCCAGCGGACCTTTTTTTCCCCCAAAAGTTCGACGGACCTAGAAATTAAACATGTTTCAAATCTTTCCGACGGACTCGAGTCCGGTCGAAAAGTCCGCTCGTCTGTATGCTAGTCCGACGGACAAAAACCAATGCTAGGGCAGCTATTGGCTACTGGCTATGAACTTCCTTGTTTTAGTCCAGTGTACGTCATCACGTACGAATCCGTCGGACTTTGGTTGATCGTGTGTAGGCAAGTCTGTTCATTCGGAAAGTCTGTCGGAAAGTCTGTCGAAAAGTCCGCCGGACCAAGTCTGCCCATGTGTACGCGGCATTAGGCTGCTCTCTAATGATCAGACTTGTTCTGATGCGCTCCCCCTGCACAGCCATTCACTGGGAACATCAGTGTGCTTTTACTTCTCCCCCCCACCAGCTCTTATGCAGCTGAGAACAGAGGGAATGTAATCATTTAAAGCAGTGTTCCACCCAAAAGTGGAACTTACACTTATTTGATTCCTCCCCCCTCCAGTTACCACATTTGGCACCTTTCAGAGGGAGGAGCAGGTACCTGTTTTTGACAGGCAATGCAGCGCAGTCCCTTGGACGTTCGACCCCCCTCCTCCCCCCCCCCTGTCGCCAGCTAATTAGAAAGTGCAGCACGCTTTGCGCACGTGCAGTAGGGACCCGACTGTGAAGCCGCAAGGCTTTACTGCCGGGTTCTCTTGCTGGCAATGGCGGCGGCAGCACCTTGCAGCTGATGTTTTCATCGGCTGGGGTGCCAACATCGCTGGACTCCAGGACAGGTAAGTGTCCTAATATTAAAAGTCAGCAGCTACAGTATGTATAGCTGCTGACTTTTAATTTTTTTTTTTTGGGGGGGGGGGGGGGGGCAGAATTCCTCTTTAAAGTCCTTTCATGCAGGCTTTCCGATCAGGTCCACTGTCAGTTTTTCTGGCAGACCTGAATGGACCTTGCAGTCTCCTCTATGGAACGGCGGATGTCAGCGGACATCCGCCACCATCCGATCCAGCCCGCAAAATCCAGACGATGGTGGTCCTATTTTCCATTCGTCTGGCAGATCGGACCAGATGAAAACAGACAGTCTGTTTCCACCCGATTTCCCCATAGAGGAGAGCAGGACTGTGTCCGTGTTTGCTCTGCAAAGCGGAGCAGACATGGACTTGTCATTCGCCTGCTCAACCAGCTCGCTATGCAAGAAAAATAGTTTTACGTATATATTTTTCAAATTTTACTTCACCAACTTAGACTATGGTGTTCTGATCCATCACATATAATTCAGATTAAAAAAAAAACATTGAGCTAAAGGCTGTAATGTAACAAAATAGGTAAAAAGCCAATGGGGGGTGAATACTTTTGCAAGGCACTGTAAGTTTTTTCTATATCTATACATAAAAGTTTGCCCTTCATTTCAATTTGAAACTGAACGGGTTATTTTACAATGTGATCGTTTACAATCACTTTCAATACACATACCTACACAAGGCACCTGCAGAAGGTAGATCTAGGAATTTCTCATTGTGTTACAAACAAAGCGATTCACAGATCCTCAGATGCCTGACAAATAGAAGAGTGGTGGACTAGCAGTGTGTGGGTAGAAAACTGAAGTATGGCGTAGGTAGGCTGTAACCCCTCATATCTCAACGTTAACTTTTGAATTCTGACTACAAATGAAATGTCAAAGTTAGGTTAATGTTAAGTAGTAAAAGTATTTTTTTTTAATCTTTTTTTGTTAAACTCCATTCAGGTGAACTGACAATGGACTTGTCAGGACAAACACAACCTATGAACATGAGTTCTGAAGAAAAGAATGTGCCCACACTGTACAAGATAATGAAATCTGACCTCCGGTTTTGTCTGCCAAGTTCTCTCCCATGTTATACAATAAGGCTGTTATTCCTATAGATGGTGAAAGGTATATCTACGACTTACTGCCTGGAGAATGACAAAACCAAGTGCACCTAGGAGCTTATGTACACGTCTCCTCCTCAGTCAAACAAGAAGGGTCTAATCTTCTAAACAGCATGTCCCAGACCCTCTGACATGAGACCTTTTATGAAGACACGGACATTGTAGAAAATTATTACCCCAATTGGGACTTTTAAGGCAGAATGTGAAAAACAGTAAAGATATAAATTTAGGTCCATATATATTTGGACACAGGCACAGTTTTCGTTTTTTTTTTAGGTACCGTATTTATCGGCGTATAACACGCACCCCAAGTTTAGGAGGGAATTTTAAGGAAAAAACTTTTAGGAGGGAAGTTTAAGGGAAAAAAACTTACATTTAAATGCCCATCAATGCAGCCTCATTAGTGTAATTGAAGCCTTCTCAGTGCAGCCTTGCAGCCATATCAGTGCAGCCTTCCCCAGTGTCCAGTGCAGCCTTGTCCCAGTGCAGCCTTGCAGCCATGTCAGTGCAGCCTTCCCCAGTGTCCATTGCAGCCTTGCCCCAGTGCAGCCTTGCAGCCATGTCAGTGCAGCCTTCCCCAGTGTCCATTGCAGCCTTGTCCCAGTGCAGCCTTGCAGCCATGTCAGTGCAGCCTTCCCCAGTGTCCATTGCAGCCTTGCCCCAGTGCAGCCTTGCAGCCATGTCAGTGCAGCCTTCCCCAGTGTCCAGTACAGCCTTGCCCCAGTGCAGCCTTGCAGCCATGTCAGTGCAGCCTTCCCCAGTGTCCATTGCAGCCTTGTCCCAGTGCAGCCTTGTCAGTGCAGCCTTGCCGCCTTGCCCCTGTGCAGCCTTGCCCCAGTGCAGCCTTGCGATCTCCACTGATTGTTTGCGATCACGCCAACATAAACATCCGAGTGTACAGATTTAAATATGGCGCCGCGGAGGGACTCGGCGGAGCAGAGATACACATAGCCGAGTGTACTCGACTCTTCTCGGCTCCGCTCACAGTCACGCCCAGTCCCGCCCTATGATGGGATTAACACAGGTCCAATGGTGGGACTGGGCGTGACTGTGAGCGGAGCCGAGAAGAGTCGAGTACACTCGGCTATGTGTATTTCGGCTCCGCCCAGTCCCTGCGATCTCGGCGGCGCTCGCTCTGCTCCACCGAGTCCGCCGGCGCCATATTTAAATCTGTACACTCGGATGTGTATGTCGGCGCGTTCGCAAATAATCAGCGGCGATCGGTGGGGATCGGCGTAAAACGCGCACCCACGATTTTCCCTTGATTTTAGGGTGAAAAAAGTGAGTGTTATACGCCGATAAATACGGTATTTTCCAAAACATTTTCATACAGATATGGGCTGAAAGTGCACACTTTCAGGTTTAATTTGAGGGTATGCACATCCAAATCGGAGGAAGGGTTTAGGAATTGCAGTTCTTAAGATTAGCCCCCCCCCTTTAAGTAACTGGACAATTGAAGCTGTTTCATGGCCAGGTGTGGGCTACTCCTTAGTTATTTTTTCTTCAATTAACCAGGTAAAAGGACTGGAGTTGATTCTAAGTTTGGTATTTGCATTTAGAATCTATTACTGTGAACCTACATCATGCATTCAAAGGAGCTGTCCATGCAAGTGAAACAGGCCATTGTAAGGCTTCAAAAACTAAACAAATCCATCAGAGAGATAGCAGCAACATTAGGAGTGGCCAAATCAACAGTTTGGTACATTCTGAGGAGAGAAGAACGGACTGGTGAGCTCAGCAACATAAAAGGGCCTGGACGTCCACGGAAGACAAAAGTGGTGGATGATCGCAGGATCCTCTCTATGGTAAAGAAAAACCCCTTCACAACATCCAGACAAGTGAAGGATGCTCTCCAGGAGAAGGCTTGACCTGACTCCAACCCACCCTCATCCCCGGCCACCCAGCGGTGGTCAAGAGGTCCCAGCTCAGTCCAGGGCCGATCCTCAGCCATGGTGGGCAAGGCGCTCTTCATTCTGCACTGGCACTGCTCATTATCAGCTTCTCTGCGGCTATCTCCCACCAGGAGCTCTTTCACTGCTGTGGAAGAGCTCCTGGTGCCCAACAGGGATGATGAGACCACCGAGGTGGTGAAGTTTATCACAGCCCCTTCTCTTCTATGAGGCCGAGTTCAAGGAGCTCCCGACACCAGCGCTGAGAGTACACCGAGACCAGCACTGAGAGCATGCCAGCACTGACACCAGCTTTGAAATAGAGGACACTGACACCAGTACTCTTAATATATGCAATTAATTTTTATTGCTTGAATTATTTTTTTCCTTATGGACGTGAGTGGGGCCTCATGTCTAAGTTATGCCTAAGGCCTCACAAAGCCTAGAGCCGCCTCTGTGTTAAAGGTGTAAAAGTATCAACGAACAAGGCAAACAAAAAAAAAAGTTTTAATTATGAATAGATTATAAAATAGAAGTGAACAGAAAAAAAAAATCAGCAGGAAAATAATAAATGAATGGAGGAGAATTAGGAGTTATTTAAGGATGATTATATTAAGTAAATGAAGGATTAATAAAGGGTTAAACAGAGAAACATTTAATAAAAAATAAAAAAAAATGATTTTTTAATTGACAGGTTGCTTTAAAACCAGGGGTAGGCATCCCCCGGCACACAAAGCCTCTTTTGCCGACACTCGACTCCCTCCCCATAAGCAGAGCAGTGCAGGGAAGTGTCAGTGAGACACAAATGCATTCCAATTTCAGAATTCCCCACACCGCACCGCACTGAGGGGGAGGCACTGCGCCCCCCACACATTGTAAAAGATGGGAAACATTGATTGGTTCTCTAGCTTTGCTGTAGTTGCGATCGTCAGCTTTTGTGATGGGGAAGAGATTGGGTGCAGTTCTGCTGGGGGGGGTCCCTGTTTCCAGGAGGAGGAGGACTGTCTTGGCTACTGCTAAGCCAATCACAGTCCTGCTAGCCCCGCCCACCATCTGGGATTAAGATGACTCGACTGGTTGCCACTACCAATCTCAGATTTCACTGTGATTGAGGAAACCCCAATCAGGTGACAGTTTGTGGAATTACTGATGAGCTTCTGGGAACTTTGTTGAAATTATTCATGAACATTTGCGTCACTTACTACTGAACCCCGACACTCTGTGTCCCTTTAAGCCACACAGCCAGTATTCAGCGCAATGAAAATCACACCCAACCACTTTTTCTCAGCTGCGGGGGCCAAACTTATGATTCTGCACACAGGCCCACTGCTTTCAGAAAATGCCCCTGACCTGAGCTCATCATTGCGCATCCATTCCAGATGCTTTTATGTGACATCACATACATCCCATACATCACATACATCCCATACATCCCAAACATCACTTACATCCCATACATCCCATACATCCCAAACATCACATACGAGCACGTGGGCTGGATGCGAGAGGTGGATCAGCAGGATGAGTGTGCCAGGACAGGGAGATGTGTCTCATCTCTGCTTCCTTTCACCACTCTGCGTATCACACATATCATAGATGAGAAGGGAGTTCAGCAGTGAAGCAGATGAGCAGGAGGGTACAGTGGTGGAAGAGATGAGAAGGGGGTTCAGTAGTGGGACAGAAAAGCAGGGGGGTAGAGCAGTGGGGCAGATGTGAAAGGAGGTGTATTGGTGGGGCACATGAGCAGGGGGTTACAGTGGTGGGGCAGATGAGCAGGAGGTACACTGGTGGGGCAGATGAGAAATCGGGTTACAGTGGTGGGGCAGATTAGCAGATGGGTTCAGTGTTAGGATAAATGAGAAGGTGATTCAGTAGTGAGACAGAAGAGTATGGGGATACAGGGGTGGAGAAGATGTGCAGGGAGGTACAGTGGTGGGGCAGATGAGAAAAGGGGTACATTGATAGGGCAGATGAGCACGGGGGTTACAGTGGTGGGACAGAAGAGCAAGGGGTACAGTGGTGGGGCAGATGTGCAGGAGGTACAGTGGTGGGAGGGATGAGAAGGGGGTTCAGCGGTGGGACAGAAAGCAGGGGGGTACAGTGGTGGGAAAGATGATCAGTGGGGGTTTAGTGTTGGGGCAGAGGAGAAAGGAGGTACATCGGTGGAATGCATGAGCAGGGGGTTACAGTGCTAGGGCAGAAGAGCAGGGGGAACAGAGGTGGGACAGATGTGCAGGAGGTACAGTCATGGGGCAGATGAGCAGATGAATTCAGTGTTAGGACAGATGAGAAGATGGTTCAGTGCTGGAGAACATGTGCATGGAGGTACAGTGGTGGGGCAGATGAGAAAGGGGGAACATTGGTGGGGCAGATGAGAAAGGGGGAACATTGGTGGGGCAGATGAGCAGGGGGGTACAGAGGTGGGACAGATGTGCAGGGTAGTACAGTGGTGGGGCAAATGTGCAGGGGGTTACAGTAGTGGGGCAGATGAGAAAGGGGGTATATTGGTGGGGCAGATGAGAAAGGGGGTACATTGGTGGGGCAGATGAGAAAAGGGGTACATTGGTTGAGCAGATGTATAGGAGGTTACAGTGGTGGGGCAGATAAGCAGGGGGTACAGTGATGGGGCAGATAAGCAGGGGGGTACAGTGGTGGGGAAGATGTACAGTGGTGGGGCAGATGTACAGGGGGGTACAGTGGTGAAACAGATTTTCAGGGGGGACAGTGATCTGAAGTGTGGAGTTGCAGGAATCGGGGCTGATCTGAGGCGTGAGAATGCAGGATGTTAATTTCTCACTACTAAAGTAGTTTACAGCATTTACTTTATAAAAAATCCTTTTCGTGATTGAGAGTGTGAAGTTGACATTTTTTTGTTATAAAATGGGCACGCTCAATTTCTTTGAAAACATTTTTCGGCACACTGTGCTCAAAAGGTTGCCTACCCCTGCTTTAAACTGACTTCATTTGCAGATGCAAGTGCATCCCCTTTGATCTGTAGATAAATAAACAGAAAGATACAAAAAGAAACAATGTTTCTTTTTAGATTTCAGCTGAGCAATGTTGTTGATAAACGTTGCTTGGCTGCTTTTTTTGACAGCTCCAATTGCCCGGGACCTCAGTTTACACTGCAGCTGTCAACAGGGGAACTCCACTGACAG
Source organism: Aquarana catesbeiana (assembly GCF_042186555.1). Classification (NCBI taxonomy): domain Eukaryota; kingdom Metazoa; phylum Chordata; class Amphibia; order Anura; family Ranidae; genus Aquarana; species Aquarana catesbeiana. Next base: position 785,258,446 of record NC_133325.1, on the reverse strand, counting down.
CGGAATGAGTCATTGGCTGTTAAGGACACACCGGCCCCGCTCTTTACCAACCGATAATTGCTGGCTTTTTCTTTTTCATTTCAGTTGTCAGTGGGGGAATCCCGCTGATGGCTGAAAGAACCGAACCTGAAAGTATTGGTTTTAGGTACCGGAGCATCTGCACGGGTACCGATACTCGTGCAAAATGCTTAGAATCGGCACCAATACCGATATCGGTGCAACCCTATCTAAAATGTTGTTGTATGCTGGAGAATTACAAGCATTCTTTACTGGAAACACCAGAACTCAAACATTCGGTGGGGTGTCCATTATTCATTTCTGGTCATATATTTAGGGGTGCTGGACAGGGGTCCACACGCTTTTTTTGCCATGTAGTGGATCAAGACAATGCCCCCACCTTCAGCATCTCCCATAGGGCACTTGCACGTGAATGAAGGTCTACATTGAGTGGTCTACACAAAACACAAAGCGGTAAACTACTGTTTGAGTCACAATATTTTGTAGACTTTTACAAAGAGATGCAAAAAAATAAAAGCATTTTTGTTTTTCTATTATGTGATCACAACTCATTCTTTTACACCTACACAGTTCCTTCCCTAAAGCAGAAATAATGTTCAGCAAAGTCAACTTTAAATTGAGCAGAAAGAGAAAATGAAATGCTCTAAAAGAAATAGCCCAACATATATTCATTTTTTTGTCTTTCACGTATAATTTATTATTAATCTGCTTTGTTTTTTAATTAAATTATATTGTCTTTTAATATTACAGCCTCTTGCAAATGTAAAACTATCTCAGTAATGACAGCCTAGTTGGCACTTTATATATAACTTTTATTCTCCTGACAGCCCAAAGGTACATTGCAATTACAAATATTATTTTCACATGATCTGTAAACACATATTGATGTTTTTGGCAGTTGGCTTTGTTATAACTTCACACAGTTTTGCTGTGTGAAGTTATAAAACGCGTTTTTTTTTTTTGTTTTTTTTTCCCACTGAAATGCACTGGATTGTTTTTTTGTTTTTAACTTACAAAAAGAAATAAAATGCTTTTTTTGGATTTGATACATTTGGTATAGTGCTTCTCGTCTCTTAAAAGAAGATGCAGGAATAAAAACAAAAAACAAAAAACAAAAAAACAAACAAGCATACATACTCACCTAAATGGCTGCAGCATCGATCCAATGCGGCAGCTGTGCCCACCAGGCTCTACACCGAGAACTGAGCAATCAAAGAGCACTGATCGCCCAGTTCTTGGGTCTGCTCTGAGCACAGAGCAGTGACTGTCAGTCACCGGCTCTCTGCTCTTCCCTTTCCACTGGAGCGCCGGGGCTGTGGAGGGGGCAGGAGCGGCTGGGCTCAGTCTTTCAGCGGCTAGTCAGGCCTCTAGGCGGATCCCGACATAAATTGTCAGGGGTCCCTGCAGAGCCTGGAGCTGCTTTGTGTAAGCCGACAGTCCGCCGCCAGCTGAATCTGGGTCACAGGAGTGCAGAACTAAGTGTATTCCTGTGACCCACAGGAGCAGTATGGCCAAAAGAGCGTTGGGACCAATTTTACCCTACTCTTGGTGCATTTGGTTGCAGGTGTACCAACAAACTGAGCAAACATCTTCATACTCTCTCTTGTGTTTTGAAAGAATGTGACTTCTACTCTTGTTATAGTAATACGAAGGCTTGCCAGTTGACTGGTGCAGGAGAGGTGTGATGGAATACAGCTGGCCTAGGGCAGTGTCCACCAAACTGCGGCCCTCTGCTTCCCTTTATCAGGCCCTTGGGGCACTATTCCATCCAATGACATCAACAATGGGGCATAATTCCTGTTGTTGACACCAACGATGGGGCACTATTCCTCCAAATGACACCATCAAAAGGGCACAATTCCTCCCACTGACACCAACAAGGGGGCACAATACCTTCCACTGACACCAACGGTAGGGCACTATTCCTTCCATTGACACGATTGATGAGACATAATTCCTTCCTTTAAGACCAACAATGGGGCACTATTGCTCCCACTGACATCAACAAAAGAGAAACATTTCTCCCACTGCCATGAACGATGGGGCAGAATTCCTTCTATTGAAAGATTAGTAAGTTTGGAGAAGCCTGGCCTAGGGGGAAAGAAAGTATAAATTTAGCCCCTGTCAATGTTGACTCAATACGGATATCGGTGCCGATACTAAGCATTTGCACGAGTATCGGTACTCGTGCAAATGCACCGATACCTGAAACCAATACTTTGAGGCTCGGTTCTTTCAGCTGTCAGCGGGATTCCCACACTGACAGCTAAAATCTAAAAAAAAAAAAAAAAAAAAAAAAAAGCAGGCAATCATCAATAGTTAAAGAGGCCGCCGCGTCCTTAACAACCGATGACTCATTCAGCTCTCAGTGGGGTTCCCCTGTTGACAGCTGAAGTGTTAAAGAAGTCTGGCAATTGCAGCGGTCATAAAAAAAAAAGCAGCCAGGCAATGTTTATCAACAACGTTGCTCAGCTGCTGAAACACTAAGGCTCTGTTCACACCTTTGGCGTTCCGAATCTTGGGCCAAATCGACGTGATTCGAAATAGCGGCAAATCATGGGACGCCCGTGCAATCCCCGTCACTTCCAATGACCCCCCCTCCCCCGATTGAGGCGCGATTCGTCGGGCAACAATCGTGAGAACAATCGCGCAAACAGAATCGTGGGACACCTGTCGCCCAAAAGAAGTTTTTGTACCCGCGATTCATGACGCCAAGATGCGAATGGAGCCTAAGATAGAAAAAAACATTGTTTCTTTTTGTATCTTTCTGTTTCTTCATCTACAGATCAAAGGGATGAACTTCGATCTGCAGATGAGGTCAGTTTAAAGCAACCTGTAAAGTAAAAAAAAAAAAATTAGTTTTTTTTATTAAATGTTCTTCTGTTTAACCCCTTAATAACCCTTAATTTACTCTAATCAGCCTTAATTAACTCCCTATTCTCCTCCATTCAATTATTATTTTCCTGATGGTTTTTTTTCACTTCTATTTCATAAACTATTCATAATTAAAACTTTTTTTTTCATTTGCTTTGTTTGTTTACAAGTTTCACATTATATAGGTTGGACTTGATGGACTTGTGTCTTTTTTTCAACCTCACCTACTATGTAACTATGTAACATTGAAAAAAGCACAAAATACAAATAAACATAAAAATGTAATGTAAACAAAACAGTCTTGGTAGGTATCGGTAATTGGTATCGGCGAGTACTAAAAAAAACAAAAAAAAAAGTATCAGTACTCGTAAAAAAAAAAAAGAATGGTATGGGTGCATCCCTACTCCATACCGTGAAACAGAACTCCTCGTGATTGCTATGACAGGTGGGCTGAACTGGGAATTAACCTAACCTGACCTCTAACTCCGATACCCTGTAATCACATTAAATCTTTGACCATAATTAATTTTGTTGCATTCACACTGCAGCACTGAAAGTTCCAGCTGCAACATTTCAGACTGAAAAAAAAAAAAAAAAAACAAAGTCCATCTTTTAATGAGTAACTTGTTTGCATGCGTTGTACACATGAAACAGATGCATTGGCCTATCCCCACTTGGCACCTACAACGTAGAGATGTAACGAAGACCATCAGATTATAGAAACTAATTGGATAGGCTCTTTGCGATTGTTCCTTCTATTTGAGAACTTGGCTGGCGGTCTTGAAATCTGTCCTTGCATTAGGTTTATATGATGTTTACAAACAGTTTATCACTATTTATCTTGCTATACATAGCCCTGTTACTGATACGACTTATCTGAGATGACTCACTATACCGATGCCTTGCTGGCGGGCAAGTATCAATGCCCAGGGGTGTGGTCTCCACCAACCCACGTATTGAGAGCTGCCAAGTGGTGTCTCCTTATCAGGGAACATGTTCTGGGAAAGTATCTACCCCTGTCAATGTTACAACATATGGATAGAACAAATTAAAATAAACGGTCGTCGACCTTTGCCAAGGTATAATAAAAACTGTCCATGTAAAGCAAGAGGGCATTCTATCTATTTATGAAGCAGGAGTGGTGTGATTCATTACTTTTGATAAAAAATGTTGTGCAGCACACACAAGTATGATTTATGTCTTCATAAAAAAAAAAAAAAAAAAAAATGAAGGTATGCCGCGCAAAATTCCACTCAGGAAATTATCGCCCTCGACCAGTTGCCGGGGAGAAGAGTTCATGTCGGGACAAGGGTAGGAAGAATTATTTCCTTTTCTTTTCCATGGGGTACATGAACTTTGGCGAACAATGATAAAAGGATTCGATTTCATAGCAGGTTAACGAAGAACAAAACTTCTTGAATGTATTATTAATAAATGCGGTGCAGGGATTTCATTTCAGCACCAACAAAGTGCCCAAGAGAGGAGCGCATTCACGTCATGTCAGGGCATTTGACCTGGCTGTGACATCTTAACATCACAATCAGCCACAACATCCAAGTGTTACGTTGCTGAGAAATTTTTGCTTCGCCGCCTGAACTTCAAGTGTAACTATGCACTGTGGAAACAAATGTTCTACCAACAGTTTCCGGCTCTTCTCTCTTATAAATGTTCTACCACCACCTTCTTCTGCAGGATGAAAGGTGATTAACCTGCATGACTAGGGTATAAAAGATGCTTTGTTCTCCTGACTGCTGGACCACCACTCCACCCCTAACCTTTCCTTAAGACACATGAAACCCAAGAGTTGAAAAATAACATTAAAAATAACATCAACATATAAGCATATGAACCTATAAACATATGCAACATAATAACATCCACAACAGTCTGAGAAATAGGAGTCACAAGCTACTTATTGGCATCTACTTCTAGTACCTGCGTAACCACTGTAAAAGTTTAGGCCTCCAGTGGCAACAAACACTGACTCAAAGACCAACAACTATTCGCAGACACCACCAACCATAATAATGGGAGCCACACCGAGGACGGATCCCAACCATAATAATGGGAGCCTTACCGAGGACGGGTCCCAACCATAATTATGGAAGCCGTACCAAGGACGGGTCCCAACCATAATAATGGGAGCCTACCAAGGACGGGCCCCAACCACAGTAATGGGAGCTGTACAGAGGACGGGTCCCAACCATAATAATGGAAGCCGTACCAAGGACGGATCCCAACCATGATAATGGGAGCCGTACCGAGGACGGGTCCCAACCATAAAAATGGAAGCCGTACCAAGGACGGATCCCAACCATAATAATGGGAGCCTACCGAGGACGGGCCCCAACCATAGTAATGGGAGCTGTACAGAGGACGGGTCCTAACCATAATAATGGAAGCCGTACCAAGGACGGATCCCAACCATGATAATGGGAGCCGTACCAAGGACGGGTCCCAACCATAATAATGAAAGCCGTACCAAGGACGGATCCCAACCATAATAATGGGAGCCGTACTGAGGGCGGGTCCCAACCATAATAATGGAAGCCGTACCAAGGACGGGTCCCAACCATAATAATGGGAGCTGTACAGAGGACGGTCCCAACCATAATAATGGGAGCCGTACAGAGGACGGGTCCCAACCATAATAATAGGAGCCTTACCGATGACGGGTCCCAACCATAATAATGGGAGCTGTACAGAGGATGGGTCCCAACCATAATGATGGGAGCCGTACCGAGGACATGTTTTCCCATACTCAAACCCATATAAGGACCTTGTACCCCACCTGCTGCCACGACAATGCCACCAGATCACCGTCCAACCTCAGACACAAACCACTGAACACAGTAAGGGTGGGAGTGTGAGCAGTTGTCTCAAGCACGCTTTCCTCCAACTGAAGACCTGAGACCCTCCTGCAGATCTCCCCTTTCTGCAGCCCCACTTGCAATCACCCACTCCACCAATCATGTAAGTGCTATTTTAATCATGCTAAACTGCCCAGAAACACCTTCCCCATACCAAACCCCTTTTTAACCCTGTCATGCCTGGCCTGCGTTCATGCACTTTCTTTTCTGACTCCGGGCCTTTCTTTCTTCCCTCTTTGAGCATGTGCAACGGCTTAATTTAACAAATACAGGTAAAGCAAAAAAACGTTTGCGCAAACAAGCCATCAAAACGCACATTAAAAGCAATCTTTACACTGCACTCTGGGGTTGATTTACTAAAAGCAAATAGACTGTGCACTTTGCAAAGTACAATTGCAGTTGCTCCAGAGCTTAGTAAATGAGGTAAGGCTTTCCTTTGCAAAGAATTCCCAATAATGTGCTAGGAAAATAAAAAAAACATCATTTTTGCTTGCACATGATTGGATGATGGAAGTCAGCAGAGTTTCTGCTCATTTACTAAGCTCTGGAGCAACCGCACATGCAGAGTGCACAGTCTATTTGCCTTTAGTAAATCTACACCTCTGTCTTTGTATAAGATATGGCCATAAAAGAGAGATGAGAATCTGTTGTGTAGTGCTATTCCTTCCACTGATACCAATGATGGGGCACTATTCCTCCCACTGATTCCAATGATGGGGCACAATCCCTCCTACTAATATCAATGACAGTGCACTAGTTCTTTCACTGATGCCTACACTATTCCTCCCACCCGATACCAATAATGGGGTCCTATTCCTCCTCCCACTGGCCACAGGCACTATGTACCACCAAGCCCGAGGCATTTTTCTCTCCCACTGGACATAGTGGGCCATTGGCCTTCAATAAACTGAAGGACAGTAAACTGGCCCTTTGTTTAAAAAGTTTGGAAACCCCTGGTCTAGACCTTCACCACTATCCAAAACTAAAAGAAGATTCAGTAGGAGTTGCAATTAAACTAGACTGTTCAATGATTTTGAATGGAAGCAATTTTTAATCCAACACCACAATAAAAAATCAAAGTTTTTCAACACAAAAAAAGTTTACAGTCAACGCAATGATGTTCGGGTGGGAAGAATCTATTCAAATCACCATATCATTTTCCAAAAATCCTATTTTCTCCACACCGCATCATTTCACAAAAACTGAAGTCAGAGAAGAATGGAGGAACACCGGAGCAAGCGCTTGTTCCAGTCGCCCTCTGCGTTGAAAGTAGCCGGCAGCGGATTTTTATTTTAGCTTGAACCATTTGTTCTGATTCCAAACTTCATCCTGCACGAAATGTTGTGATTGAAACCAACAGTTAGCGAGCAATACAGGGATGTAAGCACAGTGTGCTTGACACATCAAGAGGGAAAAAAGGCTTGAAGCCATGGTGTTCTTGTGATGCTTACATGCAAATATATTAGCATTATAAAGCACAGCGGGAGCCTTGTGTCTCTTTTTCTAAGTGTTTTGTCCTCTAGAAAGGAAACACTGGTGAGTCGCTTCGTGACACGGAGGTTGCAACATATCCATTGAAGATGAAAAAGAAATACCGTCGAGAGAACTCAGAGATGAGCTGTTTGAGAGCTCAACCTCCACAATAAAGGAGATTCTGGTCAAGTAAGATCTCCTTCGACGTCTGCTTCTTTGTACCGGGGGCTCAATGATTGCCGGAATACAAGAACTCACTCTTATTATGTTACAATTTTGGGGCAGATTTTTAAAATCTGAAGTTCAATCGAGGCGCAGTTCCATTTTTGTTCAATGGCATTTGCCCTCGTTTTCTCGCTGCAATTATAAACTTTCCGGGCAGCGGATGTGAAGGTCAAAAAGGCCGCTGTATGTAAATAAAAGTTTTTAAGAAAAGGTGGACATCTTATTTAAGGTGCTGGGATTTTGGTACTACTAGGAATTGATATGACTAGCAGTAAGATCGGCTCAGTACGGTATTGTCTGGGAGTTCAGGTAGTACTTTAGGTTTTGGGGTTGCAAAAGTTAAAACTAAATTCTATGCAGATATAAAAAGCATACATAAATGCATCTCTGGAATCATTGATACATCATCAATATATTCCCTCGCCTGACACTTTATTAGGTAGACCTGTTCAATTGCTTGGTAACACACTGAGTGCACGTGGACTGTGAGTGCACGTGGACTGTGAGTGCACGTGTGCTGTGACTTCACGTGGACTGTGATTGCACCTGGGCTGTGTGTTCACCTGGGCTGTAAGTTCACCTGGGCTGTGAGTGCACGTGGGCTGTGAGTTCACCTGGGCTGTGAGTGCACGTGGGCTATGAGTACCTGTGTATTGTATTGTTGATTACCTGTGTGTTGTCTTGTTGAGTACCTGTGTATTGAGTTTAGTGTCAGGAAGCTAGTTGTTCGTTAATTTGGACAGAGTATAATCCTCAATACCCATCAAATTAGTAGGTACAATGCCTTGTGGGTGTGGAGATGCGACTCGGTGTACATCTTGCGGCATGTATGCGTTCCTTGATCATCCGATCGAGGGTGAATACTGCTGTGCAAAATTTAAGCACATTGTTTCCCTGGAAGCCCAGGTTCTGAATCTAGGGAAGCAACAGTCAGCACTAAGAAGACCTGCCACACTAAAGGAGAGTTGGGATCGTACCAGGCAGGGGCCAGCACAGAGGTGGGTGGAGAGAAAGAGGGGCAGGCACCAGAGAGGAGTAGATGGGTGACAGTCAGGAAGGGTAGAGGGAAAAGTGTCAGGGAGGCTGATCCAGGGCTGGAACATCCCAATAAGTACGCCCCGTTGAGTGACATTGGTGAAACCAGTCAGGGACCAGCACTGCTGGACTTGAATGACTCCCCTAGCTGCCAGGGGAATAACTCCTCCAGTAAGGGTGGGAGTAAAGCCAAGGGAAGGTAAAGACATTCTGGTGGTAGGAGACTCAATTCTTAGAAGGACAGAGCAGGCAATCTGTCACAAAGACCTGAAGCACCGGACTGTGCTCGGGTTTGGCACATCACAGATCTGGTGGACAGATTACTGGGAGGGGCTGGGGAAGACCCGGGTGTCATGGTGCACGTTGGCACCAATGACAAAGTCAGAGGCAGATGGAGTGTCCTAAAAAAACGATTTTAGGGGCTAAGGAGCTAAATTGAGGAAAAGGACCTCCAAGGTAGTATTCTCAGAAATATTACCGGTACCTCGAGCCACACCAGAAAGGCAGAGGGAGATTAGGGAAGTAAACAAGTGGCTGAGGAGCTGGTGTAGAAAGGAGGGGTTTGGGTTCCTGGAGGACTGGGCCGACTTCTCAGTCGGTCAGCAGCTTTATAGAAGGGACGGACTGCACCTAAATGAGGAGGGTGCAGATCTGCTGGGAGTGAAGATGGGCAAAAAGTTATAGGGGCTTTTAAACTAGGTGACGGAGAGGAGGGTCCAGAGTTAGACATAGTCACCGCGGGACATATTCCAGAGGGTAGTATTGGGGGCATTAGTGGTAGGTTGACTAAAGCACCTAAACCTGAGGTCAGTATAGTAACAAGTCTTATTTGCAACCTTTGAACACCCAAAAAGGAGACAGAATGTTCCGGTCTAAACTACATGGCATGTCCACGTTTACTGTACAAAATAAGGTCTGTTGGCATGGACCATAGGGTGAGTTATGGATTGAAAATTGGCTACAGGGGCGAGTTCAGAGGGTAGTGATAAATGGGGAGTACTCGAAATGGGCAGGGGTGGAAAGTGGGGTTCCCCAGGGTTCTGTGCTGGGACCAATCCTATTTAATTTATTCATAAATGACCTGGAGGATGGGATAAACAGTTCAATCTCTGTATTTGCGGATGATACGAAGCTAAGCAGGGCAATAACTTCTCCGCAGGATGTGGAAACCTTGCAAGAAGATCTGAACAAATTAATGGGGTGGGCGACTACATGGCAAATGAGGTTCAATGTGGAAAAATGTAAAATAATGCATTTGTGTGGCAAAAATATGAATGCAAGCTATATACTGGGGGGGAGAACCTCTGGGGGGTTCTAGGATGGAAAAGGACCTGGGGGTCCTAGTAGATGATAGGCTCAGCAATGGCATACAATGCCAAGCTGCTGCTAACAAAGCAAACAGAATATTGGCATGAATTAAAAAGGGATCAACTCCAGAGATAAAACGATAATTCTCCTGCTCTACAAGACTCTGGTCCGGCTGCACCTAAAGTATGCTGTCCAGTTCTGGGCACCAGTCCTCAGGAGGGATGTACTGGAAATGGAGCGAGTACAAAGAAGGGCAACAAAGCTAATAAAGGGTCTGGAGGATCTTAGTTATGAGGAAAGGTTGTGAGCACTAAACTTATTTTCTCTGGAGAAGAGACGCTTGAGAGGGGATATGATTTCTATGTACAAATACTGTACTGGTGACCCCACAAAAGAAATAAAATTTTTCTGTGTAAGTGAATTTAACAAGACACGCGGCCATTCACTAAAATTAGAAGAAAAGTGATTTAACCTTAAACTGCATAGAGGGTTCTTTACTATAAGAGCGGTTAGGATGTGGAATTCCCTTCCACAGGCTGTGGTCTCAGCGGGGGGCATCAATAATTTAAAAAAAATATTAAACACCTAAACGACCACAACATACAGGGATATACAATGTAATACTGACACATAATCACACACATAGGTTGGACTTGATGGACTTGTGTCTTTTTTCAACCTCACCTACTATGTAACTATGTAACAAATTGCTAATCAGCCAATCACATGGCAGCAACTCAATGCATTTAGGCAACTAGACGTGGTGAAGACAACTTGCTGAAGTACAAACCGAGCATCAGAATGGGGAAGAAAGAGGACTTAAGTGACTTTGAACGTGGCATGGTTGTTGGTGCCAGATGGGCTGGTCTGAGTATTTAAAAAACTGCTGATCTACTGGGATTTTAATGCACAACCACCTCTCAGGTTTACAGAGAATGGTGGGAAAAAGAGAAAATATCCAGTGAGTGGCAGTTGTGTGGAGGAAAATGCCTTGTTGATGTCAGAGGTCAGAGGAGAATGGGCAGACTGGCTTGAAATGATAGAAAGGCAACAGTAACTCAAATAACCACTTGTTACAACCAAGGTATGCAGAATACCATCTCTGAACGCACAACACATCCAACCTAGAAGCAGATGGGCTACAGCAGCAGATGACAACACTGGTGCCACTCCTGTCAGCTAAGAATTGCCTGGTCTGATAAGTCTCGATTTCAGCTGCGACATTTAGATGGTGGCGTCAGAATTTGGTGTAAACAACATGAAAGCATGGATCCATCCTTCTATCAAAAAAAAAATGACAAAAAATGTATTTGGGTTTAGCGTTGCATGACCACGCAATTGTCAGTTAAAATAACGCAGTGCCGTATCTCAAAAAATGGCCTGGTCATGAAGGCCGGTTATATCCTCCAGAGGTCAAGTGGTTAAGTGTTTGTTTTTTTTGTTTATAGTGCAAAAAATTTGTAGAAAGTAAAAAATAGGGTTTTTTTTTCAAATTTGTTGCCTTTTTTGTTTATAGCGCAATTTATAGAAATTTTATTTGGGTACAAAACATATATATATATATATATATATATATATATATATATATATATATGTATGTATATTTCAAAATTGTCGGCCTTTTTTGTTTATAGCGCAAAAAATAAAAACCACAGAGGTGACCAAATACCACCAAATGAAAGTTCTATGTATGGGAAAAAAATTATATCAATTTTATTTGGGTTTAGCATTGCATGACCGCCCAATTGTCAGTTAAAATAACGCAGTGCCATATCGCAAAAAATAGCCTGATCATGGGGGGGGGGGGGGTATGTCCTCCCGAGGTCAAGTGGTTAAGTGTTCTTTTTTTTTTTTGTTGATAGTGCAAAAAAATTTTTAAAAAGTAAAAGATATTGATTTTTTTTTTTTTCAAAATTGTCTGACTTTTTTGTTTATAGCGCAAAAAAAATTTGGTGATTAAATACCACCAAAAGAACGCTCTATTTATGGAAAAAAAATGATATACTTTTTATTTGGGTTTAGCATTGCATGACTGCGCAATTGTCAATTAAAATAACGCAGTACCTTATCACAAGAAATGTCCTGGTCACAAAGGGGGGGGGGGGGGGTAAATATTCCTGGAGATCAAGTGGTTAAAGCTTACAGCAGTGTAATTTTCATGTAATGTTCATATATTAACATGAAAACCCTCTTTGTTTTATATGTTGATAATCAAAATGCTAAAAATATAAATTTTTTAACAGCAAACCGTTCCCCCGAGGAAGACCTAGACTATTTAGGTCGAAACGCGTCGGACATCCTATAGAACAGACATTTGTTACATAATGCTATGTATAATTTTATGTTTGCATTCTTTGTGTACTTTTGAATGGCAATATATTCCCCCCCCCCCCCCCCAGCTCATATTTTAATGGCAATGTGTTCATGTTACGATGACAACTTTTTAATAAAGAACCTTTTTTTTTTTTAACAAATTATTTCTTTAATCTACTAACCCTGCTGCGAAAAAAACCAACCTTCCCATATTGTATCTCAAATCGGGGCGGCAGCACCAATATCACTCACAACATGCGTCTTTCCCAAGCTTCTAGCCTTTTTTTAGTGATTGGGTTTAGGTTTATATTTACTCTAAAACTACAGTCACCTTGGCAAAAGTATGTGCAAAAAAATTCTCTTGCAGTTATATTTCCTTGAACTGTCGACGGTGCAGAATGGGCGATTAAGAATAACTTGCCCGCCGTTCCGGTAGAGGGTACGCACTGGTGCTTTCGCATGGGCTTAGTAAGCTATGTGCAGGTGGCCAACCTTGTTGCACGCAGTGGCACAGCTCAATAGAGCGGTCAACCACTCTACAAGCAACCGGCTGAGTAGAGGCTAAAGCAGTACAGCTGGCGCGCCGCTTATCTAAACAGCGACATTCCATGCGAAAAGACTCCCCCCCCCTTTTTTTAATGTTACGTCCGATCTATCCATTTCAACAAGATAATAAAAAAGTCGTCTTCGCTGCCTTCCGTTTCCCTGCCGCAGAGCACAGTGTGGAAATAGTTAAAGTATCCCGTTAATTAGTAAGATGTCTGATCAACCTGCACTTAAAGTGAGACTTTGTCCCAAAAATAAAAGCACTTTGCAGATGTGGTGGTAAAGAAAAGGAGACGTCTCTTGTTAGCGTGTCACATTCTGGGGGGAGACATGGTGTGTTTACACACGGTCTTCCATTGTTATGTGCCGTACGTTGCAGTGAGCAATATTCAGAGTGAGGATGTTACTTGCATCTTCCCCTCCTTCCTGTCAGGACCTGTTGGAGAACTGTTAATCCTTGAGAAAGAAAAGCCGCTAATTATCACCTTCTGCAAACTACTGAAACAGAAATACTAGTGCGGCGTAAACTTGACATTTTGGAGGGAAGAAAAAAAAAAAAAAAAGACTAAAAAAGAAAAAAAAAAAGTATGGATTTGAAAACTTTTACTGTGCCATTCGCCATGTGGCCGCAGCCGACCGGTCTGTGGTTATTCGATCACTTTGAGCGACGATTAAGGGAAACAGAGATTGCACACAATCCAGAATTGCGGAACAGACAAGGAGAAAACAAGGTATGAAGACCGGGGGGGGGGGGTTGTGGGATAGGAAAAGCAGCAACAACAACAATGCCATAGATATACAGCTTTTGATAGAATGTTAAGCCTCGTAAACACGATCGGATTCTCGGCAGGGAATTGTGTGATGACGGACTGTTGGCCTAAAATCCGACCGTTAGTTCGCTCCATCAGGCAATTGTTGTCCAACTTTCCGCCAACAAATTTTGGATGGCAGGCTAGTACATTTTCGGCGGACAATGGTCTGTTGTCAGATTTTTCCTATCGTCTGTACACAAGTCCGTCAAACAAAAGTCCAAAGAACAAACACGCATGCTCGGAATCAATGCTCACCACACACGACATTAGCAGAAGGTGCCAAAAGGGTGGCGCTCAAGAGCTGAAATTCCACTACGTTCGTGTTTGTTGGCCGACAATTGTGTACCGTTTGTATGCAAGACAAGTTCCTGGCACGCGCCCTTCAGACAAAAGTCTGACGCTTTGTTGGCCAACAATCCGATCACGTGTAGGAGGCTTTACTCTTTCTAATTCTCTGCACAAAGCTTAGGCCACCAAAACAATTAAAAATTAATCACCCCTACCCCATCTGTCCCTAACAAAAAAACACACTTTAAAGTGGTTGTAAACCTTTTTCCTTTGTATTAAAATAACAAACATGTTATACTTACCTACTCTGTGCAATGGTTTTGCACAGAGCAGCCCCGATCCTCTTCTTCTGGGGTACCCCTTTAGAGCTCCATGTTCCTCCTCTTTATTGAATGCCCCCCCCCCACGGAAGGCCACTTTCCATGAGGGCACTCGTTCGGGCTAGCTCCCAAGTCCGAACTGAGACTTGGCCTGCCCACCGCTCCCATGTCACAGGATTTGATTGACAGCAGCAGGGGCCAACTAGGGTTGCCACCTCATCCCTTTAAACCCTAACACATATTAATTACACAGGTTCTGTGGCCAATTAAGGTGGTAATTAAACTCACTTGGTGCCTTACCTACACTAAATTACCCTCAGAAGCTGTGTAATTCATATGTGTTTGGGTTTAAAGGGATGAGGTGGCAACCCTAGAGCCAGCAGCTCCTGCAATCTGTCCAATGAGGAGGGAGACAGGTAAGAAAAAGGTGGGGGGGGGGGCTAGGGTTGCCACTTTTTTCCACAAATGGAAGAAATACAAAATAACCACCAATCGCCCTCTGTCTGGAGCTCCATGCAAGATTCCTCCTCATGGGGGGAAGGATGATCAAGAGAAAGGTGAGGGATCAGCCCAGAACTACACGGGAGGAGCTTGTGAATGATCTAAAGGCAGTTGGGACCACAGTCACCAAACAAACCATTGGTAACACAATACATCACCATGGAATGAAATCCTGCAGCACCCGCATAGTCCCCCTCCTCTAGAAGGCACATGAACAGGCCCATCTGAAGTTTGCCAATGAACATCTAAATGATTCAGAGAAGGATTGGGAGACCAAAACTGAGCTCTTTGACATTAACTCAACTTGCTGTGTATGGAGGAAGAAATATGCTGACTATGACCCTAGGAACACCATCCCTACAGTCAAGCACGGAGGTGGAGACATTATGCTTTGAGGCTGTTTCATTGCTAAAGGTACAGGCCTACTTTGCCGCATTGAGGGGTCAATGGATGAGGCCATGTATTCTAAAATCTTGGATGAGAACCTTCTTCCCTCAGAACACTGAAAATGGGCCATGGATGGGTCTTCCAGCATGACAATGACCCAAAACATACTGCCAAGGCAACAAAGGAGTGGTTTAAGAAGAAGCACATTAAGGTCATGGAGTGGCCTAGCCAGTCTCCAGAACTTAATCCTATAGAAAATTTATGGAGGGAGCTGAAACTTCGAGTTACCAAGCGACAGCCAAGAAATCTTAAGGATTTAGAGAAGATCTGTAAAGAAGAGTGGACCAAAATCCCACCTGAGATGTGTGCTAACCTGGACACCAACCACAAGGAAACGTCTTACCTCTGTGCTTGCCAACAAGGGTTTCTCCACCAAGTACTAAGTCATGTTTTGCTTTTGGATCAAATAATTATTTTACTCACTGATCTGCATATTAATTTTCTAACATCTGTATCGTGTTTTTTTTCTGGATTTTTGGATTGATATTCTGTCTCTATCATTTAAAATACACCTATGATAAAAAATGATAGACTCTTCATTTCATTGCAGGGGATCAAATCATTATTTTCCCCACTCGTTCACACCGAACTCAGGTTTTGAAATCAGCTGAGCTCGCATAATTAAAGACCCGCATTTCAGTGCGAGTTCGGGGGCCGATTTGAAAGACATCTGTGCGAGTTCATTATTATTATTATTATTATACAGGATTTATATAGCGTCAAGAGTTTACGTAGCGCTTTATAACTTGATGGTAGACAGTACAAATACAATACACTTTAATACAGTAGGAATCAGAGGGCCCTGCTCCTTAGAGCTTACAATCTAAGTGGGAAGGTCAAGAGATACAAGAGGTAATAACTGTGGGCGATGTGCTGATTGAGAAGATAAATGTACAGTCGTTAGGTGGGGGCCAGAGAGGCTTCTCTGAAGAGATGAGTTTTCAGGGATCGTCTAAAAGTGGATAAAGTAGGAGAAAATCGGACAGATTGGGGTAGAGCATTCCAGAGGATGGGAGAGGGCTCTGGAGAAGTCCTGAAGGCGAGCATTGGATGAGGTGACAAGGGAGTTTGAGAGCAGGTCTTGGGAGGCTCGAAGAGAACGATTAGGTTGGTATTTTGAGACTAGGTAAGTGATGTAACTGGGGGCCAGGTTGTGGATGGCTTTGTAAGTTAGTATCTTGAATTTAATTTGTTGGCTGAGTGGCAGCCATTGGAGGGATTGGCAGTGGGGTATAGCAGACGCTGAGCGGTTTGTGAGGTGGATGAGCCTGGCAGCAGCGTCCACGATGGACTGAAGTGGGGATAGCCTATTGAGAGGTAAGACACTGAGGAGGGAGTTGCAGTAGTCGAGGCGGGAAATAACCAGGGAGTGGATTAGAAGCTTTGTGGTGACATTGGTTAGGAAGGGGCATATCTTGGAGATGTTGCGGGGGTTGAGGCGGCAAATTTTGGATAGCGATAGGATGTGGGGCCGAAAGGTTAGTTCAGAGTCCAGGATTACACCTAGGACCTTGGCGTGGGGGGGGGGGGGGCAAGTTGATAGTTGAGCCGTTGATATTGACAGAGAAATCAGGGGAAGTGGCACCTGAGGGGAGAGTTCATGCACAGATGTCTTCATGCAAAGTTGTTTGTGAGTTCATGCACAGTTGTCTGTGAGTTCATGCACAGATGTCTTCATGCAAAGTTGTCTGTGAGTTCATGCACAGTTGTTTGTGAGTTCATAAACAGATGTCTTCATGCACGGTTGTCTGAGTGTTCATGCACAGATGTCTTCATACACGGTTGTCTGAGTTCATGCACAGATGTCTTCATGCACAGTTGTCTGTGAGTTCATGCACAGATGTCTTCAAGCACGGTTGTCTGTGAGTTCATGCACAGATATCTTTATGCGCAGTTGCCTGTGAGTTCATGCACAGATGTCTTCAAGCACGGTTGTCTGTGAGTTCATGCACAGATGTCTTCATGCACCGTTGTCTGTGAGTTCATGCACAGTTGTCTGTGAGTTCATACACAGATATCTTCATGCAGAGTTGTCTGTGAGTTCATGCACAGATGTCTTCACGCACGGTTGTCTGTGAGTTCATGCACAGATGTCTTCATGCACAGTTGTCTGAGTTCATGCACAGATGTCTTCATGCATGGTTGTCTGTGATTTGATGCACAGATGTCTTCATGCACAGTTGTCTGTGAGTTCATGCACAGATGTCTTCACGCACGGTTGTCTGTGAGTTCATGCACAGATGTCTTCACGCACGGTTGTCTGTGAGTTCATGCACAGATGTCTTCATGCACAGTTGTCTGCGTTCATGCACAGATGTCTTCATGCATGGTTGTCTGTGAGTTCATGCACAGTTGTCTTCACGCACAGTTGTCTGCGTTCATGCACAGATGTCTTCACGCATGGTTGTCTGTGAGTTCATGCACAGATGTCTTCATGCACAGTTGTCTGCGTTCATGCACAGATGTCTTCATGCACGGTTGTCTGTGAGTTCATGCACAGATGTCTTCATGCACAGTTGTCTGAGTTCATGCACAGATGTCTTCATGCATGGTTGTCTGTGATTTGATGCACAGATGTCTTCATGCACAGTTGTCTGTGAGTTCATGCACAGATGTCTTCACGCACGGTTGTCTGTGAGTTCATGCACAGATGTCTTCACGCACGGTTGTCTGTGAGTTCATGCACAGATGTCTTCATGCACAGTTGTCTGCGTTCATGCACAGATGTCTTCATGCACGGTTGTCTGTGAGTTCATGCACAGATGTCTTCATGCACAGTTGTCTGCGTTCATGCACAGATGTCTTCATGCACGGTTGTCTGTGAGTTCATGCACAGATGTCTTCATGCACAGTTGTCTGCGTTCATGCACAGATGTCTTCATGCATGGTTGTCTGTGAGTTCATGCACAGATGTCTTCATGCACAGTTGTCTGTGAGTTCATGCACAGATGTCTATTAACCTCCCTCCCGAAGTCGCCAAAAGTAGCGCAGGAACTACTTTTGGAAAATCAGCGCAGCGCCGCAAAGTCGACGTCGCACCGATTGGGACAGTGCCGTTGCTGGCAATAGGCTGCGATTTGACACGTCAAATTGCGCCGATGTGAACGGGGGCTTACTTCTGTAAACAGGTCGCTAATCATTTATGTGGCACGATAAGTAGCCGGGTGAAACAGGAAACTGCAAAAGCTGCAGTGTTGTCACCTGCCTGGATCTGAATTGATGTGAATCGTAAGAACGAATGAAGAAAAAAACGACAAATATTTCAGCTGACAAAAACAGATCTCAATTGTGTCTTCAGCTGTTAAGGAGGCTTCCTCATTATGATAGGTTACAGCAGACTGGTGGGGAAATGATCTAGACTCGGGAGCCTGTGCTGCATTTTAATTTATCTAGCAAGGTGCCGTTGCTTGCCAGGAGACCCTCTTCCGCCCCTCCGTTTCGCCATTATTATTATTTTTTTTTCATTTTTTAACGGAGTGCTAAGTTTGGGACGAGGATGTCTTATTAAATGCAATCTGCATTTTCCCCCCCGAAATCTAAACATAAAGCTGCCTGCCAAAAAACGGCGGCCGTGCATCCTTAAAAGGCACTGGCGAGGTGCGATGAGTAGCGACCGCTGGCTGTGCTTTGCGTGAATGTAAAACACCTAATAATAATCATGGCCTGAATAGATAATGAATCTTGTCCATTTACAGCACTCTCCCTGTGATTAAATGCCTCGAGGGACGCAGGGAGCATGCTCATTTTAATTTGAAAATCTGTTCGCAGATATATTCATCTTACAATTATAGGTTAGGCTAATAGGTAATCAGGCCAATCTCCAAACAGATTCATTTCTTCTCTTTGTAATACCCAGGGACACATTTAAATGCAGACAACTCCCCAACAACACTGACGAAGATACCGGAGTGCTGCACGGCAAAAAAAACACGTACAAAGCGTCACCGATATCTGGAGGAGGAGGAGCGTGCAGCAGAAAAAGTTTCAGCGACCAAAACATTTCTTTTCAAGAGCTCTTGTAAATCTCACGCACAACACTGCCATAGTATAGAGCTAACGTCAAAACTGTCCCCCCCCCCGGGGGGCCACATGGTTGCTCTTCGGTAGATGTTGTGTGCCTCCTGGGCAAGAGTAGGAGGAGAATTCATTTGTAAGCGATCGTTCACATGTGCAGCAGGGCACTGCCGCTAGTCGCTTTTTTCAGGAGGTGCCCGACAGGCAGCGAGGAGGCCTTGTATTGCCTCTTCGGGCACCTGCGTTAACCCCCTTAGACCCCGCACTAGCGCACTGCAACCCCCCCCCCCCCCCCTGAATTGCACAAGGTTGCAGGGCGACCCCATTCACTTGGATAATCGTTTCTGTCGAAAGCGCCAGAGGGTCTATAATTTCTGCTGTGGCATAAGTACCCCCCCCAGCCACACTGCCACCACCAAAGCGACCATTATGAAGGACCTCCGGGGGGGGTACTGGTTCCCATTTGCCGGTTGGAGATTGTTAATGGACCTTTGTGGACACTATAACTGTAACCAAATACGCTTTAGATCAGTGGTCTCCAAACTGCAGCCCGTGGGTCAAATGTGGCCCTTGGCTTGCCTTTATCCAGCCCTTGGGGCACTATTCCACCAACAGATACAAGGCGTTATACCTCCCACCGACACCAAAGATGGAGCACTATTCATCCCACTGACACGATAGTTGGTGCACTATTCTTCCCACTCACACTAATGATGGGGATTATTCTTCCCACCAATACCAATAATGGGGACTATTCCTCCTAATAATACCAATAATGGGACGCTATTCCTCCTACTAATACCAATATTGGGGCACTATGCCTCCTAATAATACCAATGATGGGGCACTATTCCTCATACTAATTCCAGTGATAGGGCACTATTCCTCCTACTAATACCAATGTTGGGGCACTATTCCTGCCACTAATACCAATGATAGGGCACTATTCCTCCCACTGATACCAATAATGGGGCACTATTCATGTCACTAACACCAATGCTTGGGTACTATTCCTCCTACTAATACCAATAATGGGGCACTATTCCTCCTACTAATACCAATAATGGGGCACTATTCCTCCCACTAATACCAATGATAGGGCACTATTCCTCCCACTGATACCAATAATGGGACATTGTTCCTCCCACTGATACCAATAATGGGGCACTACTCATGTCACTAACACCAATGCTTGGGTACTATTCCTCCTACTAATACCAATAATGGGGCACTATTCATCCTACCAATACCAATGATGGGGCACTATTCCACCCACTGATACCAATGATTGGGCACTATTCCTCCCACAAATACCAATGATGGGGCACTATTCCTCCTACCAATATCAATAACGGGGCACTATTCCTCCTACTAGAACCAATAATGGGGCACTACTAGTCCCACTAATACAAATGATAGGGCACTATTCCTCCCACTGACACTAACATTGAAAATTATTCTTCCCACTAATACCAATGATGAGGCACTGTTCCTCCTCCTACTGCCCACACGTGGAGTTTTGTAATTTTTTTACCCCCTCTAAATTACAAAATGTGAGGCATTTTCTACTCTCAATGGTCACAATCCGGCCCTACTAAAGTCTGAAGGACACCAAAGTTTGGAGACCCCTGCTTTAGATGATACCACCTAAGAAACTCTGATGTCAAAGGCTTCAGCCAAAGCTTAAGGCCCTAAACTGGACAAATACCAGATGAACTGGTCTATCCTTTCCAGAAGATTGCAATTATTGGCCGTATCTTTTGCTTTGTTTTTCATGATTGTCTCATATATGTTTGACAGACCTTGACTGGAGTTATCTTCCTGATGAAGCCAGCATTGACCCGTGAAATGCATCGAAGCCACAGCAAGCAACCCATCACCCAATTCTGGCAGGGATGATGAGGAAACAACCATATGATACATAATGCAGAACTGAGCTCCTTTACATGTTCGAGAGGTACTGCCCCCCCCAACCTCACGTGTATGAGCCCTTAAAGAGAATATAATGGTAGTGATCTCTAAAAGTTCCTGATAGTTGACAGTCTCCTACAGCAGGTTTCCAGTCCCCAACCGCTGCCTGTAGCATGCATGCCATCTCTGGCCATCTCCCGCAGTTTGTCCACACACAGTACTCCTGCAGGTTGTGCTGTAGCATTCCATATACTTGTAGGCAGGTCCCTTACACTTTCGCCACCGCAGATGGCGTTCAACCACAGCGACATTGCAGCAGGAGAGGAAGTCAAGAGGAATATAGTTCCTCTGTGGTTTCCTGGGTCACTAGGGTAGCTATCTGGTTGGGTACTGCCGTTCTATCTGATTCTGGTGGCCATCTTGAGTCAGGTAGAGTCTATTTAAGACCCAGGCTCCTGGGCACGCATTTCACGTATGAGTAGTGTAGGGACAGGTCACCCATCTGTCTTAGACAGTGAAAAGCAATAGGGAGAGATTCAAGACGAGTAGAGAAAGGATAGGGACATGTCATCCTTCCTGGAAGCTGCCCTAAGTGACTCGAGTGGCCATCTTAGGTCAGGTAGAGTCTATTTAAGACCCAGGCTCCTGGGCACGCATTTCACGTATGAGTAGTGAAGGGACAGGTCACCCGTCTGTCTTGGACAGTGAAAAGCGATAGGGAGAGATTGAAGACGAGTAGGGAAAGAATAGGGACACGTCATCCTTCCCGGAAGCTGCCCTAAGTGACTCGGGTGACCATCTTGGCTCAGGTAGAGTCTATTTAAGACCCCGACTCCCAGGCAAGCATTGCACATGTGGGCAGTGTAGGGACAGGTCACCCATCTGTCTTGGACAGTGAAAAGCGATAGGGAGAGATTCAAGACAAGTGGAGAAAGGATAGGGACACGTCAACCTTCCTGGAAGCTGCCCTAAGTGACTCAGGTGGCCATCTTGGGTCAGGTAGAGTACATTTAAGACCCCCCGGCTTCCAGGAAGGCATTTCACGTGTGGGTAGTGTAGGGACAGGTCACCAGTCTGTCTGGGACAGTGAATAGCGGTAGGGAGAGATTCCAGATGAGCAGGGAAAGGATAGGGGAACGTCATCCTTCCTGGAAGCCTCCCCTTTTTGGCTAAGACCAGCCAGGCTGCATTCCGTCCCTCAAGACAGATGCTGTCTTTATACCTACTCTGCTTGAGACCTGGACCTTGCTTTGTGCACTGGTGCAAATCATTTGGTGGAGGGGGGATTATGGTGTGGGGTTGTTTTTCAAGGGTTGGGCTTGGTCCCTTAGTTCCAGTGAAGGGAACTCTTAAGACGTCAGCATACCAAGACATTTTGGACAATTTCATGCTCTCAACTTTGTGGGAACAGTTTGGGAATGGCCCCTTCTTGTTCCAACATGACTGTGCACCACTGCACAAAGCAAGGTCCTTTGTTGGAGGAACTTGACTGGCCTGCACAGAGTCCCGACTTCTGGGATGAATTAGAGGGGAGACTGCGAGCCAGGCCCTCTCGTCCAACATCAGTGCCTGACCTCACAAATGAGCTTCTGGAAGAATGGTCAGACCTTCCCATAGACACACTCCTAAACCTTGTGGACAGCCTTCCCAGAAGAGTTAAAGCTGTTATAGATGCAAAGGGTGGGCCAACTCGATATTGAACCCTACGGACAAGGACTGGGATGCCATTAAAGGCAGGCGTCCCAATACTTTTGGTAATATAGCATATAATGGTTTCAAAATGTATAATCACTCGTTCTCAAATTTTCTGAAAACAAATGTACTTTTGACAATATAGCGTTTATTGATTTATTTTGACAAAAAATTAAGGAAGAAAAATCTCTTTTTCACCCTACCTTTATATATATATATTGCAATTAAAATCTGAAACGGGTTCTAATCCTTCCCCAATCAACCCAAGTCTATATAAAGTTTTGGCTTTACATAAAGCTCTCTATTTTGGTGAATCCAATACAGATCAAGGGTTGGTCCAACATTGTTTACAGATAAAGCACAAGACCCAAAATTCCAGACAAATTATTGTTTTGACTATTATTTGTGCAGCCATACAGCCCTGAATGAACGATGTGAATCATCAAAGCAATGTTTACTTCGCACATTTACACGTTGTTGCTACACAGCTATGGAAAGCCGAAGGCTGCTAAAACCAGCTGCTGACGGATGCTGTGCAAACCTACAACATTATCATAACATTGTTTTTTTTTTACTACTGAGTCCGTATATACCGCTTCATTTCTTGCAGCCCTGATTAAGGGAGTGGAGCTACAGCCCACGAAACGCGTTGGCTTTGTAAACAATCTGTCTTTGGAAACAACTTGTATCTCGGCTTGAATATCACAGTGTGGTGCTTTAGCTCCAATCATGACCCAAGGTGATCATGGAAATCCTTTTGCTGTGCAGAAGCTACCATATTGAAATTCTCATTATTCACAAACTCTATATCTACAGTACCACCATACTTCTGGATTTAAATTATAGTATAAAATAAATACAGTAAAAAAAAAAAAAAAAACCCTTCAGGGCTCCAGCACTAATAATCAACTTTTTCAATCAATAAAAACTTTATAGGGGTTTGCTACAATCTATCGAAAAATATATTAAAGTGGAGCTCCACCCAAAAGGGGAAGCTCCGCTTGTCTACCTGGGGGGGGGAGTTGACCGGTACCCTCCTCCTTCCCTCCCCGCAGCCGGCCCATTCACAAAGCACAGCGCGATTCACGCATGAGCAGTAGGAAACTGACTGTGAAGCCTTGCCAGTTTCCCATACCCAAGATGGCGGCCCCAGCACCCGAGAGCCAACTCTTGAATCGGCTCGGGTGAGGACACCGCTGGATGCCTGGACAGGTTATTGCTCTAATAATAAAAGTAGGCAGCTACAGTATTTATAAATGGCTGACTTTTGATTTTGAGGGGAATGAGGCACACCTATCAGCAAAAGTATGCAGGCATAGGACACACCCCTGGCCACACCCCCTTAAAGGAGAATTGTTAAAAAAAAAAAAAAAAAAACAAGAATGGTTAAACCCACAAGTGCTTTTTTTTACCACTACTATTCCTTTATATTGGCTTTTGGAATTTACAAATGCAGCAATTTAGAAATCAGATGAAAGGTTTAGTGCTGGAAAACATTTTTTGATAGGTAAAAAGTGCATTTTATATACAACTATATAGATCAGACCAAAATGAGGGACAAATGAGGAGGAATGAGGGACAGAGGGGCATTGCTCCAAATCAGGGACAGTCCCTCAAAATCAGGGATAGTTGGGTGCTATGTGGACTCCCCTCCCCCAGTCCACTTACCCCCCAAGATTCTGAGCTGTCAAGGCTCCCACAAGCCACCCAACACTCCGGGGATTTGAAATCCCTTCTGCTTTTTCTCTTCTCTGTACAACACTGCAAGTATGGACCAGACAGATTGTAATTGGTCAGCATGATGCTGACCAATTAAAAACCATCCGGACTGTACTTGCAGCGCTGTATGAAGAGGAGAGAAAGTAGAGGGGATTTCAAATCCAAAAACTATTGGGTGTCCTGTGGGAGCCTTGACAGCTTAGGATCTCGGGAGGTAAGTACATTGGGGACTGGGGTGGGGAAGGGGGTCCAGTATTAGGTCACCTTTACAGACACTTTCATGTTTTGGTTTTGCATACACTTTAAAAAAAAAAAAAAAAGCAAAATATAATCTGCTGAATCCAATAGAGATCAAGAGCCCAGACCAAAAAAAAAAAAATACATGGGGCCCATATGACAGGGTTAAGGGGGTGCCATGCAGTTAGATTATTGTATATTAGTGTTATATATTAGTAAGTTTATAGAACAGCCATTCCCAACCAGGGTTTCTCCAGAGGTTGCTAAGGGTTTGCTAAGGGTTTGTTGGGTTGCAGCTCCCATTTAATGGTGCTTGTATAGTTCCAGGGTCAGCGACATTCAGCAGAACCAGCCGAATGACACCAATGATCTTTCTAGCTGTCTGTGGTGGCATTTCAACCAACTCTGCAAAAGTTGCATTCTTCCCACTGACCATCATTGAAAGAGACATTTTCCCAATGACCACTAGTGAACTGGTTTTAGAAGGGGTTCCCTTAGACTTGAAAATTATTTTAAGTGTTAGGCTGGGTTCAGACTATTGAGAAATGGACGTAGGTTTTCCCCATATCCGATTTACACAGCAGGAGATTGTGACCGGCTCTCTATGGAGTTGGTTCACATATCTTCGCAGCGGCTCTGGTACGATTTGCACAGGAGCCCTGTGCATCTTCTGGTCCGTTTCAGGTCCAAGGTCAGCCAAAAATTCAGGCTGAAATCGGACCTGAAATGGTGAACGAGGACGCTCCGGACTGCTGTGAGTCGCTGCATGCTCATATGTGAACCCAGCCTAAAGGTTGAGATGGGCTGGTATAGAATTACAGAGGAGATGCTTTTACCTGATTGGTGGAGTCCCAGGGAGTCAAAATGTAGGAAGGAGTAGAGTGGTGACATACAAGGGCTGGACAGGATTCAAGGAGCTTCTCACCCTCCCATTCTGTTTTTATATCTTTATTGCACCAACAAGTTGGTGGTTTGAGGGTCTTTGAAGGCATTCAAATATCCAAATATGGGTGTGGACCCTTTTAAGGTATAGCATCCTGCTTAATTGTAGTCCAGTTATTGGGACCCATGGATGATGTACAGATGTGTATTCTGAAGTAGGCTTCTCTTATCGTCCTCAAGGCTGTGTGGCTGGGGGCTTATCACATAACCAGCGAGACAATGCTCTGGTAGGCCATTTTTTTCTGGTGCCCTCAAAGACCGTCAACCCATTTTCTTGTTATTTATTATTATTATTTACTTATTGGATTCTGTAATAAAAGGCTGCTATACCAACCATTAGGGCTCTTTTAGAGGGTGGTAGAGCAGCGGTTGGCAGATGTTCAGAAGGTGATAATGCCACCTCCTGAATGCCTGCCCCCCCCACCCCCCAAGGGAGATTTGACCAAACTTTTGACTAATGGATATGTTTGACACCTGGTGCTGCCTGTCAAACGCTGCAAGTTGAGGTCAAATTGTCACACCCGTGACATGTGTACAGCCCGGTACGACTACAACTGTTGAATTTAGCTGGGCAGTTGGGGAGATTGGCAAGGTGAAGGAATGGATAGACTGCGGCTCAACCCCCTGTTTTCACCGCCCTCTAGCTGCCCTGTTCAAGCCTTTAATCTCCATTTTGGTGTGGTCCATGTTTGTAATGGGGGTACATCATGTACTGTAAGTGGACGTAGGATATGGCCTAACAGTACCATTAGCGGGCTTCATCTGAAATACTTTGTGATGGAGTAATTTAACATAATTGAGGGTGCAAGACACAAATTCTGAATCAATTATTATTTTGAGCATAACCATTTGTGAAGCCACAAAGCTCTGAACTGGTTATGGAAACATCAAGGTAATGTTTAAACATCCTAAAATGCATCTTACAGGAAGGAGCAGAGTGGTGACATACAAGGGCTGGATGGGATTCAAGGAGCTTCCCACCCTCCCATTCTGTTTTTATACCTTTTTTGCACCAACAAGTTGGTGGTTTGAGGGTCTTTGAAGGCATTTATTTGTGTATAAATATGTGTGCGGACCCAACTAAGGTATAGCATTCCTGGTTAAGTGTAGTCCAGTTATTGGGACCCATGGATGATGTACAGATGTGTATTTTGAAGTAGGCTTCTCTTATCGCCCCCAAGGCTGTGTAGTGTGGCTGGGGGCTTATCACATAACCGGCGAGACAATGCTCTGGTAGGCCATTTATTTCAGGTGCCCTCAAAGACCGTCAACCCATTTTCTTGTTATTTATTATTATTGTTATTTACTTATTGGGTTCCGTAATAAAAGGCTGCTGTAGCCACCATTACGGCTCTTTTAGAGGGTGGTAGAGCAGCGGTTGGCAGGCGTTCAGAAGGTGATAATCCCACCTCCTAAATTTGACCAAACTTTTGACTGTAATGGACATGTTTGACAGATAGTGCTGTCGGTCAAACTCTGAAAAGCTGAGGTCAAATCGCCACATCCATGACATGTGTACAGCCCCGGTACGACTATAACTGTTGAATTTTAGCTGGGCAGTTGGGGAGATTGGGAAGGTGGAGGAACGGATAGACCGCGGCTCAACCCCCTGTTTTCACCGCCCTCTAGCTGCCCGTGTTCAAGCCTTTAATCTCCATTTTGGTGTGGTCCATGTTTGTAATGGGGGTACATTATGTACTGTAAGTGGACATAGGATATGCCCCCATTACAGTCCCATTAGCGGGCTTCATCTGAAATACTTTGTGATGGAGTAATTTAACATAACTGAGGGTGCAGGACACAAATTCTGAATAAATTATTATTTTGAGCATAATCATTTGTGAAGCCACGAAGCTCTGAATTGGTTATGGGAATCATCAAGATAATGTTTAAACATCCTAAAATGCATCTTACAGAAAAAAAAAAAATAGCCAAACTTTGATTGGTTGCTACAGAGAACACATTTTCCTTTCAGAAACCTTCATGCATACGAGGCCTCGCTACTTCACAATTAAAGGGTTAATTATCTACTCCCGACTAGTAACACCCTCTTGTAACTGGCAATGTTTATATAACAGATTCCAACCAAAGTAAAGTACAACCTGTCTCCTTATAATATATTAATATTAATGTATGCATTCAAAACACTCCAAGTGCAAATAAATCATTTCAACAGCTTTTTTCATTTTTTTTTTTCTTTCTTTCTTCCAGGGATCGGAGTCTGAATATGGTATAGACTACGTGACAAAGTGCCCAGTGACACGGGGTTGATAGAGGAGACACAGGCTGGAAGAGGGGGACACACTTACATCATGGACATATACACTTACCGGCCACTTTATTAGGTACACCTGTTCAATTGCTTGGTAACACAGATTGCTAATCAGCCAATCACATGGCAGCAACTCAATGCATTTAGGCATCTAGGATGTAGTGAAGACGACTTGCTGAACTTCGAACAGGGGCTGGGGAAGAAAGGAGATTTAGGGGACTCTGAACGTGGCATGGTTGTTGGTGCCAGAAGGGCTGGTCTGAGTATTTTAAAAAATGCTGATCTACTGGTATTTTTACGCACAACCATCTCTCCGGGTTTACAGAGAATGGTGGGAAAAAGAGAAAATATCCAGTGAGCGGCAGTGGTGTGGAGGAAAATGCCTTGCTGATGTCAGAGGAGAATGGACAGATGATAGAAAGACAACAGTAACTCAAATAACCACTCGTTACATCCAAGGTATGCAGAATACCATATCTGAACGCACAACACATCCAACCTTGAAGCAGATGGGCTAAAGGAACAGAAGATCACACCGGGTGCCACTCCTGTCAGCTAAGAACAGGAAACTGAGGCTACAATTCATATAGGATCACCAAAATTGGACAACAGAAGATTGGAAAAACGTGGCCTGGTCTGATGACTCTCGATTTCAACTGCGGCATTCAGATGGTAGGGTCAGAATTTGGTGTAAACAACATAAAATCATGGGTCAATCCTGCCTTGTATCACCGGTTCAGGCTGGTGGTGGTGGTGTAATGGTGGGGGTGATATATCCTTGGCACACTTTGGGCCCCTTAGTACCAACTGAACAATGTTTAAACGCCACGGCCTACCTGAGTATTGTTGCTGACCATGTCCATCCCTTTATGACTACATTGTCCCCATCTTCTGATGGCTCCTTCCAGCAGGATAATGCACCATGTCACAAAGCTCCAATCATCTCACCACTGGACAATGAGGTCACTGTACTCCAATGGCCTCCACACTCACCAGATCTCATTCAATAGAGCACTTTTGGGATGTGGTGGAGATTGGCATCATGGATGTGCAGCCAACAAATTTGCAGCAACTGTGTGATGCTATCATGTCACTATGAACCAAAATCTCTGAGGAACGTTTCCAACACCTTGTTGTATCTATGCCACCAAGAATGAAGGCAAAAGAGAGTCCAAAGCGCTAATAGCAAGGTGCACCTAATAAAGTGGCCAGTGAGTGTGTATATAATGTATATAAATGAGCAACTTTCTACTTAAGCTGCAAAAGGCAGCAAACAGATCAGAAAGAAAAATGCATCCAACCCACACTGATAAATAGACGGACGGGAGGCTGTCAGCAAGGGACACAGAGCATTGTACCTGGGGTAGTTGCTGGTAGAAGCAGGAAAATAGAAGGCTAAATGGCAATTGGTAACTAAAAGCATTGAAACAACCCAGGTCTATTTTTCACCATGCATGAACAAAATCATCTTAGCAAATCAAAACCATTATGTAACGTTAAAGCTGAACTCCAGAGAAAAATTAAAAAAGTATGCAATGGCGGTGGGGCTCCCCCATATTTTAAGGGTTAAAAGCTGTTTTTTGCCTAGGGTACCATTAAATGACCCTATCCCAAGAACTTGTAAAGCCTCGTACACACGACTGGATTTTCGTCAGGGAATTGTGTGATGACGGACTGTTGGCCAAAAATCCGACCGTTCGTTCGCTCCATCGGACAATTGTTGTCCGACTTTCCGCCAACAAATGCCGGATGGCAGGCTAGTAAATTTTCAGCGGACAACGGTCGGTTGTCAGATTTTGGTATCATCTGTACATAAGTCCGTCAGACAAAAGTTGAAAGTACAAACACGCATGCTCAGAATCAATGCTCACCAAACACGACATTAACAGAAGGTGCCCAAAAGGTGGCGCTCAAGAGCTGAAATTCCTTGTAGTACGTCACTACATTGTTGGCCCACAATTGTGTACCGTTTGTATGCAAGACAAGTTCCTGGCACACGCCCTTCGGACAAAAGTCTGACGCTTTGTTGGCCAACAATCCAATCGCGTGTATGAGGCTGAAGATTTCTCCTCGCCATCTAAACATTCCCAAATCCAACTCCTTTTTGGTGCTCCGTTCATTGGCAGCACACCAATGACATCACATACAATGCAGGACTGCTGCTCCTGCAAAGTGTTCCAAGGGAGTTTGAGTGACAGCAGCAGGAGCCTAAGACTCCACCACCAGAGGAGCGGTGCTGGAGCCGAGACTGCGCTGGAGCAACGACAGGAGCCAGGTAAGTGTTTTAGGGATGGGGGCAGTGCTGGGACAGGGGTCAGTACCCAGGGAAAAGATGCTAAACTACCCCACCCCGTTCATGATGTGCATACTTAGAGGATCCCACGCCCA
This sequence comes from Aquarana catesbeiana, assembly GCF_042186555.1. Lineage (NCBI taxonomy): Eukaryota > Metazoa > Chordata > Amphibia > Anura > Ranidae > Aquarana > Aquarana catesbeiana. The sequence goes on along the minus strand of NC_133325.1, from coordinate 785,228,241 downwards.
GCAGTCTCTCTCTTGTCAAAATCATTGTCACTGCCACTACTCCTGTCAGCCTTATAACAGAAGGAAGGCGCCGCCCCACCCCTACAAGTAAACCGATGCGCCCAGGGCAGCCGCCTCCTCCTGCCCACCCCCTGGTGGTAGTAAAGTTGTGTCAGTGATTGTAACCTACAGGTAAGCTTATAATAAAGCTTGCCTGTTAGGTAAAAATGAATATCTCCTAAACATGCACGGTTTAGGAGATATTCCACGGAGCAGCAGCCGGTGACGTCACCAGAGCATGCGCTCTGAAGGAATGGCATACTGCGCCATTCCTTCAGAGGTCTGTGCCGTAAACGGTGACTCCTATGCGCATGCGCGAGAGTGGCGTTATTATGACTCAGGCCAGTCAGACAGCCAGAGTTCGCGAACCCGGAAGGAAGACCGGGTGCAGATGGAAGCCCTGTCAGCGGTGACAGTGCGCCGCTGGAGGGCTTAGTTTTTTAGGTCTCTCATAATGTACTAGTATGCGATGCGTACTAGCACATTATGAAATTGCTTTGCAGGGTCGTTTTTTTTTTTTTTTTGTTTTCTTTTACAAAGGTTACTACCGCTTTAAATTAAGACCAAAACTACTGTTTGGATGCAACAGAAATGTATACTCGTGGACTCTTACAATAAAGGATTGGCCCCGTGCTGATCACATGCACCCTCCCTAGAGAAAAAAACAAATCTCTAGCAATACACACCAAACTGAACGTGTGCAGAGTGACTTCAAAGCTCTGTACTATCAGGAGATGGATTGGGGACTGTGAAGACAGGATCAAACAGCCTTTTTACACAATGTGGAGGATTAACCCCTTCCACAGTGGGTAGAACAAGCATGCTTTACTGCATATACAGACTGATTTTACTGTTGTGGGTTCAGTAACACCTTAAGCTTAGTTAGGTTTTGACTTGCCTTCCACTTTAAGACAACTCAAGATGAGGTTCTAGTTTTAAAGTAAGTCTGACTATAGACTGGCAGACATCACATGGAGGAATGACAGGTGATGAGACATCTGGACGTCTATGGTCTTGATACTAGTATGTGTCAGGTGATGTTTTTTTTGGCCGAGTGAATGCAGCATCTGCATAGTAACACATTCTTTTCCCCCCTTTCTCTACAGAAGAAAGGAATGATCAGAGCCCACATGCAGAGAGACTTTCCAACAAATTGATAAATCTCTGTGTGAGATAACAAGAACTTCCGATGGTCGAAAACGCTCATTATTGCCCCCAAGGGGAGCCGTACACGGGCTGATCACTGCCTCATCATACCGGATTGTTTCAAATCTGGCTTCGTACAGTCATCTTAAGGGCCTGGTCACACCAGCAGGGCTTGTCAACGCCTGCCATTAATACATGAGCGTTAATAAGATGTGAGAAGCGTTTGTGTTTTTTTTGTATTTATGGCAGGCGTTGACAAGCCCTACAAAAATGTTGCATTTTGCAGCATTGCCAGGTACGTTGAATGTATATTTAGATATGCTGCCCATTTTTTCAAACTTTTTTTTTTTTTTTCAACAAGCTAGTGTGCTCCCCTGCAATTTTGTTTCCCCTATTGAAAGAGTGCTTTGGTTCAACCATTACAGTGAGCTGTGGTAGCTTGCAGTAAATTCAGGGCATCGTGACCGCGTGAAGAGGCCTCTCAAGAAGATTTCCCTTCACTCCCTTGTCCTGAGCCACAATAGGAAGCGGGAGGAGAGCTCTCCAAAATAAGAAAAATCATCTCTTAGAAAGTTACCACTGGAATCGTCCAAGTTTTACCTCTGCACTACAAATTTTCAATGTGAGCCCCGTTGGTGACCCGAAAGATGACTGCCATTTACGATTGCTGAAGATACTGTCACTGGTCGCTCCTACCTGGACATGATTACAGAATGGCTTAAGCCACAGATGGAGGAAGATCTGCCCCCACCTAGTCTTTCAGCAGGACGGTGCTTCTCCTCATTTCCACTGGTATGTTCGCTGATACCTGAATGATGATACCCTACCAGAATGTTTGATCAGCCGTGCAGGAAGGAACAACTCGCCAATGTTCCCCTGGCCTCCGCGATCACCAGATCTAACACCCTGTGACTTCTTTCTGTGGGGGTACACCAAGGACTTGGTGTATGTCCCCTCCAAGACCTGAAAGACCAGTGGAGGCAATATTCGAGGACATGCTGTGTCTGGACAGAACTGGAGTACCGTCTCGACACCTGTTGTCAGTGCCGGGACTAGGTCACCCAGCGCCAAGGGTAAAAAAGGCCAAACTGCCCCCCCTCCTCCGTTCATTATGTGCAAGTTTAGGGGATCCTACACCCAGCAGTCACTCACTTGTTAAAATCACTGCCGCTGTAGTGCAGAGGTAAAACTTGGACAATTAACAGGTTTTGTCATTTTAATACAGTTGTGTTAAGTACATTTCGTTATGACTAAATCAGCTTTACTTTTGCACCTTGCTTTTAAAATCACATTGTATTTTTGATGTCCCATCACTTTCAGTCCCAGTGACAATGCTCACCTGGACAAACAGAAAAGGTATATTTTCCCAATGGCAACACATATAACCTGCTAGAGGTTCCAAGTCTGTCCTAAACCGTCCAAAGCCGAAAATAAAAAAAAAAAAATGTTGGCTTTAGATACACTTTAAAGTTTTGTAACATCCAAGCATTTTCAGTCTAAAAAGTCCCTCGGGGCTAACATGGTTTTCTAGTTCAGCAGGAAGTTTGAAATAAGACAAACAGCATCCTCACAAATACAGGTTTGTTATTACCTAGTCTACCAGACTGGCAGACAAATGCTTGTACAGATCATCCTTTATTACAATAGCCCTGTATGATCGCATATAAAAGATTCACAAGGATTTAGATTTTATATTCCACCACCTGCATTGAACCTTTTGAGAACTCTTGCTTTCTCACTCTATTTCAACCTTTACGGACGCTATGGATCTTCACACAAACACTACAAAATTGCAGCGTCCCTCAAGGAAAGACAACCTCTTAACCATTACCCTACTTGCTCCCTACCATATCACCCTTCTTAACTCCCTGTCCACAAATTCATAGATTGAAACCCCTCTCCCCCATCCTTCATTAAAAAGTGAGAGTTCCCTCATCCCTTAAAGGGTAACTTCTTAACCTTTACCCTACCTGTCCCTATCCCTTTTTCGTTTGACTCTTTTACCCTTCTTAACACTCAACCATCTTCTCTCCCAGTCCACAAATCATATTTAAAAGACTCACAACGAGGCCTCTGGCTTTCCCACCCTATTTCAACCTTTACAAACATTATGGACCTTCACACTACACACTACAAAATCCTCAAATTCCTCACGATTTGCAGACTTTCTATCCCACCCCCCTGCATTGAACCTTTTTGAGGCCTCTGACCTTCCAACCCTATTTCAAACCTCACGAAGGCTATGGACCTTCACATTTCAAAATCGAGGAGTTCCTCAGGGAAAGACAACATCTTAATCTTTACCCTACTTGCCCCTACCCTTTCGTCCTTCTTAACACCCAACTTTCCCCCCTCCCTGTCCACAAGTCCATAGATAGAAAGCCCTCGTCCCCATCCCTCATTATAATGTAAGCGTTCCCCCATCTCCCAGAGGGTAAACTCTTAACCTTAACCCTACCTGCCCCTATCCTTTCTTCCCTCTACACTTTCACCCTTCTTAACACCCAACCATCTCCCATCCCTGTCCACAAATCGTATATGAAAGACTCACAACGAGGCCTCTGGCTTTACCACCTTATTTCAACCTTTACAAACATTATGGACCTTCACACTACAAAATCGCAGAGTTCCTCACAACAGTTTGCAGACTTTCTATCCCACCCCCTGCATTTAACCTTTTTGAGGCCTCTGGCCCTCCAACCCTATTTCAAACGTCACAAAGGCTATGGACCTTTATACTTCAAAATCGAGGCGTTCCTTAGGGAAAAACAATCTCTTGACCTTTATCCTTCTTGCCCCTACCCTTTCGCCCTTCTTAACATCCAACCTTCCCGCCCTTCCTGTTCACAAATCCATAGATAGGAGGGAGGATCCCCTCACCGCGTCCTTAATTAAAAAGTGAGAGTGCCCCATCTTCATCTGACGGTCTCACAACCTTTTCAGCTATACAAGTCCACCATAGACTATCTTATAAAATGTTAAGCCTTGTGTAGTGGGTATCGTTCTTGTCATCTGCAAACTGAAATTTGCTTAGGAGGCTTGTAGACTATTCATATCTAAATGTATGGTTCTTTTAGGTTTTATCGACACAATAAAACCCCAATTGCATGAATTAACATCCAGAAAAAGTGAACAAAGAAGAGGATGAACTTACCGATTTGGTGAGTCTAGAGCAGCAGCAGCAGATCCTAAGACTCCTTTCTCATGCTGCAGAGAAAAAAAGAGGATATGTACATTTAGACAGTGTGAATGGGACATCTTGTGTCTTCAAAACATCTGAATGACGAGATATGGATTTGGGTGTGGGAATATTTTGTTTTATGTATACATATCAACATATATTCTACCTGGCAGCCACAGGCCAAACAAAACACTCATCAGACAGCCTTTCAGGTGGTGTAAACACAAAATGCAGCCCTGCCATCGGGTATTGTTGGTGGTAGAGGGGGATTTTACATGTGCAGACTAGAAGGGAAGGATCTGGGAGGCAAATCATTAATTATGTGCTGTTATTAAAGCGGAACTCCAGGCTGATGATAAAAAAAAAAAGTCAATAAAGAAAAGAGAACACACACAGACACACACACACCCCCAAACGGGTTGAACTGGATGGACTAGTGTCTTCATTCAACCTTGCCAACTATGAAACGATGAGAGAAGTCTGGCCACGGTGCAGAACTCAAGGCAAATATAAAATGAATGCAGCTCTGTATTCATTAATACATCATTACATTTATTGAAATTATCTGAATTAGACTTCATGTCAGCATCTTTCAGTGCCTGTGCAGCAAAGCTCAGAGAAGCAGCACAATGAGCTAATCAGTTGTGCAGAGTAACAGAGAGATAAGCTCATCAGTCTTCTGCTTCTCCTTTTCAAATTCCCTAACCACTTGCCGACCAGCCGCCATCATTCTACTGCGGCAGGTCGGCCGGTCCGTAGCTATACGTCAGCTCGTGGGATCGGGACAGCAGGCGCACGCACGGGGGTGCCGATGCTCGTGGCAGCGATGACCGCCGGCCACGAGCGATCGCGGGCACGAGAGACAGAACACGGTAGTGTGTGTTCAAATCCATGTTCTGCTCTGTGAGGAATGACAGATCGTGTGTTCCTATTAGCTAGGAACCACGATCCGTCACTTCCTCTAGTCAGTCCCCTCCCACTTCAGTTGGAAACACCAACACAGTTAACCCCTTGATCGCCCCCTAGTGTTAACGCCTTCCCTGCCAGTGACATTTTTTACAGTAATCAGTGCATTTTTATAGCACTGATCGCTGTATTAATGCCAATGGTCCCAAAAATGTGTCAAAAGTGTCCGATGTGTCTGCCATAATGTCGCAGTCCCGATAAAAATCGCAGATCGCCGCCATTACTAGTAAAAAAAATAAATAATAAAAATGCTATAAATCTATCCCCTATTTTGTAGACACTATAACTTTTGCGCAAACCAATCAATATACGCTTATTGTGATTTTTTTTTTACCAAACATTTGTAGTAGAATACATATCGGCCTAAACTGAGAAAGAAATTTGTTTAGTTTTTTTTTTTTTTTTTAATGGGGATATTTATTATAGCAAAAAGTACAAAATTGTGTGTTTTTTTTTTCAAAATTGTCGCTCTTTTTTTTGTTCATAGCGCAAAAAATAAAAACTGCAGAGGCGATCAAATTCCACCAAAAGAAAGGTCTATTTGTGGGGAAAAAAAGGACATCAATTGTGTTTGGGTGCAACGTCGCACAACCGCGCAATTGTCAGTTAAAGCGATGCAGTGCCGAATCACAAAAAATGGCCTGGTCATTCAGCAGCCAAATCTTCCAGGGCTGAAGTGGTTCTAAAGCCTTAAAAGAGGAGTGTGGGATTTTTTATTTTTATTTAGAATCATACTTACCTATACTTCTGACAGAGGCTTCTTATCACATGGTCAGCTGTGACCAATCACAGAGCTGATCATTGCGTGAACCAGGAAGTGCCGGTAAACAGCATTCCTCGGTTCGCGCTGACAGGGAGAGCCGATCGGCGGCTCTCCCTGTCAGGGGGGGGGGTCTGTGCTGATATATATGCACATTGATTATAAGCACAGCCCCCATCAAATGTACCCACAAGCTGCCAATCGGTGCCTAGTCAGTGCCCCATCATAAGCCCCTGCCAGTGTCCAATAAAGTGCCAATCAGTGCTCACTACAGTGCAAATCAGTGCCCACCATAGTGCCAATCAGTGTCCATCTCAGTGCCCAGCATTAACACCTGTCAGTACCTGTCCAATCAGTGCTGCCCATCAGTGCCATCTATTAGTGTCCATCAATGCCGCCTGTCAGTGCCAATCAGTGCCAATTAGTGCTGCCGTTCAGTGCCAATCAGTGCCGCCGGTCAGTGCCCATCAGTGCTACCGGGCAGTGCCCACCAGTGCCGCCCGTCAGTGCCCATCAGTGCTGCCTGTCAGTGCCCATCAGTGCTGCCTGTCAGTGCCCATCAATGCTGCCTGTCAGTGCCCATCAATGCTGCCTGTCAGTGCCCATCAGTGCCGACAGTCAGCGCCCATCAGTGCCGACAGTCAGCGCCCATCAGTGCCGACAGTCAGCGCCCATCAGTGCCGCCTGTCAGTGCCCATCAGTGCCGCCTGTCAGTGCCCATCAGTGCCGCCTGTCAGTGCCCATCAGTGCCGCCTGTCAGTGCCCATCAGTGCGGCATATCAGTGCCGCCTATCAGTGCCCATCAATTCTATATATCAGTGCCTCCTCATCAGTGCCGACTCATAAGTGCCCATCAGTGAAGGAGAAAACAAAATTTTATAACAGAAACGAAGAAAAACTTTTTTTTTTTTTTTTTTTTTTAAATGTCGCTCTTTTTTAGTTTGTTTAGCAAAAAATAAAAACCACAGAGGTGATCAAATACCTCCAAAAGAAAGTTCTATTTGTGGAAAGAAAATTATAAAAATGTATTTTGTGTACAGTGTTGTACGACCGCGCAATTGTCATTCAAAGTGTGACGGCGCTGAAGTGGTTAAACAGTATAGACACTTATTTTTAATATTTTACTTAGCTATACCTACAAAAGGGGCCACAGCCTGAAGTGATCCAATTTTCTGACTACAGTTCCACTTTAGAGTATGAAGCAGACAGTGAGCAAGTAAGTCCGTTGTGCTGCAGTGCTCCTGTGTTTAAAAAGGGTAGTCAGGCTGATAGCAGGAGAAAGCAGAGCGAAGGAGAGGTGCTACTTCTCCTTTCTCTATCCAATCACTGGCTGGTGGAGGGACAAGACCTGCTTGACAGTTACTTTACTGCAGCAGAGGAAAAAAGCAGGTCTCTCCTGCTCTGCCAAAAAAGGGGTGCAATATGTGGCAGAGCTCTGTAAATCTCAGGACTGGATGGACAGAATAAAAAAAAAAATTCTTTATCTGGTAAAAAAAGCCCCCTTATACATATTCCATCTGTGTATTTAACCGTCTGCCTGGAGTACGGCTTTAAAGTAGCCCGTACTGAGTAACAAACTCTTAAGCCAAGTGCTGTGTAGCGGGCACCATATGGTGACAGAGACTGCCATTGTTAGAATAATCCTCTTGACAGCACTAAGGGAGCCTGCCGAAGTTTTCTATGCAAACCATAGTTGGCATGCTCCTAAAGTTGGGGCATTTCAGGAAGCCGCAATGGTGCTCTTAAGAAGATTATTCTAAACAACAAAAGGTGCGCACTTTATGGGGCCTACTCGCCAGGATTTAGCTTTGCTTTATAGTTTTTTTTGTTTGTTTTTTCCCCTTTCCTCAGTACAGGTTCACTTTAGCCACATCAGCCCCGGAAGAATTTGCCCCCTTCCTGACCAGAGCTTTTTTTTTTGCGATTTGGCACTGCGTCATTTTAACTGACAATTGCGCAGAAGCGCGACGTTGCACCCAAACAAAATTGATGTCCTTTTTTTCCCCACAAATAGAGCTTTATTTTGGTGATATGATTTGATCACCTCTGCGGTTTTTATTTTTTGAGCTATAAACAAAAAAAGAGCGACAATTTTGAAAAAAAAAAAAAAACGCATTATTTTTTACTTTTTGCTATAATAAATATCCCCCAAAAATATATATAAAAAAACAATTTTTTTCCTCAGTTTAGGCCGATATTTATTCTTCTACATATTTTTGTTAAAAAAAAAAAAAAAAATCATAATAAGCGTATATTGATTGGTTTGCGCAAAAATTATAGCGTCTACAAACTATGGGATAGATTTATGGCATTTATTATTATTATTATTTTTTTTACTAGTAATGGCGGCGATCTGCGATTTTTATCGGGACTGCGACATTGTGGCGGACACATCTGACACTTTTGGCACTATTTTGGGACCATTGTCATTTATAAATAGCCGCTGATTACTGTATAAATGACACTGACAGGGAAGGAGTTAAACACTAGGGGGCGATCAAGGGGTTAAGTGTGTCCTAGGGAGTGACTCTACCTGTGGGGGGGATGGGCTAGCTAGGACATGACAGCGATCACTGCTCCCGATGACAGGGAGCAGTAGATCTCTGTTATGTCACTAGGCAGAACGGGGAAATGGCTTGTTTACATAGGCATCTCCCCATTCTGCCTCTCCTTCTTACGATTGCGGGAACATTGAGTTTGCGGGACCCGCGGGCATGCTATCGCGCCATCGGCGGCGGGCGCTTGCCCGCAAGGTGGCAAATTCAAAGGGAGCCACTCTGCCGACGTATATGTGTGTGCGGCGGTCGGCAAGTGGTTAAGCAACACTTATCTTTAAATTTGTTTTGTAGACTTCTGCTATAATCTGCAGCAAACTCAAAACTGGTAGGGGTGACTAGAGCCATTCCAGTGTCATCTCTCCCACTTGAGCTGGTGGTAAATTATAAATACAGTACTGGTTTGCTGTGGGTTATACTGGGAGTGTCTTCCCTCCAGGGGAGAATTGAGCTGGGAAACAGGAGGACATTTGCAGAAAAAAAAAAATATGTGGGGCTGGTGGGCTTGGGTGACGATACACCATTCGCACCCAGAAGAAAAATGTATTTTAGATTTCTTAACCACTTAAGGACCGGGCTCTTATTTTTCAAACTTGGTGTTTACAAGTTAAAATAATTTTTTTTTTTTGCTAGAAAATCACTTAGACCCCCCCCCCCCCCAAACATTATATATATTTTTTTCAGAATAAAATGGCGGCCGTTGCAATACTTTATGTTAAACCGTATTTGCGCAGCGGTCTTACAAGCGCAATTTTTTGGGGGAAAAAAGTATGCTTATTTGAATTAAAAAAATAAGAAAAGTTAGCCCAATTTTTTTTTTTTGATATTGTTACGCCAAGTAAATTGACACCCAACATGTTGTGCTTCAAAATTGCGCCATCTTGTGGAATGGCGACAAACTTTGACCCTGAAAAATCTCAATAGGAGATGTTTAAAAATTTCTGCAGGTTACCAGTTTTGAGTTACAGAGGAGGTCTTTTGCTAGAACTATTGTTCTTGCTCTAACGATTGCGGCGATACCTCACATGTGTGGTTTGAACACCATTTTTATATGCGGGCGCGACTTACGTATGCGTTTGCTTCTGCGTGCGAGTTCGACGGGACGGGGCACTTTAAATTTTTGTTTTATTTTTCTTATTTATTTTACTTTTTATTTTTTTATTTTTACACTGTCCTTTAAAAAAAAAAAAATGTTTGGGTCACTTTTATTCCTATTGGAAGGAATGTAAACATCCCATGTAATAGGAAAAAATGCATGACAGGACCTCTTAAATGTGAGATTTTGGGTCAAAAAGAGCTCAGATCTCACATTTACACTTAAATGCAATTAAATATATAAATATATGCCTTTAAAAAATAAATAAATAAATAAATATAAATTCCCCTTTAAGACCATTGGGCGGAAGTGACGTTTGACGTCGCTTCCATCATCCAATGTCATGGAGCCGAGCGGGGCCATCTTTCCCTCACTCAGCTCCATGTCTCAGAGGGGAGAGGACCGGATCGGCTCCGGTAAGCGGCTGAGAAGACCGCAGCATGGCGGGGGGGGGGGGGGGTTCCTCCTGCCACCAATATAAGCGATCTTGCGACGAATCCGCCACAGAGACCACTTTTATCAGAAAGAGGACTGTCTCCTGTTTAAGAATATACCAGGGTTATGGCAGCTATCTGTTGCCACAACCCCAGTATTCTACGTCTAAATACCGGCGGGCGGTCCGCAAGTTGTTAAAACCAGCTGCTAAACGTTGCTGTGCCAAAAACAAAAAAAAAAAAATACTATTGCTTGTATCTGCATATAAAAAAAAAAATAATATACACTTGTACAGCCGTGGCCATAAGTTTTGAGAATGACACAAATATTAATTTTCACAAAGTCTGCTGCCTCAGTGTTTTTGTCGGATGTTACTAATGGTATACTGAAGTATAGCTACAAGCATTTCGAAAGGGTCAAAGGCTTTTATTGACAATTACGTGAAGTTTATGCAAAAAGTCAATATTTGCAGTGTTGACACTTCTTTTTTCAAGATATCTGCAGTTCTCCCTGGCATGCTGTAAATCAACTTCAGGGCCACATCCTGACTGATGGCAGCCCCCAATTCTTGCATAGTCAGTGCTTGGAGATTGTCTGAATTTGTGTGTGTGTGTGTGTGGGGGGGGGGGGGTTTGTTCACCCGCCTCTTGAGGACTGACCACAAGTTCTCAATCAATTAAGGTCTAGGGAGTTTCCTGGCCATGGACTCAAAATTTCGATGTTTTGTTCCCCAATCCACTTAGTTATCACTCTTGGCTTATGGCAAGGTGCTCCATCATGCTGGAATATACATTGTTCCGCACCAAACTGTTCTTGGATGGTTGGGAGAAGTTGCTCTCAGAGGATATTTTTGTACCGTTTTTTATTCATGGCTGTGTTCTTAGGCAAAATTGTGAGTGAGCCCACTCCCTTGGTTGAGAAGCGACCCCACATATGAATGGTTTTAGGGTGCTTTACTGTTGGCATGACACGGGACTGATGGTAGCGCTCACTTTTTCTTCTCCGGACAAGGTTTTTTCCGGGTGACCCAAACAATTGGAAAGGGGACTCATTAAAAAAAATGACTTTATTCCAGTCCTCGGTAGACCAATTCCTGTACCTTTTTCAGAATATCAGTCTGTCCCCGAGGTTTTTCCTGGAGAGAAGTGGCTTCTTTGCTGCCCTTCTTGACACCAGGCCATCCTCCAAAAGTCTTCTCCTCACTGAGCATGCCCAATGTGCTCACATCTGACTGCTGCCACTCCTAAGAAAGCTCTGCACTGGTGGTGCCCCGATCCCGCAGCTGGATCAACTGTAGGAGACGGTCCTGGTGCTTGCTGGACTTTTCTTGGGCGCCCCAAAGCCTTCTTCACAAATGCAGTGGAAATGTTTTTTTTATGGGATGAAGTTCATTTTCATGGGAAAGAGGGACTTTGCAATTCATCTGATCACTCTCACTCTTCATAACGTTCTGGAGTATATATGCAAATTACCATCATAAAAACTGAGGCAGCAGACTTTGTGAAAATTATTATTTGTGTCCTGAAAACTTTTGGCCACGGCTGTAGCTACAACACTACCCACATTCCTCGACTTCTAGCTCCAAGTATCTTGCAATTTCCAGTTGGGAAACTTGCATTTCCCATTTGTGCAAAAGCACAGCACGAGAAAGGCTAGACATAGCAAAATACAAAGCAACAGCGCAATTAATAATTACAAGGGTATATATATGAGTATAGTTTTGCTTTAAAGTTCCCCACTGTTGCAATTAATTAAAAAAAGGATAATATTTGCACATTTTTATGTGATCATAAATCAAGATCCCGTTTAAGACCTGTACTGCTTATTGGGCATGAGATTCACACAAAGGGAACACATTTTAAAGTAAGAAAACGAACCACCAATAAATGTTATCACTTTAATCACGTTCACTCCAGGCCTAACCGATCAGACAAATTAATGCCGGCAAAAACTGCATGTTTTATCGCTTTCCATAAACGTTTTAGGGCTTGTTAGTTCAATGATTAAGCAAAAATCTAAAATGAAAATTGTTGGAAATTTAGTAATAAAGAAAATGTGAAAATGGGAATAATAATAATATTTTTTATGCGTATCTAAAGCCAAAACTTTATTCTTTAAGTTTTGGAAATGGAACCTGTAAGAGAACTTTATGGCTATCGGTGTTCCTGCTGGAGAGATACATTCTTTCAATTCGACAATGATCACCAGGACAGAAATTGATAAGAATAAGAAATAAAGCTGCCCATACACCAAGGGTCGGCAAGCTGTTGGTCGTGATCTACCCATCGACCGTGGGCAGCCAATGGCAGATTACAAACACATCCCTGATTTGCCGGCCCTTTGTAGCAGAGGGGCAGAGGACACTACTGTTGGAGGGGCAGAGGACACTACTGTTGGAGGGGGGGGGGGCAGAGTACATAACTGTGTGAGGGGGTGATGTGAAGGGGGCAGAGGACACTACTGTGGGGGGGGGGGGGGGGGTAGCAGAGTGGCAGAGGACACTAATGTGGGGGGGGGGGTAGCAGAGTGGCAGAGGACACTACTGTTGGGGAGGTGGAGGACACTACTGTGGGGGCTGGGGTACAGGACACCATGGGGGGTGTTATGAAGTGATATGAAGGGGGGGCAGAGGATATTACTGTGGGAGTGGGGTGGTGGCACAGGATACCACTACGACACATTATGTGTTCTTCAAGCTAACTTTTTATTAGGGGCTTGCTAGCAGGGACACTTCTAGTTGGTATCAGGGGGCAGTGGACACTACAGTGGGCGGTGATGTGAAGGGGGGCAGAGGACCCTGCTATGGGAAGCAGAGGATACTACTGTATTGGGGGGCAGAGGACACTACTGTGCGAGTGTGTGTGTGTGGGGGTGGTGGGTAGCAGAGGGGCGGAGGACACTACTGTTGGGGGGGGGCAGAGTACATGACTGTGTTTGGGGGGTGATGTGAAGGGGGTTGGTGTACAGGACAACATGGGGGGTGTTATGAAGTGATATGAAGGGGGGCAGAGGATATTATTAGGGGCTTGCTAGCAGGGACACTGCTATCAGGGGGCAGTGAACACTACAGTGGGCGGTGATGTGAAGGGGGCAGGGGCGGACTGACCATTCGGGCACTCGGGCACTGCCCGAGGGCCCCATGCCACTAAGGGGCCCCATCAGGGTTGCCAGCCTCAATAAAACCAGGGACAGTATGTAAAAATCTGTGTTTTTTTAAAAATCCCAAGATTATAGCTGCCCCGCGTCTCCAGTACCTTTTCATTGTGTGTATGTGTATTCTGTGTGTGTATACTGTGTGTGTATATTGTGTGTCTGTGTGTGTACTGTATGTGTGTGTGTGTATACTGTGTGGCCCCATAATCTATTGCCTGGGGGCCCCATAATCTCCTATTGCCTAGGGGCCCCATAATCTCCTATTGCCCGGGGGCCCATAATCTTCTCCTATTGCCCAGGGGCCCCATAATCTCTTATTGCCCGGGGGCCCCATAATCTTCTCCTATTGTCTGGGGGCCCCATTAGTTGTCAGTCTGCCCCTGGAAGGGGGGCAGCGGACCGTGCAATGGGGAGCAGAGGATACTACTGTATGAGGTGCAAAGGACACTACTGTGGGGGGGGGTGGGTAGCAAAGGGGCAGAGAACACTACTGTTGGGGGGCAGAGTACATAACTGTGGGGGGAGTGATGTGAAGGTGGGAAGGACACTACTGTGGGGGTTGTGGTACAGGACACTATGGGGGGGTTATGAAGTGATATGAGGAGGGGCAGAGGATACTACTGTGGGAGTGGGGTGGGGGCACAGGACACCACGGTGACACATTATGTGTTCTTCAAGCTGTCTTTTAATTAGGGTCTTAATATGAGGGCACTTGTGAAGGCTCAATCCAGAGCCCGCTCTGTGTGTCTATAGACATACAGAGCATGTCTCGGCCATGCCCCCGGCTCCCTCACCATTGTTTGTGATTGACAGCAGCGGGAGCCAATGGCTCCCACTGTTGCCTCTCTGTCCAACGATGTGCATCACTGATCGGGATCAGGCTCAGGTAAGTATTAAGGGGGAGCTGGGGGGGCTGCAGGTAAAAGAAAAACCTTCAGCCTTTAGAATCACTATTGCATTTGCAAAAAGAAAAAAACTATTTCCAAGATAAATAACATAGAGAAAGCAGCGATAAGCACAGTTTTGAACTGCACGTGCAAGGCAAAGAATATTGTGCTCCACGTCAGGACCATTAGCATATAAACCTTTGGCTGTTAACTCCTATTGAAGCACCAATAAAACTAAAAATTGGAAGTTCAGTGTATTTTGCTCAAGGTCCTTCTGAATCCTCTCTAGGAAACTAGGATCAGTCCATGTTATCCCCATGTTTGCACAGCCTTCCTGCAGGTGCGCTGGTTTCCTCCTACAATCCCAAATTGTCTAAAGGATATTTCAAGGAACTCCATCGCAGATTTTTCTCTCATTCTGCTTCAGATAATACAAACTGCTATGGCTGCTAAGGGCCCCATTCAGCATTCCACTGCAGTGCATTATGCCATGCTTTAACGTGCGTTGTGTTGAGGTAGTTCATTCTCAACGGATGAAAAAAAAATGTGCATGACCATTTCTTAAACAATGCAGAGAACCGCAACACGCGGTATCTGCATTGTGCTCTGCTGTACAATGTGTTGGGGGTCCAATTGACCATGAATGGCACAGCAATGCACCTCACATAGAGCAGGTGCATTGCCATGTATTGTTGCCAGGGGCGGACTGACCATTCGGGCACTGCCCGAGGGCCCCATGCCACTAAGGGGCCCCATCAGGGTTGCCAGCCTCAATAAAACCAGGGACAGTATGTAAAAATCTGTGTTTTTTTAATAAATCCCAAGATTATAGCTGCCCCACCTCTCCAGTACCTTTTCAGTGTGTGTATGTGTATTCTGTGTGTGTATATTGTATGTCTGTGTGTGTATACTGTATGTGTCTGTGTGTGTATACTGTGTGGCCCCATAATCTCCTATTGCCTGGGGGCCCCATAATATCCTATTGCCTGGGGGCCCTATAATCTCCTATTGCCTGGGGGCCCCATAATCTCCTATTGCCCGGGGGCCCATAATCTCCTATTGCCCGGGGGCCTCATGAGTTGTCAGTCCGCCCCTGGTTGTGGCCACATGTTTTAACCACTTGGTGACCACTTTTCTGGAAATTTTTGTTTACAAGGTTAAATCAGTATTTTTTGCTAGAAAATTACTTAGAATCCCCAAACATTATACTTTTTTTTTTTTTTTTAGCAGAGACCCTAGAGAATAAAACGGCGATTGTTGCAATATTTTATGTCACACAGTATTTGCGCAGCAGTCTTTCAAACTTTTTGGAAAAAAATATTTATGAAATATATGAAAAAACAAAACAAAACACAATAGTTACTCCAGTTTTTTTTTTTTTTTGTATAATGTGAAAGATGATGTTACGCCAAGTAAATAGATATCTACATGTCGAGCTTTAAAATTGCGCCCGCTAGTGGAATGGCGACAAGCTACGGTACTTAAAAGCGTCGCTTTAACCACTTGCCGACCAGCCGCCGTCATTATACTGCAGCAGGTCGGCACATTCCTGTGAGCCGTCGTAGCTATACGTCGGCTCCTTTAAGTGGGAGCAGGCGTGCGCGCTTGCTGCACTACAGGGGGGGTGCCGATGCTCATGACCGCCGGCCACAAGCGATTGCGGGCACGAGAGGCAGAACAGGGACGTGTGTGTAAACACACAAATCCCTGTTCTGCTCTGAGAGGAGTGACAGATCGTGAGTTACTAATAGCTAGGAACCACAATCTGTCATCTCCTATAGTCAGTCCCCTCCCCCCTACAGTTAGAACACACCCAGGCAACACAGTTAACCCCTTGATCGCCCCCTAGTAGTAACCCCTTCCCTGCCAGTGACATTTATACAGTAATCAGTGCAGTTTTATAGCACTGATCGCTGTATAATTGTCAGTCATCCCACAAATGTGTCAAAAGTGTCCAATGTGTCCGCCATAATGTCGCAGTCACAATGAAAATCGCAGATCGCCGCCATTACTAGTAAAAAAAATAATAAAAATGCCATAAATCTATCCCCTATTTTGTAGACGCTATAACTTTTGCGCAAACCAATCAATATACGCTTATTGCAATTTTTATTACCAAAAATATGTAGAAGAATACATATCAGCCTAAACTGAGAAAAATTTTGCTTTTTTTTTTAAAAAAAAAATGGGGATATGTATCATAGCAAAAAGTGCAAAATATTGTGTTTTTTTCAAAATTGTCGCTCTTTTTTTGTTTATAGCGCAAAAAAAATAAACCGCAGAGATGATCAAATACCAACAAAAGAAATCTCTATTTGTGGGAAAAAAAAGACGTCAATTTTGTTTTTGTACAGCATCGCACTACCGCGCAATTGTCAGTTAAAGCGACGCAGTGCCGTATCCCAAAAAATGCTCTAGACATTGAGCAGCCAAATCTTCTGGGGCTGAAGTGGTTAAACATTTTTACAGGTTACCCGTTTAGAGTTACAGGTAACTGTGCTAGAATTGTTGCTCTCGCGCTAACGATCGTGGCGATACCTCACATGTGATGTGAACACCGTTTACATATCTGGGCGCGACCTACGTATGCGTTTCCTTCTGTGCGCAAGCACAAAGGGATCGGGAGATTTAAATTCTTTTTTTTTTTTTCTTATTTAATTTTACTTTTTAATTTTACTTTGCGCCTTTATTTTTATTACTGTCCCTTCTTGCCCAGGCCAATTTTCAGCTTTCAGCACTGACACTTTTTTTTTTTTTTACACAAATAGAGATTTATTTTGATGGTATTTAATCACCACTGGGTGATTAAAAAATGAAAAAAGACCGAAAATTTGGGGAAAAAAAATGTTTTTCATAGTTTGTTATAAAATTTTGCAAACAGGTAATTTTTCTCCTTCACTGATTGGTACTGATAGACTGTACTGATGGACACTGAAAGGCAGCACTGATAGGTGACACTGATGAGGAGGCACTGATTGGCAACACTGATTAGCAGCACTGGTGGGCACTGATTGGCAGCACTGGTGGGCACTGATAGGTAGCACTGGTGGGCACTGATTGGCAGCACTGGTGGGCACTGATTGGCAGCACTGCTGAGCACTGATTAGCAGCACTGGTGGGCACTGATTGGCAGCACTGGCGGGCACTGATAGGCAGCACTGTTGGGACTGCACTGATAATCAGTGCCCTCATTATCAGTGTGGATGTCCTTTTTACAGAAGCTGGTTATCAGCTCTCCTCACGCTGACAACATGAGGAAAGGAATGCCGATAATCGGCTTGTGTTTGCATCGTGATCAGGTATGATTGGACACAGCTGATCGCATGGTAAAGAGTCTAGGACACAGCGATCACAGAGTGCGCCGCCTGTGCGCCACGGCAGGCGCGATCACAGGAGGACATCATATGACACCGTCCCAAAACTGGCCAACCCCGCAACTATAGCACGGTCGGCAAGTGGTTAAGGAGAGGCGGGAAAACGTCCACGATGACGGAAGAAATGGGCTGCCAAAAGCCCAAAGGATGGAAGCAAATGTGGAAAATGAAAAGGTTACGAGAATATGTTCGAAGCAAAAGACTGGAACTGTGGCCCGTCAAGTGGATCGCCAGTTCCTGGCCTAGAAATGTATTCCGAAACTGGACCCAGCCACTTTATTCCCCGGACTTAGCACCCTGCGACTTTTGGCTGTTTCCAAAATGTAACCCCCAGGTTTTACCTCCATCAAGAGGACTATTACTCTTTCACAGGTGCAGTTTCAGATATTTATCCTTAATTCTTTATGTTCAGTATATATTTCAAATTTAGGAACCATTTTTGTATAGGCTATATACGTACTCTGTTATAGGTGCCTGCTCTTTCCTTCCCTCTCTCCCTTCCTCACAGTTTGTCATAAGGCATATAACAATCTTTATTAAAATTTAATCGGTAAACGTATCAATTAAGTATTAAAAGAGTTGAAAACTGGATGTGACACTGTTTGTTAACATTGTTGAAACATACAATGAATATCTTTTTTACATTGTTTTTTGATTTCTGTATGAATTTCTCTGTTCATAATATGTTTATATATAATTACAGTATATAGAAAATTTTTGGTATAATCCGAGGCCCTGATGAAGAGGGTTATCCCTCGAAACGCGTAGGCCATTCACCTGGATTTTCCAGTCAGGATCATACCCTGGATAACCTTATTGTAACAATGTTTTTAAACCGTTCTTTATACCTTTTTAAAATTCATTACGTGTATGTATAGAATAAAGATTTGTTTATATTTTTATTAAAAAAATCTATTATTTGTGTTTTCATTAGACCCTGCAAGGTACAGTTGTGCTCAAAAGTGTACACACCCTGGCAGAATTTATGATTTCTTGGCCATTTTTCAGAGAATATGAATGATAACACAAAAACTTTTCTTTCACTCATGGGTTAATGTTTGGCTGAAGCCATTTATTATCGCTCAATTGTGTTTTCTCTTTTTAAATCATAATGGCAACAGAAACTACCCAAATGACCCTGATCAAAAGTTTACATACCCTGGTGATTTCGGCCTGATAACGTGCACAAAAGTTGACACAAAGGGGTTTGGATGGCTATTAAAGGTAATCATCCTCACCTGTGATCTGTTAGCTTGTAATTAGTGTGTGTATATAAAAGGTCAATACGTTTCTGGACTCCTGACAGACCCTTGCATCTTCTATCCAGTGCTGCACTGATGTTTCTGGATTCTGAGTCATGGGGAAAGCAAAAGAATTGTCAAAGGATCTGCCGGAAAAGGTAGTTGAACTGTATAAAACAGGAAAGGGATATAAAAAGATATTCAAGAAATCGAGAATGCCAATCGGCAGTGTTCAAACTCTAATCAAGAAGTGGAAAATGAGGGCTTCCGTTGAAACCAAACCACGGTCAGGTAGATCAACTAAAGTTTCAGCCACAACTGCCAGGAATATTGTTCGGGATGCAAAGAAAAACCCACAAAATACAGGACTCTCTGAAAACATGTGGTCTGGTTGTTTCAAGAAGCACAATAGGGAAGCACTTGAAGAAAGATGGGCTGCATGGTCGAGTCACCAGAAGAAAGCCATTACTATGCAAATTCCACAAAGTATCCCACTTACAATACGACAAACAGCACAGAGACAAGCCTCAAACCTTCTGGCACAAAGTCATTTGGAATGATGAGACCAAAATTGAGCTTTTTGGCCACAACCATAAACGCTACATTTGGAGAGGAGTCAACAAGGCCTATGATGAAAGGTCCACCATTCCTACTGTGAAACACGGAGGTGGATCGCTGATGTTTTGGGGATGTGTGAGCTACAAAAGGCACAGAAAATTTGGTCAAAATTGATGGCAAGATGAATGCAGTATGTTATCAAAAAATACTGGAGGAACATTTGCATTCATCAGCCAGGAAGCTGCGCATGGGACGTACTTGGACATTCCAACATGACAATAATCCAAAACACAAGGCCAAGTTGACCTGTCATTGTCTACAGTTCTGGAGTGGTCATCTCAGTCTCCTGACCTCAATATCATTGAGTCACTCTGGGGAGATCTCAAATGTGCATTTTATGCAAGACAGCCCAAGAATTTACAGGAACTGGAGGCTTTTTGCCAAGAGGAAGGGGCAGCTTTACCATCTGAGAAGATAAAGAGCCTCATCCACAAATACCACAAAAGACTTCAAGCTGTCATTGATGTTAAAGGGGGCAATACGCGGTATTAAGAACTGGGGTATGTAAACTTTTGATCAGGGTCATTTGGGTAGTTTCTGTTGTGATTATGATTTAAAAAGAGAAAACACAGTTGATTGGTAATAAATGGCTTCAGCCAAACACTGACCATGAGTGATAGAAATGTTTTTGTGTCATCATTCATATTCTCTGAAAAATGGCCAAGAAATCATAAATTCTGCCAGGGTGTGTAAACTTAGGAACACAACTGTACATGTAAAGTCCCACCTCATTTTGTTCTAGTATTGTATATGTTCCAAAATTTAAAAACTGCATTAAAAGGACACTGATTTGATGACATTCTGGACTTGCAGCACGCCGTGACAAACGTACCGAACAGGCTTCCGGAAAAACCAATACCAGGAGTGTTTCCGGCAGTGGCACAGCCATCTAGAAAAGTGCGTCCCTTCACAAGGGGACTACTTTGAAGGTGACCTAGTGTATAGGTAAGCAAACATTCCATTCTGGGAATTAAATTGTCACAACTCATATTTAATATTATTAATGTCTCAGTTGTGATTCTGAAAAAGTGGAAACGTAGCTCGGGGGGAAAAAAAAAAATCAGTAATTTCAAAGCAATAGTGGGCAGTAGAGGTCCACCTTACAGCACGGTCCCACAGTCCATACTACATTTAGAAAAAAAAGATCTGAACTTGGGGGTGAAGGAACTTCTTGAATTTCTTTCTTTTTTTTTTTTTTTTTTAATAACGTGAACCACAGGCTTCATCAGCCGAGGAAAACTGCAGGGGATGTCTAATTACTTTCTGTGGAGTTGTGCACATGATGTCAGCATACATGAATTACAAAGTGATTTTAAAGGAAGAATAAGTTTGAAAGACCTCTCAGAATGCATGCCGCTCAGGCGGCCTTGTGTCCGTTTGTCCGCACTCATGATTATTCATCTTGCTGTCAACTTTGTGCCAAGTTTCTGGGTATGCAACAAAAAAAAAAATGTGAAAAGCAGGTCTCAGAATAAAAAGGGAGAGAGACAATAGGAACCCTAGAGCACTGCAGGCGGAATTCCAGCTAACCTGTGATAAAACAAGGCAACAAAAATTTCCTTACATCAATCTTCCATTTTTCAATTAGAGTTGCAAAATGATACAGACAGTGCATGGAATATTTATATTACACCATATATGAGAATTTTAGATAATGCCCTAAAGTCTGCGAGCCCACGTAACTGTCACAATCTATTCTAGCAGCAGCCAAAGAGGGCAAAAAAAAAAAAGAAAAAAAAAGAAGAAAAAAAAAGTACAATGACTCCGGCACACACAGAGCCCGAGCCCTTTGTACTGTACTTGAACAGAAGAGAATTTAGAAAGCAATCTAAGTCTCTGAGTGAGCACCGAATCGAGAACAAAAAGTGCCCAGCATTGGAGAAATCGCTAGTAATGCTGCTCACCAATTAAATTTTGGGCCAGCGTTAATAAAAAGAAGCCTACTGTAAATGAATCCCTGTGTATTTTTTTTTTTTTTTTTTAAACAGCTCTAAAGTAACAATTAAGGATGTTGGGGGCTTAAAGAGGAATTCCAATCTTACTAAAAAGGTCAGTGCACCCAAGACTGCTGATATTTCAGGTTTGCGCAGATGGTGGAGAAACTGAATCTCTCAGTTCTTTTAAGTCTTGGGGACTCCGGTGGTTAGATCGTTGTCGCCATTTTAAAAGGAAAAAGGAAAAAAAGAATAGCATTGGTTTTAAAGCAAAAAAACGTAAACTGTGCTAAAGGTCCAGCATCGATATATAGGAGTGGCTTTACTAAAACTGGAGAGTGCAAAGTCTGGTGCAATTGTGCATGGTAGCCAGTCAGCTTCTAACTTCAGCTTGTTCAATTAACCACTTCAGCCCCGGAAGGATTTACCCCCTTCCTGACCAGAGCGTTTTTTGCGATTCGGCACTGCGTCGCTTTAACTGACAATTGCGCGGTCGTGCGACGTGGCTCCCAAACAAAATTGACGTCCTTTTTTTCCCACAAATAGAGCTTTCTTTTGGTGGTATTTGATCGCCTCTGCGATTTTTATTTTTTGCGCTATAAACAAAATAAGAGCGACAATTTTGAAAAAAACGCATTATTTTTTACATTTTGCTATAATAAATATCCCCCAAAAATATATAAAAAAAAAATTTTTTCTTCAGTTTAGGCCGATCGTATTCTTCTACATATTTTTGGTAAAAAAAATCGCAATAAGCGTTTATTAATTGGTTTGCGCAAACGTTATAGTGTTTACTAAATAGGGGATAGTTTTATGGCATTTTTATTAATAATTTTTTTTTACTAGTAATGGCGGCGATCAGCGATTTTTATTGTGACTGCGACGTTATGGCGGACATGTCGGACATTTTTGACACATTTTTGGGACCATTGTCATTTATACAGCGATCAGTGCGATTAAAAATGCACTGATTACTGTGTAAATGACACTGGCAGTGAAGGGGTTAACCACTAGGGGGCGGGGAGGGGTTAAGTGTGTCCTAGGGAGTGATTACTAACTGTAGGGGGATGGGCTGTGTGGGTGACGTCACTGATCTCTGCTCCGATGACAGGGAGCAGAGATCGAGTGACACTTGTCACTAGGCAGAACGGGGAGATGCTGTTTACAGCGGCATCTCCCCGTTCATCCGCTCCGTGAGGCGATCGCGGGTATCCCCGCGGCGATCGAGTCCGCGGGACCCGCGACCCAACTCACGGAGCTCCCGGCCGGCGCGCGCGCGCGCCGCCGGCGGCGCGCACGCACGGGCACGGCGGGAAATTCAAATGGACGTACATGTACGCCCATTTGCCCAGCCGTGCCGCTCTGCCGACGTACATCGGCGTGCGCCGGTCGGCAAGCGGTTAAACTTGGACAAAAAACTGGAAGCTTGGATGAAATATCAGGGGTCTAAACAGACACTTATGCCGTGTACACACAGGTGGACTTTTCGACTGGACTGTTCCGACGGGACGAATCCGTCAGGCAATCCGACCGTGTGTGGGCTTCATCGGACCTGCAGCGGACTTTTTCGGTCGAAAATCAGACGGACTTTAGATTTGGAACATGCTTCAAATCTTTCCGACGGACTCAAGTCCGGTCGAAAAATCCCCTCGTCTGTATGCTAGTCCGATGGACGAAAACCGATGCTAGGGCAGCTATTGGCTACTGGCTATCAACTTCCTTATTTTAGTCCGTTATCACGCACGAATCCGTCGGACTTTGGTGTGATCGTGTGTAGGCAAGTCCATTCGTTCGGAAGTCCGTCGGAAGTCTGTCAAAAGTCTGGCGAAAGTCCGTCGGAAAGACCGTCGGACCTTTGATGCCGGAAAGTCCAACCATGTGTACACGGCATTAGATATATCGGCTTTGAGACAGAGAAAGGGACTAAGGACACAGATTCTTCAGTTACTTTCTCTGTAGCCTCAGTTGCACTGAAGATGAACAGACAGGAGATAGAGGCTCCTGTTCATTCATAAACGGACGCATAGTAAACACAGTTTACTATGCTCAGTTATCAATGGACACAGGAGCGATCGGTACCCATCGCTCACTGTGACCAATTTACCGGCTTCTTCCCCCACTTGCCGTCCACCTGTGCACCTGCAGCAGCTGGAAGGAGAGAAAAGCCGACAACGCTGCAGCGGGGACCCAGGCACATGGGGGGAATAAGATGTGGGCACCACGGGGAAGGGGGATCAGTGCGGCAAGACGGGAGGACAACTACAGAATGCACATATTACATATGCACTGTGTCTGTGTCTCTCCCTCCAGCAGCTGAAAGCTGACGGGAGAAAGAGGGGCAGAAACTGTCTTTCAGCTGCTGAAGGGAGAGACACAGACACAGAGCATTGTTCTGTAATTGTCCTCCCGTCCCGCTGCACCAAACCCCCTGCTGTCTGGGCACCCTAAAGGTAGCATGGTGGTACCCCCCCCCATCGCTAGCCATGGAAATCAGTATTCTTGAGCACTACCAACTGATGGGTAAGGGAGTGTCCGGTAAAGTAATGCTTTAGTCAAAAGAGCTTATTTTCGAGATTTGTGCTTAAATAGTGAGTATGGAACGGGCTCTAAGAAGTGGGCAACAGAGGGGGGGAAGAGAAAAGGGTAAAAAGAAGAGACAAAAAAAGAAAGAAAAAAAAAAAAAGGAGGAAAGAGGGGGGCCTAAAGGGGGACTGAGGGAGGTACAGAGACCGGTGTACACCAAAAACAACAAGAGCTGGAGTCAGAAAATATATGATCTTTACTGGGATGGGCCCTGCGCAACCAGGGTGGATATGCATGATGGAAATCATGGCAATAATAACGCGTTTTCCGGGAACCGTTCTTATTTTGCGTTTCATAGCTGCTGTCAAATGTGCCATATCATTAATATCACTTCCAACGAAGGTAAATCTTGCAGCTATAATGGACAGTGCACAAAATCTTCATATGAGATCCACCTTGTGCTCATTCCACATTATTACACATATGAACTTACCAGAAATAGTGTGGCTCTCAGATCGCGAGAAGTCGAACAGAGCTGAGTATGTGTACCGATCTGCAATCAGTATGAGGGTATAAGAACTGCCATTGCCACAGCCCGGATGTACAGTGCCTTGAAAAATTATTCATACCCCTTGAAATTTTCCACATTTTCTCATGTTACAACCCAAAACGTAAATGCAATTTATTGGGATTTTATGTGATAGACCAACACAAAGTGGCACATAATTGTGAAGTGGAAGGAAAATGATAAATGGTCTTCAGTTTTTTTACAAATAAATATGTGAAAGTGTGGCGTGCATTTGTATTCAGCCCCCTTTACTCTGATACCCCTAACTAAAATCTAATGAAACCAATTGCCTTCAGAAGTCACCTAATTAGTAAATAGAGTCAACCTGTGTGTAATTTAATCTCAGTATAAATACAGCTGTTCTGTGAAGCCCTCAGAGATTTGTTAGAGAACCTTAGTGAACAAACAGCATCATGAAAGCCAAGGAACACACCAGAAAGGTCAGGGATAAAGTTGTGGAGAAGTTTAAAGCAGGGTTAGGTGAAAAAAAAAATATCCCAAGCTTTGAACATCTCATGGAGCAATGTTCAATCCATTATCCAAAAATGGAAAGAGTATGGCACAACTGCAAACCTACCAAGACACGGCCGTCCACCTAAACTGACAGGCCAGGCAAGTAGAGCATTATTAGAGAAGCAGCCAAGAGGTCCATGGTATTTCTGGAGGAGCTGCAGAGATCCACAGCTCAGGTGGGAGAATCTGGACAACTATTAGTCGTGCACTCCACAAATCTGGCCTTTATGGAAGAGTGGCAAGAAGAATGTGATTGTTGAAAGAAAGCCATACAGTATAACGTCCCGTTTGCAGTTTGTGAGAAGCCATGTGGGGGACACAGCAAACATGTGGAAGAAGGTGCTCTGGTCAGATGAGACCAAAATTTAACTTTTTGGCTTAAAAGCAAAACGTTATGTGTGGCAGAAAACTAACACTGCACATCACCCTGAACACACCATCCCCACCATGAAACATGGTGGTGGCAGTATCATGTTGTGGGGATACTTTTCTTCAGCAGGGACAGGGAAGCTGGTCAGAGTTGATGGTAAGATGGATGGAGCCAAATACAGGGCAATCTTAGAAGAAAACCTGTTAAAGTCTGCAAAAGGAGGAGGTTCACATTCCAGCAGGACAACGACCCTAAACATACAGCCAGAGCTACAGTGGAATGGTTTAGATGCAAATGTAAAAACTTTTGAGAACCATTCATCATTTTCCTTCCACTTCACAATTATGTGCCACTTTGTGTTGGTCCTTCACATCGAATCCCAATAAAATACATTTACGTTTTTGGTTGTAACATGACAAAATGTGGAACATTTCAAGGCCCTGTATATCATGCTTATAGTCTTTTTCTATATCTTATGGTATGTCTGCTGTCTCCGCCACTGAATATTTACTGAATTTGGTGCTGTCGAAAAACACCCTTGGCGCCCCCCATATTAGAAAGTTAACCATCATTGATTTGGACCACTGACCACCACTGATCTGGACCATTGACAAATAGCCCAATTCTCAGGAGAAGCTGAGCAAACTGCCCTATGGGGGAATCTGAAAATTGCATTGTGCTCCCCAGATAAAGAAAACAATGGAGAGGTATCATTATCTGCTCCCATTCTCAACTTTTTGAGTCTTTAAAGTTCAGTCATTTCAGATATTAATAATCATTTTGGTGTCATTTTCAAACACTCTGAATTTAGTAGGCTTTTTGCAAAGTATAGTCCTTAGACTGGAATTTTTTAAATTCTTCCTGAATCCCTGTGATACAGTTTATATTCAAAATAATTGCAGTTCTCAATGTGATATTGCCACTAGACACTGCAGTAAATATGGACACCGAGGAGCCCTTCAGACACAGAAACTAATATAAAAACATCTTGTAATGTCACATAAGGTAATTTGATTCGTGGACACACAAGACATGGCACACTTCAGGGCTTTTGTAAGTGATTATGAAAAGTTATGGTATGATATGTGTGTTTAAGAAGAAATATTCTAAATTTGTCCATAGCAACCAATCTGCTTCCAAATATTATTTATTATTGTCAGAACATCCAGCATACAGAAGCCCTCACATCTTTAAGACAACCGGACTACAGGACACAATTGTAACAAATCTGTTAGGGCCTGTGTAGACGGACTTTAGGTTTAAGTTGATGGGCAAGTAGAGTTTTTTTTTTTTTTTCAAATATAGATTTTTATTATTGTAGAACACATTAAAGGCAAGGCTCAGTTAAGGCCCATACACACGATCAGACTTTTTGACAACAAACATGCAAATTAGCTGTTTTAAGGCAACATCCGGCCGTGTGTACGCTCCGTTGGACAAACTTTTTTCGGTTTTCATCGGACAAATGTTGGCTGCGCTAACAGACAAACTTGGCGGCAACAAAAGTCCTATGTCGGCTAGTCCGATCGTGTGTACACAAAACCATCGGACTTTAGTCCAAAGTACAAACACGCACGCTCAGAACCAATGCAAAAGATCAGACAACAGTACAGAAGTTGACCAAAGGGTGGCGCCGGAGAATTAAACTTCCTCTTTTGAAGTGTCGTCAGTACTTTGAAACGTCACTACGTTCGTGTTTGTTGCATAAAAAGTCTTGCCGTGTGTATGCATACCAAGTTCACGGCCAACACCCTTTGGACAGAAATCCACAGAAAAGTTTGTTTAAAGTCCGATCGTGTGCCATTCCTGATGGAGAATGAAGCAGAAAGTACCCCATTAGCTTTGACTTGGACCGTGGGTTTAGGGGACCCATCAGGACCCAGGGCTTTCCCTGGTTTCATCTCCCCTACTGCCCTTTGCAGCTCCTCCAGTGTAATGGGGGCTTCCAATTGTTCTCTAACCTCAGCAGAGAGCTGGGGAAGTCAGGATACTGTATTGTAATCCTCCATCGCCGACCCGGATGGTGACCCTTCCTTTAGGTTATATAGGGAAGCATAGTAATCTCTAAATTCCTGTGCTATCTTAGTGGAAAGAACTGTCTTTTGACCCGAGAGATATAATTTGGGGTATATATGTGGTAGCCCTATAAATCCCTAACTGACCTAGGTAATAATTTCCCACATTTTTTGCCAGATTCATAGCTAAGCTTGCGGCTGTATTGAAGCACCGCTTTAGCTTTGTAATGCAGTAAGTCCACCGTTTGTCGTCGGAGAGATAGTAGATTATTTTCTAGGGAGGATGTGGGTTTTTTTTTTTTTGTGTTGGGTTTCTACCTCCTATATTTTGTGAAGGAGTGTAAGTAGCTATTTTTCTCTCTCTCTATTGATACGCGCGCCATGCTTGATCAGTACCCTCCTGATGACCGTCTTGTGGGCTTCCCATAGGATATCCGGGTCACATTCCGGTTGGTCATTCGTGCGAAAATAGTGTGGCAGCGTTTTGCAAAAGACTTTCGTTCATTCTCCAGAAGTACGTTCGTTGAGAGTGTGTACCGCATGGCAATAGGAGCGTGGTCTGACCACGTAATCTTACCTATGGTAGAGTCACTCACTGCTTACAACTGATTGTGGGGGAGTAGGAAATAATCTATTCTCGAGTACACTTTGTGTGGTGAGAAATAAATGGTATAGTCCCTTTCTCCGGAGTGATGTAGTCTCCATATGTCCACTAATTGGGCTCCACGTAGGTTCTGAATTGGATGACTGGACGGACAGAGGACAGCCCCATTAGTAGCATGGTAGGACAAGGGGTAGAAGCGGTTTTTAAAGCAAGGAGGTCTATCCTCTCTAAAATTAGTTTCCTGTATAAATGCCACATCTGCGTGTGATCATTTGAGAACATTTAGGAGCATACATCGTTTTTTGGGTATGTTCAGACCTTTCGTATTCAGCGAAAAAATATTGATAGAATCCATCGTCGCCAGAACAAGGAAGAGGGGGGAGAAACAAGGGGATAGAAAGACGTGAGACAAGGGATGGGGAGGGAAGGGATAGGGAAAAGGAGAGACAGAATAGGCAGTATGATGCTGCCCCTTCACTTAACTAAGGTAACAACAATGTGCACAAAAGCACACCTCGGCTATCGCCAGGAAGTAGTGCTTCAACCTATGTGGGGGAGAGGTTGGACCGAACCAAGGAAAGCACCCCCAGCTCCGCCCAGCCCCCCCCCCCCCCCCCGGCAAAGAACATAATAGATAAAACGAATTAAAAAAGAGACGGTATATAACTAAACTCCGCAATATTTAACAAGACAAAACCTCTACAATGTGGAAGTATGCGGAAACCCACAGGAATACATCTGGCCATTAGAGTACAAAATTCCCCTAGAGTCCCTCCCTCAGGGAGTTTTCTTCGGGTTGGTTAGTACCGGGTGCTTCCTCATACCCAACAGGCTTCTCTGCATCTGTGTAAAACCCCATGGTCAGTACAGAGCAAGTGTAGGCAACCCCCATAGCATGCACCAAATATATATATTATGGACCCAGCACCGAGTGGTCGGGAGGGCAACAGTATAGCCACAGGGCGGGTATTCCCCACCCCTGAGCCCCCATAGTCATTCAGTATGATCCCCCCCACGCCGGGCAAGTAGAGTTTGCGTTCAGTTGCATTCCTACTACATTTGATATCAGTATGAGAAGCTGCTAAGATCATCCCGAGTTCATTGACAGGTGTATTTGACTTGCAGTTACCCTTTTTTTCAAGAATGAAGGAAAAAAGTTTGACCGCACTACAAAAGATGGGGAAGTTCAAGGAAGTTCATTACAATCTTCCATATAGTACAAAAATAGACATCACAGCTCCAGACCAAGGGAACAATAGTTATCGCATTTCATGCAGCATGCACGTAATCATAATCAATCATAATCTTTTGGATTGAGGTCAACCTTTCTTCCTTCATTCTTGCAGTTTCACGATTACGGATCGGACCAGCACCTGATCGTTTGGTGGGGGGGATGTGAGATTGTGGGCTCACCTGGAGCGGTGTTCATTCTACACGATTGACCTCCAGTTTTTTCCCATTCTTATGCCGCGTACACACGGTCGGACTTTTCATCTACAAAAGTCCAACGGACGCTGACGGACTAAAGCTGGCTGGTAATCCGATCGTGTGTGGGCTTCTCCGGACTTTCAACTGACTTTTTTAGCCTCAAATCCGACGGACTTTAGATTTGAAACATGCTTCAAATCTTTACGTCGTAAGTACGACGGACCCCGAAATCCGCTCGTCTGTGTGCTAGTCCGACGGACAAAAACCCATGCTAGGGCAGCTATTGGCTACTGGCTATGAACTTCCTTATTTTAGTCCGGTGTACGTCATCACGTACGAATCCGTCGGACTTTTGTGTGGTCGTGTGTAGGCAAGTCCGTTCGTAAGAAAGTCTGCCGCAAGTCCGCCGAAGGTACGTCGGAAGTATGTCGGACAGGCTGTCGGACTTTTGTAGACGAAAAGTCCGACCGTGTGTACGCGGCATTATTGTAAATTTTTGTTTACAATGCAAAAGGGTATACCAGCATTTAGAACACAGTATCTAGTTGTGTTTACAGTACACTTTTAGTCCCCCGTGACAATGGCTCCCAAGACAAATAAGAAGAAGAAATCTCCCCAGCAAAGACACAAACAATCTGAGGTTTACACCCTCCATCCAAAACCTAAAAACAGTTAAGTCTTTAGGTATTTTAATTGCATAACAACATTCTTTAACCAAAAAGAAAAAAATTACAGGGTCCATCCATGACACTCAGCTTGTGTCTGAGTGGTGGATATATCCTTGATTTGAGTCATCTATGCAATTCTCGCACAACTGCAAATAACAAATCAAACTTGCCGTGGTACATATAAAAGAAATATAGTTAATTTTTCATTACGTTTTTTTAATTATTATTGAATATTAACAATAAACCAAGAATTGTTGTAGGTAGTTGCCCATCACACCAATGTGAGCTTGTTAGACTTGCCATTTGAAAACCAAAATTGTGAAGGCTTCCAACAAAATGTTGGAGTGTTTCTGGGGGATCGGCAGGGTTTAGGTCAGGGCTCTATGGAGACCACGCAGGTTCCTCCACACCAAACTCATTAAAACATGTCTTTATGGATGGTGATTGGTAGGGCTGAGGCTAAGCCTCTGTGGAGGTCATGAAAGTTTCTCCACATCAGGGGTCTCCAAACTTTCTAAAGAAAGGGCCAGTTTACGGTCCTTCAGACTATAGGGGGGCCGGACTGTGCCCAATGGGAGTAAACACCTGATCTCTGGTATTAAGGGGAGAAATAGGTGGTGTCAATGGGAGGAATAGTGCCCCATTTTTGGTGTCAGTGGCAGGATATATGCCCCTTCATTGGTGTCAGTGGAAGGAATAGTGCCCCATTGTTGGTATCAGTGGTAAGAATTAGGCCCCGTCGTTGGTGTCAGTGGAAGGAATAGTGCCCCTTCATTGGTGTCAATGGAAGGAATAGTGCCCCATTGCTGGTATCAGTAGCAGAAACAATGCCCCTTCTTTAGTGTCAATGGAAGGAATAGTGCCCCATTGTTGGTATCAATGGCAGGAATTATGCCCCATTGTTGGTGTCAGTGGAAGAAATAGTGCCCCATTGTTGCTGTCAGTGGCAGCAATAATGCCTCAAGGGCCAGATAAAGGCAAGTAAAGGTCTGCAGTTTGGAGACCACTGCTCCTCATCAAACTCATCAAACCATGTCTTTATGGACGTTGATCAGTAGGGTTGAGGTCAGGGCTCTATGGAGGCCACTCCAGTTCCTCCACACCAAGGTCCTTAAAACATGTCTTTATGGGTGGTGATCAGTAGGGTGGAGGCCACGCAAGTTCCTCCACATCAAACTCATCAAACTGTGCTTTTATGTATGGTGTTCAGCAGGGTTGAGGTGCAGGACACAAACATGTCCTCCATATCAAACTCATCAAACCACGTCTTTACGGAGCTGTCTTTGTACACAGGGGTCCAGTCATGCTGGAAAAGAAAAGGGTCTTTGCCAAACTGTTACCACAAGGTTGGAAGCACATTAACATTATCATTCACTGGAAACACCGAAGCTCAATCATTTGGAGTAGTGTGAAAAATACTTTTGGCCCTATACTGTATTTTATTGTATTAATAATCAAAAGGATCTAGAGGGCATTATATAACTCTACAGTAGAGTAAGAAAAAGCCTTTAATTCTTCATAACTGTGCATGAGCCTGCTTTATAAAGCACAATATTCCCTCAGTAAAGTCACACATTTTATGTCTTTGCAAGCCAATTTGCAACTTATCATTGTTAGGAAAACACACTTATCATGTACATAGCGGAGCACATGGCACAAGTCTGTTGGCCCGGTGTCATAAAACGTGCACAGGCCAAACAGAGAGAGCAGTAAAGGTGTTTAATTCGGGAGTTTCTCTAGTGTCATGCTGCTAAGGAGATGATTTCCATGGTATTTACTCATACGGATCTGTTACAGAATGACTTCTATGGAATAGAAGTCCTCTTCATGGAGCTCAATCTGTAAAACAAAGTTTAAAAAAACATTACGAAAAAAATTTCCCCTGATATATCCCTTACAATATTAAAGGCTGGTTTTCTTTTTTATTAACAACAAACATGTTATACTTAGCTGCTCTGTGCAGTAGAGTTGCACAGAGCAGCCAGGATCCTCCTCTTTTCAGGTTCCCCCGTTGGCGCTCCTGGTTTCTCCCTTTTGCAGAGTGCCCCCCACAGCAAGCAGCCTGCTCTGGGTTCTACTGAGACACTGCTGTCTGTCTGTCCATTCAGACACAGAGCGTGGCTCAGCCGTGCCCCTGCTCTCTCCTCATTGGCTCACTAGCTGCGATTGACAGTAGCAGGAGCCAATGGCAATGAGGAGGCAGAGACCCCGGAGTGCTGATGCTCTCATGCACATCGCTGGCTTGAGATGGGGCTCAGTTAAGTATTAGGGGCGGGGGGGGGGGGATTCTGCTGCAAACAAGTTTTTCACCTTCATGCATAGAATGCATGAAGGTAAAAAAAATCTTGAGCCTTCACAACCACTTTAAAATGCTGTTAGAGAAGTAAAAACGGACAGCTCTATACTGTTATGTACAGTAACATTCATTTCCTTCGCATGGGATTTCAGTTACAAAAGAACTGTAATCAAATAAGAATTCTTTGTTACACTGTCCACCCTGTGCCATAAACACCTAGACTAGGGGTGTCCAACCTGCAGCCCAAGACGGCTATGAATGCGGCCCAACACAAAATAGTAAACTTACTTAAAAATGTTTATTTTTGGAGGGGGGGGGATTTCTTGTAAAAATGCGTTTCCACTTAGCGAACACGTGGCAGAAGAAAAATTTGTCAATGTCTCTTTGCTGGACTTTCATAAGTTTTATCTTGCCAAAGAAAAATCTCACAATTTCGCCTCATCAGTTTTCGGGAGCACCTATATTTCTGAGCAACTATTTTTAAGGATGAAGCACACAAAGGGCAAAGTTAGAACCAAAATATCTGATTAGCACCTTAGAAATTCATAGAGAATTGCTACTACATCCATCCAACCAGATGTTAATGCCTTAGTTCATGGGTCTCCAAACTTTCTAAACAAAGGGCCAGTTTATTGTCCTTCAGGCTTTACGGGGGCCGGTCTGTGGCCAGCAGGAGTGGAAATTTTCCTGGCATCAGTAGGAGTAAACATCGCCACATTTGGTATTAGGGGGGAAGACTAGTTCCCCATCATTGGTATCATTGGGAGGAATAATGCCCGATCGTTGGTATCAATGGGAGGAATAGTGCCCCAACGTTGGTATCATTGGGAGGAATAGTGCCCCATCGTTGGTATCATTGGGAGGAAAAGTGCGCCATCGTTGGTATCATTGGGAGGAATAGAGCCCCACCGTTGGTATCATTGGGAGGAATAGAGCCCAATCGTTGGTATCATTGGGAGGAATAGAGCCCAATCGTTGGTATCATTGGGAGGAATAGAGCCCCACCGTTGGTATCATTGGGAGGAATAGAGCCCCACCGTTGGTATCATTGGGAGGAATAGAGCCCAATCGTTGGTATCATTGGGAGGAATAGAGCCCAATCGTTGGTATCATTGGGAGGAATAGAGCCCAATCGTTGGTATCATTGGGAGGAATAGAGCCCAATCATTGGTATCATTGGGAGGAATAAAGCCCAATCGTTGGTATCAGTGGGACCAATCGTTGGTATCAATGGGAGGAATAGAGCCCAATAGTTGGTATCATTGGTAGGAATAGAGCCCAATCGTTTGTATAATTGGGAGGAATAGAGCCCAATCGTTGGTATCAGTGGGAGGAATAGTGCCACATCGTTGGTTTTAGTGGGAGGAATAGAGCCCAATCATTGGTATCATTGGGAGGAATAGAGCCCAATCATTGGTATCATTGGGAGGAATAGCGCCCAATCATTGGTATCATTGGGAGGAATAGAGCCCAATCGTTGGTATCATTGGGAGGAATAGCGCCCAATCATTGGTATCATTGGGAGGAATAGCGCCCAATCGTTGGTATCAGTGGGAGGAATAGTGCACCATCATTGGTATCATTGGGAGGAATAGTGCCCCATCATTGGTATCAGTGGGAGGAATAGAGCCCCATTCTTGGTATCACTGGGAAGAATAGTGGCCAATCATTAGTATCTTCGGAAGGAATAGTGAACCAACATTGGAATCATTGGGAGGAATAGTGCCCCATCGTTGGGATCATTGGGAGGAATAGTGCCCCATTGTTGGGATCATTGGGCGGAATTGTGCCCCATTGTTGGTGTCAGTTGGCAGAATAGTGTCTCGTACCAGTGGGAGGAATAATGATGCCCGATATAGGCAAGCAAAGCGCTGCATCTGCCCAACCCCCCTGGGCCCCAGTTTGGAGACCACTGCCTTAGTTCTTCAAAAGCACTGTAATATATCGCACTAGTTTTATGTTGACAGCTTTTACTTTTATAATAAAAAAATATTACAAAAAATAAATTTAAAATTTAAGTTTTATTACTCATATAGGTACATTATCTATACCAGTGATCATCAACTTGTGATCTACCCGACTTTTTCTGCTCATCAGCTATTCTTATTGTTAGTGCATTATATGTGCGGACCGAGACAATTCCTTTTTTCTTCCAATGTGGCCCAGGAAGGTAAAAAAGGTTGGACACCCCCTGATATACAATATACAGTGGGGACGGAAAGTATTCAGACCCCCTTACATTTTTCACTCTTTATTATATTGCAGCCATTTGCTAAAACCATTCAAGTTCATTTTTTTTCCTCATTAATATACACACAGCACCCCGTATTGACAGAAAAACACAGAATTGTTGACATTTTTGCAGATTTATTAAAAAAGAAAAACTGAAATATCACATGGTCCTAAGTATTCAGACCCTTTGCTGTGACACTCATATTTAACTCAGGTGCTGTCCATTTCTTCTGATCATCCTTGAGATGGTTCTACACCTTCATTTGAGTCGAGCTGTGTTTCATTATACTGATTGGACTTGATTAGGAAAGCCACACACCTGTCTATATAAGACCTTACAGCTCACAGTGCATGTCGGAGCCAACGAAAATCATGAGGTCAAAGGAACTGCCTGAAGAGCTCAGAGACAGAATTGTGGCAAGGCACAGATCTTGCCAAGGTTACAAAAAATTTCTCCTGCACTTAAGGTTTCTAAGAGCACAGTGGCCTCCATAATCCTTAAATGGAAGACGTTTGGGACGACCAGAACCCTTCCTAGAGCTGGCCGTCCGGCCAAACTGAGCTATCGGGGGAGAAGAGCCTTGGTGAGAGAGGTAAAGAAGAACCCAAAGATCACTGTGGCTGAGATCCAGGGATGCAGTCGGGAGATGGGAGAAAGTTGTAGAAAGTCAACCATCACTGCAGCCCTCTACCAGTCGGGGCTTTATGGCAGAGTGGCCTGACGGAAGCCTCTCCTCAGTGCAAGACACATGAAAGCCCGCATGGAGTTTGCTAAAAAAACACCTGAAGGACTCCAAGATGGTGAAAAATAAGATTCTTTGGTCTGATGAGACCAAGATAGAACTTTTTGGCCTTAATTCTAAGCAGTATGTGTGGAGAAAACCAGGCACTGCTCATCACCTGTCCAATACAGTCCCAACAGTGAAGAATGGTGGTGGCAGCATCATGCTGTGGGGGTGTTTTTCAGCTGCAGGGACAGGACGACTGGTTGCAATCGAGGGAAAGATGAATGTGGCCAAGTACAGGGATATCCTGGACGAAAACCTTTTCCAGAGTGCTTAGGACCTCAGACTGGGCCGAAGGTTTACCTTCCAACAAGACAATGACCCTAAGCACACAGCTAAAATAACGAAGGAGTGGCTTCACAACAACTCCGTGACTGTTCTTGAATGGCCCAGCCAGAGCCCTGACTTAAACCCAATTGAGCATCTCTGGAGAGACCTAAAAATGTCTGTCCACCAACGTTTACCATCCAACCTGACAGAACTGGAGAGGATCTGCAAGGAGGAATGGCAGAGGATCCCCAAATCCAGGTGTGAAAAACTTGTTGCATCTTTCCCAAAAAGACTCATGGCTGTATTAGATCAAAAGGGTGCTTCTACTAAATACTGAGGAAAGGGTCTGAATACTTAGGACCATGTGATATTTCAGTTTTTATTTTTTAATAAATCTGCAAAAACGTCAACAATTCTGTGTGTTTCTGTCAATATGGGGTGCTGTGTGTACATTAATGAGGAGAAAAATGAACTTACATGATTTTAGCAAATGGCTGCAATATAACAAAGAGTGAAACATTTAAGGGGGTCTGAATACTTTCCGTCCCCACTGTATAGTTTTTAACACATTTCAAGGAATTTTTTGAATCTTCTCTATTGTCTAGTTTTTAGCACCTGATGAAGACGGAGACCTGAGCCTCCAAAACATGCTCAGGTCGATCTACTGAAACTGGAGAGTGCAAAATCGGATGCAGTTGTGCATGGTAGCCAATCAGCTTCAAACTTTAGCTTGTTTAATTCATTCTTTGACAAAAAAAAAATCCTGGAAGCCGAATTGTTTTCTATGCTGAGCTGCACCAGATTTTGCACTCTCCATGTTTTAGTAAATCAACATCCTTTCCATAATTTACAAGGCAAATAGCTGGCACCTCAAAAAAAAAAAACAGGCAAACAAATCTGTAGCAAATTAATGAAAACCATTGTGCATAATATAGCCAATCCAATGCAGATAACCTATAGATTTTCTTCTACAGTTCCGAGCCTGTACATTGTCAATTAGAGATGCATGGAAGGTGAATGGAAATTTCCATAAATGCAGGATGCACTTGGCCAAAAAAACCGAAACCATTAATGGTCAGTTTTATATATATATATATATATATATATATATATATATATATATTATATATAGTAGACTTGTATTATATATTAGACTTTTTAATTAATATCATAAATTTAAATGAATATGAATTTATTGGTCGGCCATTATTGACACCTTTACCGCAAAAAATTCTCAAGAAAAATGTATCCCTTGTATGTCTTCACATTGGTCCGTCGCTCTATCATTGTGTTAAAAATCCTGCTTGTTGCACTTTTGGTCTGTTAAAAAAAAAAAATGCACAAAAAACGCACCTCGTTGAAATGCATTAAAAATTAAGTTTTTGATGCAGTCTTTGAGTCACATGAGCTATGAAAAACACACCATAAGCACAGTAAAATTGTGGTAAAATCGCTGTAAAATCTTGTGCGTTTTCGACGCCATTATCAGAACATTTCTCTTCTATCGGCAAAATGCTGAAAACACCGTTTTTGCGCAAAATGTTATAGCCGCCGAAATTTCGGTGCATTCCTATTGTCAAGAGACACTTGGCCTAGAATGAAAACTACCCATTATTGCTCAAGCTGTGACCCCCACAGCTGTTGCGGAACTACAACTCCCATCATGCCTCTGCCCTTCGGAGTCATGCTTGTAACTGTCAGCAGCTTGCAATGCCTCATGGGACTTGTAGTTCAACAGATGGAGGGGCCACAGGTTGAGCACCCATGTATTATATGAATAATCTAGTAAAAGATATTAAGCCCCTGTTCACACCAGTACGACTTGTCATTGACAGGTCCAAATCGCATGACTAGTCGCACCCTATATGGAACTGTTCAAGTTGGCATGACGCCGACTTTGAGGTGTCGCGCCGATTTGAAAAAAAATGGTTCCTGTGTTGTTTTCGGCAATATCAGGTGCGACTTGCATTGATATTGGCGCATGAAGTCCGCACAGATGTCAGCCAAGTCACGCCTGAAGTCGCACTGACATGCGGCTTTGAAATCATGCGATTTCAAAGTCAGATTTGGTGTGAACGGGGGGGGGGGGCTGTTAATGTTATACAAATAATCAACCACACGTGTGAACTATGACATTTATCAAATTTTGCAGTATACTGTAGTTTAATATGATAATGTAAATGTGTGTGAGTCTGTAAGTTCATACAAACAACTCTCTGGTACAGATATGAACAAAATGCCAAAAGGCTCAAAACTCAACCAAAGTGTGTACAAAGGTGACAAGAGATAAGGGAAATTATAAGTGTGACATAATCCTATACAAGTCTATAATCCAAAAGTCCGTATTCCTCCATGAATATATAAAAGATGACCACCGTCAGCAGATTCTTTCCAGATGGCAGGATTGGGGGGGGGACACCTGCTTGCGGACTCACATGTATGTAAAAGACAAGGAAAGAGAAACAGCGCCACCGACAAAGGCAGGCCATTGGTGGTGCTATTTTTCTTTCCTGCAACAGTTAGTGTTGCTTGGGGGAATCCCTCCTACAGAGCTATTTTGGTCTCCTGGTGGGGAAGCGCGGGGAGCAGTCCCAGCCAGGAGAACACCGTGATTATTGCTAGCAGCTTTAGCCGCTGGCTATAATCACATTCTGAAAATTCAACATGCTAGTTGTACGATCGATCGTCCAACTTGGGTACATTCAGACTGCCCATAGTTGGTTCGAATCTCAGCAGGTCCCTGCTGGAAACCATCTATGGCTGACTTGAAGTGGTTGTAAACCCTAATGCCGCGTACACACGGTTGGAATTTCGGCCCGCAAATAGACCGATGAGAGTTTTTCGTCGGAAAATGCGACCGTGTGTATGCTCCATCGGTCTCTTTTACTGGCGGAATTCCAGCCAGCAAAAGATTGAGAGCATGCTCTCAATTTTTCGGTCGGGAAAAGTTCCTATCCGAAAATGTGATCGTCTGTGGCAATTCCGATGCGCAAAATCCCTACGCATGCTCAGAAACAATTCGACGCATGCTCGGAAGCATTGAACGTCATTTTCTCGGCTCGTCGTAGTGTTGTATGTCACCGCGTTCTTGACGGTCGTAATTTAAGTGAACTTTTGCGTGACCTTGTGTATGCAAGGCAAACTTGAGCGGAATCCCTGCCATCATATTTTTTTCCGACGAGAAATCTGAGAAACCCAATGAAGAGACTGGCCTCAGGTGATACACAGACATGAAACAAATCCTCCTAAATAAGTTGTACCTGTATATCTGCTGTCTTCTCTACATCTGTTCAAAGTGATGACTATTTAAAGTGGCTGTAAACCCTTACACACCACTTTATCCTACAGGTAAGCCTATAATAAGGCAGCCTATAATAATAGGTACTGGAAATATCTCCTAAACATACACGGTTTAGGAGATATTTACCATATACGCTTGCTGAAGAAGGGGCACGATCGTACCTTTTCTAAAGGGCACATGCCATGACCGCCTGCTCCCGTGCGCATGCGCGAGAGTGGCGTCACGTGACTCCGGCCAGTCACAGAGCCAAAGTCCACGGCCCCGGAAGGAAGAGGAGTGCAGATGGACGCGGCCACCATTGGGGACCTCGGGGACATCGCGAGCTTCGTTTGCATCATGCTAGCCCATCATCTTTTTACTTTGCAGGGGAAAAAAAAAGGAAGTAAAACCCATGAGGGTTTACTTTCTCTTCAAAGCTTGTCTGAGAGCTGACAGGAGCAGAGCTGAGGCTGTCAATCAGCTGGAGGTCCCTCCCCTGTCACGTTTTTTTCTCTGGGTGTCAGGAAAACTTGTCAGAAGTGAAGCATACAGATGGCAGAGGAACGGAGCAGCGGAGAGAAATAGCACTTATTGCTCTTAGTTGAGACAAATACACACTTCAGAGGGATATGCTTTGTTCATATTTCATGTCTGAGGTTTGCAACCACTTTAAGGCCCATTTCACACTGGGGCGGCGTCGGCGGTAAAATGGCGCTTTACCGTCGTTTTAGCAGCGGTATTCAGGCGCTAGCGGTTTGGTTTTACCCTACTGCTAGCGGCCGAGAAAGGGTTAAAACCACCGCAAAGCGCTGCTGCAGCAGCGCTATGCCGGCGGTATAGCCGCGCTGCCCCACTGATTTCAATGGGCAGGAGCGGTGAAGGAGCGGTGTACACACCGCTCCTTCGCCGCTCCAAAGATGCTGCTTGCAGGACTTTTTTTTACAGTCCTGCCAGCGCACCGCTCCAGTGTGAAAGCCCTTCTTTCACACTGGAGAGACAGCAGCGGCTTCTTTCACACTGGAGAGACAGCAGCGGCTGTTTCAGGGCGCTTTGCAGGCGCTATTTTTAGCGCTGTAGCCCCTGCAAAGCGCCCCCAGTGTGAAAGGGGTCTTAGTGTAGTAGTTAATCAGCTCTTATAAAAACAAGGATAATATACACTCACAGCACGTGATCCAAAAAGCAGTATTTAATGCAATTCCACTTGATGGCAGCCTTTCCCCAGTCCAGGCACTTCCTCATGCAGATAGCCTCTTGCCAGGATCCAGAAGGGCGGCTGTGGACCGCATTAAGATTGTTAGGGCGGAAGTCAGGCACCAAAATGGCATGATGATGTCAGAAAAGGCATGGCAACATGTTTAGGAGCATCCCTGCCTCTTTCTCAAGCCTGCCTTTCAGACTTCGAAAAAAGAAAAAAAAAAAAAAAAGTTTAGTATGATGGCTGCCGGTTTTGAAAAAAAATGGCACCAGACAGCTCTTTGTAGTTTTCAGGGACCTGACGTCAGCGGCGTGCTGGAAAAAATACGATACTTAGAACACCACTTTCATTTCCTATATCATCTTCTGAAAGGTTTAAATATTCACCCGTGGATTATTTTATACCTAGATCAGTTTGAATTCCTTTAAAAGAACCCCAGGCATCCGACAGACTGGCAGCTGCGGAAGAGCGTCAAGTGCCAACATACCTTGCCGATGAGCACTGCCAACTTTACAAACATGTAGGCCAATATAAAAGCAACAGGTTAAACTTGTTACTCGAGTGTATTTTCAACGAGTAAACACTTCAAGGCATATGAGAGGGGTTAACGATAGATTTGCGGCCAAACGCCCGTTGGATGGTTTGACCGCATTTATAAAACAACACATTTGCACTGCTGAGTCAGATTTGCTGCAGTTGACCCCAAGATCCGATTACCAGTTCTCCAATGAGAAATCCAGTTCTCATTAATATGACCAAATGTTACGTTTCCCGGCTCTGGTCGCTTTTCAACGTATGGAGTTCACAAATGGCAAATCATTGATTTTATCTGTGACCCAGATAAAGGTATCCAGAGGACGTCTCCATTACTACTGTTACACAGCAAAGAAGAATTTTAGGATTAATCTTTATCACTCCCGCAGGTGCCCTCTCTACACCTTGAGTTTGTGCATTAGCCAAAAGAATTTGCCATATAATCTTCACATTTCTCAATTGTTTCATTACACCGCGTGACTACAATTTTGTAGGCTCTCCCTTTTAGTGGCCATCTTGTACGTCATGTGGTCCTCACACTGCTGTTCAACCACTGCTGAGACCAAGCCAGTTCCACGATAAGCTACCATTGATTGTATCCTATTCAAGCAATCAAGAGTTGAAGCTTGCAAATACAGTGCCTTGAAAAAGTATTCATACCCCTTGAAATTTCCCACATTTTGTTGCAACCAAAAACGTCAATGTATTTTATTGGGATTTTATGTGATAGACCAACACAAAGTGGCACATAATTGTGAAGTGGAAGGAAAATGATAAATGGTTTTCAAAAGTTTTTACAAATAAATATGTGAAAAGTGTGGGGTACATTTGTATGGCGCCCCCCTGAGTCAATACTTTGTAGAACCGCCTTTTGCTGCAATTACAGCTGCAAGACTTTTTGGAGATGTCTCTACCAGCTTTGCACATCTAGAGAGGGACATTTTTGCCCATTCTTCTTTGCAAAATAACTCAAGCTCTGTCAGATTGGATGGAGAGCGTCTGTGAACAGCAATTTTCAAGTCTTGCCACAGATTCTCAATTGGATTTAGGTCTGGACTTTGACTGGGTCATTCTAACACATGAATATGCTTTGATCTAAACCATTCCATTGTAGCTCTGGCTGTATGTTTAGGGTCGTTGTCCTGCTGGAAGGTGAACCTCCACCCCAGTCTCAAGTCTTTAGTAGACCCTAACAGGTTTTCTTCTAAGATTGCCCTGTATTTGGCTCCATTCATCTTCCCATCAACTCTGACCAGCTTCCCTGTCCCTGCTGAAGAAAAGGATCCCCACAACATGATGCTGCCACCACCATGTTTCACGGTGGGGATGGTGTGTTCAGGGTGATGTGCAGTGTTAGTTTTCTGACACACATAGCATTTTGTTTTTAGGCCAAAAAGTTAAATTTTGGTCTCATCTGACCAGAGCACCTTCTTCCACATGGGGGTTTATGTCACCAGAAGGCAGAGAAAGCAATACACTGATTTACCCAGTGAAAAGCTGTACGGGGGGGGGGGGGGGGGGTGTCAGCACAAGTCTTGGCCATTGGAGGACAGGCGGGCTGTTCTCCCAACACATTTAGAAAACTGACCACACTGGGATGGGTGTGCTCTTATGCCTAGAGTAGTCAAATTGAAATAGGAAAGCAGAGGGACTGGCAGGACAGTACTCTTTATTTATTTTACTTTATTATTTATTACAGGTACTTATATAGCACCATCAATTTATGCAGCGCTTTACACATTTTTTTTATACATTCACATCAGCCCCTGCCTTCAAGGAGCTTACACTCTAAGGTCCCTATAGTGTATATTTAAATGAACGTTCTGTTGCCTAGAGTTCAACATTAAAAGCATTTATCACTTTACAAATCTTTTTTTTTTTTATAAAGCAGGTAAAACACTTCCAATACACATATCTGAATTGTGTACATATCTGTTTTTATACAAGCACAGCTAAGCCCGGGCATATTGCGTATTTTCCTACGTGACGCGCATCATACTGAGAACATAATCAGGAAAGACACAAGTGGCGATTTTCTTCGTTCTCTTCAGTAAAGCCTTTAATGGTTTGAATCAACTGTGAACATTGTTCTATAGAAGGGAATCATAAGACCCAACGGAGTTTTGGGATGTTCTACTTCTTTTATAACTCTTTCTCCGATGAAATATTAATAAGAAATCCTCTTAATATTTCAGCTGTTCATATCATAAAATATAAAAACTGATCAGAGGAGATAATAACTTGGCTGAACCCTCTCCCCAATAAAATTCCAAATCCCACATCTGC
This sequence comes from Aquarana catesbeiana, assembly GCF_042186555.1. NCBI lineage: Eukaryota > Metazoa > Chordata > Amphibia > Anura > Ranidae > Aquarana > Aquarana catesbeiana. Next base: position 785,185,289 of record NC_133325.1, on the reverse strand, counting down.
TGCATGTTTTAAGAATCAATACAGCAATTTGTACGGCCATTACCATGTAACTGGCAAATTGTGCTGCGACTAGCCTCTGTAAAATGCATTAAAACATGCGTCTCTTTTTACTTTGTTTAAAGCTGAACGCCAGACACCAAAACTTACTTAAATACACTATATAAAGTATAAAGTATTGGGACGCCTGCCTTTACACACACATGAACTTTAATGGCATCCCAGTCTTAGCCCGTAGGGTTCAATATTGAGTTGGTGTCAAGGGCTGGGCTCAGCCCTTCCTTCTCAGAGCTGGCCGCTCAGCTGTCAGCTAATTGCCAGCTCCTATCTCTCCACAGTTACTCAGCTGTTGATGATATCCTGCTCGTCAGTCCTGCCTACTTAAGCTGTCCAGCCCAGAGGATATCTGCCTTCGCCTTAATCAACATCACAGAGATGTGCATTCCTGTTAAAAGACTTGCTTGGCTGACATCCCTTCTGGCTCCAGATCCTGCTTGCTGTTTTACTACGCTCATCTCCGGCTCCCTGACGTTTTGGCTTGTCTGACTATCCCTTCCGGTTCCTGTTCTGGTTATGTTTTGACTACGTTTGTTCTATTTACTTTTATTATTAAACAAGTGTGATTTCACTGTACTTCTGTCTCGGTCTGATTTGATGGTTTCTGACAGTTGGCCCACCCTTTGCAGCTATAACAGCTTCAACTTTTCTGGGAAGGCTGTCCACAAGGTTTAGGAGTGTGTCTATGGGAATGTTTGACCTTTGTGCACAGGTCCAAATAATTTGGTGGAAGGGGAATTATGGTGTGGGGTTGTTTTTCAGGGGTTGGGCTTGGCCCCTTAGTTCCAGTGAAGGGAAATCTTAAGGCGTCAGCATACCAAGACATTTTGGACAATTTCATGCTCCCAACTTTGTGGGAACAGTTTGGGGATGGCCCCTTTCTGTTCCAACATGACTGTGCACCAGTGCACAAAGCAAGGTCCATAAATACATTGATGAGCGAGTTTGGGGTAGAGGAACTTGACTGGCCAGCACAAAGCCCTGACCTCAACCCAATAGAATGCCTGTGGGATGAATTAGAGCGGAGACTGCAAGCCAGGCCTTCTTGTCCCACAATGCACTTCTGGAAGAATGGTCAAACATTCCCATAGACACACTCCTAAAACTTTGTGAACAGCCTTCCCAGAAGAGTTGAAGTTGTTATAGCTGCAAAGGGTGGGCCAACTCAATACTGAACCCTACGGGCTAAGACTGGGATTCCATTAAAGTTCATGTGCGTGTAAAGGCAGGTGTCCCAATACTTTTGGTAATATAGTGTATATTCTACAATAGCCACAAAACATATACAATAAAACCACATTAGGTGAACCAGATGCCTTTGCATCTGAAGCAAAAGTGACAGCAACACTATGCTGTACATAGCCTGTGCAGAGAGCAGAGGTGTTGGTTTGAGTTCTACCTTAAGGCTCCATGCACACTGAAGCTCATAAACGGACGTTTTTGGGAGTTTGGGCGTTTTTTTGTTTTTTTTTAACAGCCCATAAACTCTCCTCTATGTTATCCAATGTGTCCGTGCACACATGGACGTTTTTGGAAGTTTATCAGCAGGAGCGGCCAGACGCCAGTAAAAGCTGTTAAACAAGGCTTAATGATGTAAACAGAGCATTAAACCTTGTTAGGCGTTTCTCTGCCTCAATTCAAAATCATGGGAGCCCATTGAGTTAAATAGAAGTCACACCAGAAGTGGGATCACGATGATCCGACTTGCGGTGCGACTTGTGTGCTGAGGATGAAGGGGAACCCCCCCCCCCCGCCAAAATGGAAATGAAAAAAAAAATCCTGACCGATCGGGCTGCGTGCTCGGATAAGGGTTTAGTATGGATTTTGGGGGGGACCCCACGCCATTTTTTTTGGACTAAATCAGACTAAAGGGTCTGATATCGTCCAAAGGGGGGGACCCCCACGCCATTTTTTTTTCATTTTGGTGGGGTTCCTCTTCATCCTCAGCACACAAGTCGTACCGCAAGTCGGATCACCACGATACAACTTCTGGTGCGACTTCTATTCAAATCAATGGGCTCCCATAGGGAACCATTGATTTTGAATAGAGGCAGAGAAACGCGGCTAAACGTGCATTGACGCCAATGCAAAATGCTGATAAAATCGCGTTTTTAAAGTAGCGTTTTCCTGCCAGCAATCCGACGTCCAGAACAACTTTTTTTGAGCGTCCTGTGTGCATGGAGCCTAAGAGGTATGTCACCCTATGAGAATATGCAGAATCTTGGGGCACCCCAATCTAAAGTGGAATCCCTATCACACCAGAAAAAACTCCCCTTCAAGTCAGATTCAACCCCCCCTTTTCACATTAGATCCCTCAGACCTTTACATCAGAATCCTCAGCCCCCCCATATTTGCATCCAAGTCCTTTTTTTTCCCATAAATAGAGCTTTCTTTTGTTGGTATTTGATCACCTCTGCGTTTACACTTTTATAAACAAAAAAAAAAAAACGATAATTTTGAACAAAATAATAATATTTCTACTTACTGATATAAAACATATCCAATAAAAAAGTTGAAAAATCTAATTTCTTCTTTAACCGCTTGCCGACCAGCCGCCATCATTATACTGCGGCAGGTCGGCACGGTCCCGCGAGCTGTTGTAGCTATACGTCAGCTCCTTTAAGCAGGATAGCAGGTGCGTGCGCCCGCTGCACTGCGGGGATGCCGATGCTCGTGGCCGACGGTCGCGACGACCGCAACCCACGAGCGATCGCGGGCACAAGAGGCAGAACAGGGACGTGTGTGTGTGTGTAAACACACAAATCTCTTTTCTGTTAGGAGTGACAGATCGTGAGTTCCTAATAGCTAGGAACCACGATCCGTCATTTCCTCTAGGTCAGTCCCCTTGATCGCCCCCTAGTTTAACCCCTTCCCTACCAGTGGCTGGGACTGGCAGGGAAGGGGTATATATATATTTTTTTGCTTTAGCTTTTAAGTGTAAATGTGAGATCTAAGGTCTTTTTGACCCCAGATCTCACATTAAAGAGGTCCTGTCATGCTTTTTTTTTTTTTTTTTATTACAAGGGATGTTTACATTCCTTATATTAGGAATAAAAGTGATCCAAAAAATATTTTTTTTTAAAGGGACAGTATAAAAATAAAAAATAAAAAAAATAAGGGAAAAAAAATAAGAATTTAAAGAGCCCCTGTCTCTCCGTGCCCGCGCGCAGAAGCGAATGCATACATAAGTCGCAACCCACATATGTAAACGGCATCCAAACCACACATGTGAGGTATTGCCGTGATCATTAGAGCAAAAGCAATAATTGTAGCACAATTATAGTAGAACTGGTAACCTGTAAACATTTTTAAACATCGCCTATGGAGATTTTTAAGTGCCAAAGTTCGTCGCCATTCCAGGAGTGTGCGCAGTTTTAAAGCGTGACATGTTGAGTATCAATATACTCGGAGTAACATTATCTTTCACAATATAGAAAAATATTGGGCTAACTTTACTGATTTCATTTTTTTTTATTCAAAAAAAGGGTATCTTTTACAAAAAAAAAAAAAATGCGTTTGTAAGACCGCTGCGCAAATACGGTGTGACATAAAGTATTGCAACAATGTTCATTTTATTCTCTAGGGTGTCTGAACAAATTTTATATATATATATATATATAATGTTTGGGGGTTCTAAGTAGTTTTCTAGCAAAAAAAAATAATTTTACTTTGTAAACAACAAATATCAAAAATAGACTTGGTCCTTAAGTTGTTAAAGTATAGGTAAAGAAATCGAAGAAAGAGGATAATATCAATGTACCACATCCTAATACATAGGAATCGAAGAATAAGGAAAAATGGACTTTGAAGGCACGTATAGAAAAATATAACAAATTTTAATAATTCACATATAATAACTACAAATACAGTGTACACTTAATAAAATGCATTGCAACAATCATGGATCATTGGGTCCCTATGTGTATATGCAACATTTCAATGCATTTTATTAAGTGTAAACTGTATTTGTGAATTATTAAAATGTGATATATTTTTCTATACGTGCCTTCAAAGTCCATTTTTTCTTATTCTTCGATTTCTATGTATTAGGATGTGGTACATTGATATTTAGGGTGTTTTGATTGCCACCCTAGGGCACAGCAATCAATCTTTGTCGAAAGTATAGGTAAAGACAAAATTTTTATTTTTTTTTATTTTTGGATAGAGTGGAGAGAGATTAGAGTCCCTGTCAGATTTTTATTGCTGTCTGTGCCCCAATTAGGGTGATTGCCTCCTCTTTATTTGTCCTGTTTACCGTTATCATTGAAAGTGAAAGAAAATCCCAAATTTTGAGTTGTCCCCATAAAAGTAAGTATCTTTCAATGGGGACACTAGTTCTGGTGACCAGGGGGTTCCTCAAGGAATTCCCTGCAAATTAAGGGATTTCCCCTCATTTCCTGTCCCAAAGCCAAACAGGAAGTGAGGGGAAATCCCTGCAAATTAAGGGAATTCCTTGGGGGGACCCCCAGGTCACCAGAACTAGTGTCCTCATTGAAAGATTTGCCCTCTATTACTTTTCCGGGGACAACCCAAAATGTGGGATTTTCTTTCACTTTCAATGATAACGTGTAAACAGGGAAATCTCCCCAATGGGACACAGATGACAAAACAACACAGAACTTTGCACAACACACATGATAAAAACTAAACTGACAGGGGTTATAACCCTCCATTGCTCTATCCAAAATTGAAAAAAAAAAATTTGCCTCTAGTACTAATTTAAGTCTTTTTTAAGCCTATTTTCTTTGGGAGTGATTTTCTTCAGCTGCCGTATTATATTTAGGAGCGGCATGGGGCGCTGTACAGATAGGAACATTAGCTACCAGTGTGGCTTATGAATCTATATGACTCTTCTTTTTAGGTCATTGTTTTAGTGCAGTCTGCATTAAGATCAGCCAACAGATAGGTGGCGATGTCACATAAGTCAACCGGGCTAGAAAATAGACCATCTGGAAAGTGTTTTCTTCTCTGTGGCTCATGATGCGATATACCAGGGGTCTCCAAATTTCCTAAGCAAAGGGCCAGTTTGCTGTCCTTCAGACTTCAGGGGGCAAGACTGTGACCAATGGGAGCAGAAAATGGCAGCATCAATGGGCATAAACAATGCCCCATCATTGGTTTGAATGGAAGGAATAGTGCCCCTTCAATGCTGTCAGTGGGAATAATAGTGCCCCATCAATGGCGTCGGTGGGAGGAATAGTGCCCCATCGATGGCGTCGGTGGGAGGAGAAGTGCCCCATTGATGGTGTCGGTGGGAGGAATAGTGCCCCATCGATGGCGTCGGTGGCAGGAGAAGTGCCCCATTGATGGTGTCGGTGGGAGGGATAGTGCCCCACCGATGGTGTCAGTGGGCGGAATAGTGCCCCAACGATGGTGTCGGTGGGCGGAATAGTGCCCCATTGATGGTGTCGGTGGGGGGAATAGTTCCCCAATTGATGGTGTTGGTGGGAAGAATAGTGTCTCATTGATGGTGTTGGTGGGAGGAATAGTGCCCCATTAATGGTGTTGGTGTGAGGAATAGTGCCCCACCAATGGTGTAGATGAGAGGAAGAGTCCCGTCGATCATGTCGGTGAAAGGAATAGTGCCCTATCAATGCTATTCGTGGGAGGAATAGTGCCCCATCAATGGTAGGAATAGTGCCCCATCGATGGTGTCGGTGGGAGGAATAGTGCCCCATCGATGGTGTCGGTGGGAGGAATAGTGCCCCATTGATGCTGTCGGTGGGAGGAATAGTTCCCCAATTGATGGTATCAGTGGGTGGAATAGTATCTCATTGATGGTGTCGGTGGGAGGAATAGTTCCCCAATTGATGGTGTCGGTGGGAAGTATAGTGTCCCATTGATGGTGTTGGTGGGAGGAATAGTGTCTCATCGATGGTGTTGGTGGGAGGAACAGTGCCCCATCAATTGTGTCGGTGAGAGGGAGAGAGTCCCATCGATCATGTCGGTGAAAGGTATAGTGCCCCATCAATGCTATTGGTGGGAGGAATAGTGCCCCAAGGGCCAGATAAAGGCATGACAAGGACCACATTCAGCTCCAGGGGGCCACAGTTTGGAGACCAATGCTATATACCCTGAATGTTTGCAGCCATGGTTTCCTCTATGATTAAGGCCAGCCATAGATGGTTCAGCAGGAACCACCCAAGATTCGAACTGTGTATGGACAGGCTGAATGTTCCAAGTTGATTGATCGATCAACTTGGGCACAACCAGCCCGCTGGATTAAGATGCAATTATCGCTAGCGGCTGCTACAGCTGCTAGCAATAATTACGGTCTTCTCCTGTCGGGGATAGCTTCCCTCGCCTGCCCACCCCGGGGAGCAGACGATTGCCTAGCAGGAGGGATTCCCCTGTCAGCACTGCCTGTGTTGATGGGGAAATCGCACACATTTATTTTCTGCAACCCGTTGCAAGAAGTAAATTCACACCATCTATGGCCTTCCTAAGCCCCACATGGGTGAAATGCATTGGGGGGGGGGGGGGGGGGGGGGGGCTCTTCTATGGGTGGAGAACTGAGCTGAAGCCAATTCTCATCATCTTTCACTATTTCAGCTCTACCATCTGCTGATCTTGTGTGTGGCCGGGCGCCATTTTCTTCTAGTCCATGACTGCTGTGTTACTGTATGTGCCATAAATGTATACATTTTTCTTTTTATTTATGTTTATCTAAATATATTGTAAAATTCTATATTTTTGATTTTAGCTGTGCATTGTATAGAAAGATTCTAGATACAAAATACCAACAATTTAAAGCTCAATTTGGATACAATAATTTGCCTGAATTATGATTTGTAAGTAGCTCTTTACTTTAGTTTTGCAGTAATGCACATTTGTTTTTGTTTTTTTGTTTTGTTTTTTTAACTGTTGAAAGCATTTTTATTTTTCTGTTTTTTGTTAGTTCTTTCAAATAGTACAGCTCCTGCTGAACTTCTGGCTCCCTGCAGGGATCAGTGCTGCAGATAGCAGCACTGTTATTCTCTTATTTATTACAGGTACTAACATAGCGCCGTCAATTTACAAAGTGCTTTACATATACACTATATTACCAAAAGTATTGGGACACCTGCCTTTACACACACACACATGAACTTTAATGACATCCCAGTCTTATGCCCTGTACACACGATCGGACATTGATCGCACATTCCGACAACAAAATCCATGAATTTTTTCCGACGTATGTTGACTCAAACTTGTCTTGCATACACACGGTCACACAAAGTTGTCGGAAAATCCAATCGTTCTGAACGCGGTGACGTAAAACACGTAAGTCGGGACTATAAACGGGGCAGTAGCCAATAGCTTTCGTCTCTTCATTTATTCTGAGCATGCGTGGCACTTTGTGCGTCGGATTTGTGTACACACGATCGGAATTTCCGACAACGGATTTTGTTGTCGGAAAATTTTATAGCCTGCTCTCAAACTTTGTGTGTCGGAAATTTCTATGGAAAATGTGTGATGGAGCCCACACACGGTCGGAATTTCTGACAACAAGGTCATATCACACATTTTCCGTGTGTACGGGGCATTAGTCCGTAGGGTTCAATATTGAGTTGGCCCGCCCTTTGCAGCTATAACAGCTTCAACTCTTCTGGGAAGGCCGTCCACAAGGTTTAGGAGTGTGTCTATGGGAATGTTTGACCATTCTTCCAGAAGAGCATTTGTGAGGCCAGGCACTGATGTTGGATGAGACGGCCTGACTTGTAGTCTCCACTCTAATTCATCCCAAAAGGTTTTCTATCGGGTTGAGGTCAGGACTCTGTGAAGGCCAGTCAAGTTCCTCCACCCCTTACTTGTTCATCCATTTCTTTATGGACATTGCTTTCTGCACTGGTCCAAATCATTTGGTGGAGGGGGGATTATGGTGTGGGGTTGTTTTTCAGGGGTTGGGTTTGGCCCCTTAGTTCCAGTGAAGGGAACTCTTAAGGCATCAGCATACCAAGACATTTTGGACAATTTCATGCTCCCAACTTTGTGGGAACAGTTTGGGGATGGCCCCTTCCTGTTCCAACATGACTGTGCACCAGTGCATAAAGCAAGGTCCATAAAGACATGGATGAGCGAGTTTGGGGTGGAGGAACTTGATTGGCCTGCAGAGTCCTGACCTTAACCCGATAGAACATCTTTGGGATAAATTAGAGCGGAGACTGCGAGCCAGGCCTTCTAATTCATCCCAAAGGTGTTCTATAGGGTTGAGGTAAGGACAACGTGCAGACCAGTCAAGTTCCTCCACCCCAAACTCACTCGTCCATGTCTTTATGGTCCTTGCTTTGTGCACTGGTCCAAATCACTTGGTGGAGGGGGATTATGGTATGGGGTTGTTTTTCAGGGGTTGGGCTTGGCCCCTTAGCTCCAGTGAAGGGAACTCCTAAGGCGTCAGCAAAAGAAGACATTTTGGACATTTTCATGCTCCCAACTTCGTGGGAAGAGTTTGGGGATGGCCCCTTCATGTACAATCATGACTGCGCACCAGTGCACAAAGCAAGGTTCATAAAGACATGGATGAGTGAGTTTGGGGTGGAGGAACTTGACTGGCCTGCACAGAGTCCTGACCGCAACCCGATAGAATACCTTTGGGATGAATTCGAGCGGAGACTAGGAGCCAGGCCTTTTCGTACAACATCAGTGTCTGACCTCACAAATGCACTTCTGAAAGAATGGTCAAACATTCCCATAGACACACTCCTAAACCTTGTGAACAGCCTTCCCAGAAGAGTTGAAGCAGTTATAGCTAAAAAGGGTGGGCCAACTCAATATTGAACCCTACGGACTAATGCCCCGTACACATGGTCGGACTTTGTTCGGATATTCCATATATCCATGGATTTTTTCCGACAGATGTTGGCTCAAACTGTGAGGTGAGGCACTGATGTTGGACAAGAGGACCTGGCTCGCAGTCTTCGCTCCAATTCATCCCAAAGGTGGTCTGTCAGGTTGAGGTCAGGCCAGTCAAGTTCCTTCACCCCAAACTTGCTCATCCATGTCTTTATGGACCTTGCTTTGTGCACTGGTCCAAATCATTTGGTGGAGGGGGGATTATGGTGTGGGGGTTGTTTTTCAGGAGTTGGGCTTGGCCCCCTTAGTTCCAGTGAAGGGAACTCTTAAGGCGTCGGCATACCAAGAGATTTTGGACAATTTCATGCTCCCAACTTTGTGGGAACAGTTTGGGGATGTCCCCTTCCTGTTCCAACATGACTGCGCACCAGTGCACAAAGCTGATTGGCTGCCATGCCCAGCTGCACCAGATTCTGAGTGTTCCACTTTTAGTAAATCCCCACACGGTCATACGTTGGTGCTATTAATACAAGAGTAAAGTATATAGTGCTGAGTTTGTGTAGATTTAAGACGATGTATATATTCAGTTAAACCAATAAATTAGTAACACATTTTGTGCCATAAATACATGAAATTCCAGAATATAACAATGACTCTATGACAAGCTGGAAGTATACTGGTGGCTCGGTCTAAGTGCATGGCTGCTGTAAAATGTTTTAGCGATTTGCCAATAATCTGTTCACATCTACTGACTTTTATCGGAATTCACTGCTTTTGGGGCATTAGGGAAATTGCGAGCTAAAGGCTGTCTGAAAAGACGAGTGTAACCCGGCCATGAAAATGGTTGTGCACCTCGGCCCTAGAGTAGCCAATCATTACAAAGAAGCTGCAAGTATATCACTAAAAACGGAAATTTAACCACTTGAGCACCAGAAGGTTTTACCCCCTTCATGACTAGAGCATTTTTTTTTAATGTTTGGCGCTACTTTAACTGGTAATTGTGCGGTCATGCAACACTTTACCCATATGGATTTGCTTATCTTTTTTTCACACAAATAGAGCTTTATTTGGTGGTATTTGATCACCACCGTTTTGTTTTATTTTTTTATTATATAAATGAAAAAAAAAATAATTTGAAAAAAAAAATATTTTTTCTAATTTCTGTTATAAAACTGATGACTACCGCAACTGTTTTGTTTACACTTCAGCTGCCAGCAATGATACAAAGCATTGAAAAGTTACAAATCAAATATTTATTTTTTATTTTTTTTTAATTTTGCGCTTTTTTTTCAAAGTGAAAACGTGTAAATATATGTTAAAGGTGTAAAAATATTAAATGGACAAAGCAAACAAAAAAGTTTTAATTGTTAATAGTTTATAAAATAGAAGTAGACAAAAAAAAATTCAGCAGGAAAATAATAAATTAAATGGAGAAGAATAAGGAGTTAATTAAGGCTAATTAGAGTAAATTAAGGGTCATTAAGGGGTTAAACAGAGAAACATTTAATAAAAAACACAACATTTTTATTTTTATTTTTTTTCCACTTGACAGGTTGTTTTAACCATTTGCTTACTGGGCACGTAAACCCCCCCATTTTCTGACCAATTTTCAGCTTTCAGCGCTGTCACTCTTTGAATGACAATTGCGCGGTTATACAACGCTGTACCTAAATTAAATTTTTATAATTTTCTTCCCACAAATAGAGCTTTCTTTTGGTGGTATTTAATCACAGCTGGGGTTTTAAACTTTTGATAAACAAACAAAAAAAGATGGAACATTTTGGAAAAAAAAAAAATCATGTTTCATAGTTTGTTATAAAATTTTGCAAACAGGTCATTTTTTCTCCTTCATTGATATGCGCTGATGAGGCGGCACTGATAGGCTGCACTGGTGGGCACTGATTAGCTGCAATGGTGGGCACTTATAGGCACAGATAAGGCAGCACTGATGGCCACTGATAGGTGGCACTGATGGGCACTGGTAGGTGACACTGATGAGCAGCACTGTTGATGAGGCACTGATTGGTGACATTGATAGGTGGCACTGTGGGCACTGATAGGTGGCACTGTGGGGACTGATAAGTGGCACTGTGGGCACTGATAGGTGGCACTGTGGGGACTGATAAGTGGCACTGTGGGCACTGATGGGTGGCACTGTGGGAACTGATAGGTGGCACAGGTGGGCACAGATGAGCTGGCGGCTGTTCTTCTTGATCGGGACCGATGTCCCTCTGACAGCCGCTGGTGATTGGCTTTTATTTTTTTCTCCTCATGTTATCAGCGTGAGGAGAAAAAATAGCCGATTACCGGCTCTGTTTACATCCCATGATCAGCTGTCATTGGCTGACAGCTGATCATGTGGTAAGGGGTTAGGATCGACCCTTTAATCCGATCTGTGATCCAGTGAGTCTCATAGACTCGCTGATCTCAGAGCACGACGCGTGCACCCTGCAGGGGGCGCGCAGGCCGCTCGAGTACGGGAGGATGTCTACTGAGGCCCTCCTAGCAAAGTAGGTCCGCGCTGTAGCTGTCATCCGTCTATCGCGCGGATCTGAAGCGGTTAAACTGACTTCATCTGCACATCGAAGTTCATTCCTTTGACCTGTAGATGCAGAAACAGACAGAAACAATGTTTCTTTTTTATCTTAGTGTTTCAGCGACTGAGCAATGTTGTTGATAAACATTGCCCGGCTGCTTTTTTTTTTTTTTTTCACAGCTCCAAATGCTGGACTTTTTTTTAACACTTCAACTTTCAACAGGGGAACCCTAACTGACAGCTTTATGTGTCATCGGTTGTTAAGGACATGGCGGCCCTGCCACACTAACAACTTCAGCACCGGAAGATTTATCCCCTTCCTGATCAGGCCATTTTTGCGATACGGCACTGCGTTAATTTAACTGACAATTGCGCGGTCGTAGGACGCTTTACCCAAATAACATTGATGTCCTTTTTTTTTTTTCCCCAGAAATAGAACTTTCTTTTGGGTGGTATTTGATCACCTCTGTGGTTTTTATTTTTTGCGCTATAAACAAAGAGAGACCGATAATTTTGAAAAATAAAAATATTTTTTACTTTCTGCTATAGAACACATCCAATAAAAAAAAGTAAAAAAATCTAATTTCTTCATTTTAGGCCAATTTCTATTCTGCTACTTATTTTTGGTTAAAAAAAATCCAAAAAAGCGTATATTGATTGGTTTGCGCAAAAGTTATAGCGTTTACAAACTGGGAGATACATTTATGGACGTTTTAACTTTTTTAATTGTTTTTACTAGTAATGGCAGTGATTAGCGATTTTTAGCGGGCCTGCGACATTGTGGCGGACAAATCTGACACTAAGTCACGCTTTTTGGGGACCAGTGACACCAATACAGTGATCAGTGCTAAAAAAATGCACTGTCACTGTATAAATGACACTAGCAGGGGAGGGGTTAACATCAGGGGCGATCGAAGGGCTACGTGTGCTCTTTTCATAGACCCCTTTCACACTGAGGCAGTTTTCAGACGTTTTAGCGCTAGAAATAGCCTCTAAGCCCAGGTTCACACTAGCGCGATCTTAGACAACGCATGTGATTCGCACCCGCTCTGCAGGTGCCGACCGCATGCGACGTCTGTGAGATGCGAGTTCAGCCATACAGTTGTATGGCTGAACTCGCATTAAATTTGCAGAAAAAAAAAAAAAGTGCAGGGACTTATTTTCCCCCCGCACTAAAATCGGATCGCATGGGTGTTCTCACCTATACAATCTGATTCCTGTGCGAGTTAACAGTTCACACTGCGATCTGTGAACCGATCTGGGGGTGATCGCTGTATAAATGTCAATGGTTTCAAAAACGTGAAGGAAAAATCTGTATGTCGATATTTTGATACAATAAAAATAAATAAATAAGAATTTCAAAAAAATTGCCCAATCTGTCCGCTGCAATGTCGCAGTCCCGTAAAAATCGCAGATTGCCACCATTACTAGTAAAAATAAATAAATAAATAAATAAATAATAAAAAAAAAGTGCCACAAATCAATAACCTATTTTGTAGGCGCTATAACTTTTGCGCAAACCAATCAATATACGGTTATTGTGATTTTTTTTTTTTTTTTTACCAAAAATATGTAGAAGAATATATATCAGCCTAAACTGAGGAAAAAAATTGTTTTTATAAAAGAAAATTGGGATATTTATTATAGCTAAGAGTAAAAAAAAAAAAAAATTGTGTTTTTTTTTTTTTTTAATTGTCGCTCTTTTTACAGCGCAAAAAATAAAAACCGCAGAGGTGATCAAATACCGCCTGAAACGGCAGCAACGCTCAGAATCAGTTTTTTCTTTTTTTCCACATTAACATATTGAAATGTATTTAGTTATTGAGATATATATATATATATATCTCAATAACTACACCAAAACTACACCAAAAATGTAACACTTTTTTTTTTTTTTGCATTTTGTTTGCTTTACACCACTCCGTATACAGTGTAGATTTTGTTTCCAAACAAGATCTGCTTTAAATAACCCCAACTAAGTAAAACACAAGAGCGTAGGTTTTGAACACTTGTTGTTCCTGTTTGTATACAAGCACACAAAACAGATGTTTTGATAGAATATATCAGACACCTAGATCGCTATACACCGCGCAGCAAAAACAATGAGTCACAGTAGAGCTCAGTGCGGATACTTTAATTTAAACTGTAGGAGGATGTAACAATTCTACACTCTGCACTCCATTTACAGAGAGACAAAAAACAAATGTGCAATTTACAAAAGAAAAAAAAAAGAAGTGAATTTGTTTATAAAAAGGCAATTAAAAAACAAAACAAAAACGCAAATCCAATTAGAAAAGTATCGTTTTGTTTTTGAGTGATCTGCTGATATAACCAAGTCGCACCCCATCGTCGAGAAAATGGAACCGTTCCAATCGTTGCTATTTTGAAAAAGGTTCCTGCGCTACTTTCATTGCGACTTGCATAGACTTCTGTTAAATGAAGTCTCATTAAGCCCCGCCCCACCGTTCACACCGGGTGCGAAATGTCATGTGACTTAAAGGGTAACTCCACTTTTGAGGGGGGAAAAAAAAAAAAGCAAATAAAGAAAAAATTAATATATAGCGTTATAATTGCGCTACAAAGTCATATTGTAATTGAATGTTATCAAAAACGACCTTTCCTTTTCAATCTGCAGCCGCTGTCATTTTCTAGAACTGCAATGCAATATGGCCACCTGGAGTTGTTCTGTACACAGAGTGTGTGCTGACCCCTCCCCAGAAACATCATTTCCTGCTTGTGTGATTGGCTCACCAAATTTCCCAGAAGTCTGCCTGAGATACAAGTCAGATTTCAGGCATCCCCTGCAACACAAATGTCATTTTTGGTGAGATTTCCAGTAGGAACACGCTGAGCTGCGGGAATGAAGCCGTGCGAGTTCTACTGATTTCACTCCCACATGTCAGTCCTGTTTTCGGCGGCGATTTCATAGACATCTGTGCGGGTTTCTGCACAGATGTCAATGGAAATCGCAAAAAATAGTACAGAAACTACTTTTTTTAAATCGGTGCGGCACCGCGAATGCAACGTCGCACTGATTAGGAAGGTGTCATTGACGTCGATTTGACATGCGATTTGGCATGTCAAATCGCACCAATGTGAACCAGGGCTAAAGGGATGCAGACCCAGCAGCTTTCCTCATTAGTGCCTCTGCAGCTGCCACAGCTGACTGATAATTATGAAACCCCTCCCATTAGACCCACTGTGCACAGAGGCACAGACAAACACACAGGGATTTCTTCAGAGTAACAAAAGGTAGGAATCTGCTACAAAGGTCGTTACAATCCTTGCAATGTACACAGATCACCCACAAAAGTGGAGTTATCCTTTAACAGGTCAATGTTCCATCCGCCCTCCTGACCACTATGGAATTGAAAGCCTTTAGCTGCTCTGCCCTCCCCCCCCCCCCCCAACTTTGGAACTTCTGCCACCTGACATCCCCAATATTGATATCCTACCCATCTTCAAATCATGTCTCAAAACTCATCTTTTTAACCACTTGAGGACCAGGCCTTTTTCTGACATTTGTTGTTTACAAGTAAAAATATGTATTTTTTGCTAGAAAATTACTTAGAACCCCTAAACGTTTAATTTTATATATATATATATATATATATATATATATATACACATACACACACATTTTCTTTTTTCAGCAAACATTTCCTTGATGGCACCATTTTAAAATTTATATATAAAGGCAAAAAGTTTGGAAAAATAAAAATTTATTCCAGTGGGGCCACTTATAAAATTAATATGACTAATATTACCATTTTAGTCAACAATTTGTCATATTTATTATGTCTTTATTATTATATTATTATTATATATTATATATAAAATGTTTAGGGGTTCTAAGTAATTTTCTAGCAAAAAATATTATGTCAATTTTTTTCTTTTTTTTTAGCAGAGACCCTAGAGAATAAAACAGGGGTCGTAGCAATATTTTATGTCACAATGTATTTGCGCAGCGGTCTTTCAAACGCTATTTTTTTTTTGGGGGGGGGAGGGATACACTTTCATGAATAAGAAAAAAAAAAAAAGAAAACAGTAAAGTTACCCAATGTTTTTGAATAATGTAAGAGATGATATTACACCGAGTAAATAGATACCTAACATGTCATGCTTTATAATTGCACACACCCGTGGAATAGCGACAAACAATAGCAATTAATCAATACAGTAATTAAAAATCTCCAAAGGCGACACTTAAACATTTTTTTACAGGTTACCTGTTTAGCGTTACAGAGGAGGAGAATTATTGCTCTCGCTCTAACGATCCTGGTGGTTTGAACACGGTTTACATTTGCAGGCACGACTTACAGCAAACACAGGGGGGTGGGGTGCTTTAATAATTTTAATTTTAATTTATTTTATCTTTTATTTTTACACTGTCCCTCTAATTTATTTTTTTTTTTTAATCACTTTTATTGCTGTCACAAGGAATGTAAACACCCCTTGTGACAGCAATAGTCATGTATCAGATATTTATTTTATTTTTTTTTTGCACTTCAAGGCATTCAGCCAGTAATCCGGAAGTGATGTCATGACGTCGCTTTTTCTGCGTTTCTAGATCCGAGACTCAATCAAAGCCGATTCTTGCTTTGTTCAGGTCTCTGGCCAGCCGGTCGCTCGGGCCTCCCGGTGGGACGGAAGAAAAGCCCGGGCAGAATGGCGGAAGGCGGCGGGGGGTTGTGTCTCCCACTGCTTGTAATAATAATCGTGCGGCTGGTTAGCCTCATCGGTTGTTATTGCAAAAAAGCTGACCGTCAGCTCTAAAAAAAAAAAAAAAAAAAAAAAAAAACAGTACCGGGGTGATGCAGCTGCAGGCACCACCCAGGTATACAACCGCTTGAAGCAAAATGACACATACAGGTGCGTGATTTTGCGGCAAGTGGATAAACTAGCATACTCTGTCTGACTTCATTGATTTTGTTTTTTGTAATTTCATGGTTATTCAATCTATTTTATTTATTTTGCTTTGTTGTGATCGTTGGTGACCTTGGATGTTCTGAAAGGTGCCTATAAATAAAATGTATTATTATTATTAAAGTCGTACCTTGCCACTATGGAACTGTTCAAATTGGTGCAACTTGAGATGTTGTGACTTTGAAAAATGGTCCTGCACTATTTTTGTGCCATTTTATGTACGACTTGCATTGAAATCTGTGTATGAAGTTGCACAGATGTCGGCAAGCTGCTCAGGAAGTTGCACTGATTGGCGGCTTTGAAATCGCGCCGTAGCGTGACTTGAAAGCCGCACCTGGTGTGAACGGGAGCTTAAATCGGAGGTGCAAATCGCACTGATCTGAGGCTTTGAAATCGCGCCAAAGTAGCGCGACTTCCAAGCTGCACCGGTGTGAACGGGGGATTAAATCCGAGGTGCAAATCACACTGATCTGAGGCTTTGAATTCAAGCCGAAGTAGCATGACTTCAAAGCCCGGTGTGAACAGGGGCTTAAATTAGGGATGCAAATCGCACCGAACTGAGGCTTTGAAATCGTGCCGAAGTAGCATGACTTCAAAGCCGCACCCGTTGTGAACGGGAGCTTAAATCGGAAATCGGAGGTGCAAATCGCACTGAACTGCACTGGTGTGAACCAGGGCTTAAAGTCTCTTTTTCAGCATAAAGTCTCAACAAAAGATTCAGGCTCGGTTCACACAGGGACGACTTGTCAGGCGACCTAGTCGCCTGACAAGTCGCCTCCCGTTCTGTGCTATGGAACCGTTCTAAGGGGAGCGACGCAAGTCGCTCCGACTTAGAAAAAGGTTTCTGTACGACTTTGGGGGCGACTTGCATAGACTTCTATACAGAAGCCGTTTTGCAAGTCGCCCGGGCAGTCGTGTGCAGGTCGCCTCAGTGAGGCGACCTGCAAGTCGTGCCGCCTCTGGTGTGAACCGAGGCTTAGGAACAATAGCCAAAAAACAGAAATGTGGCAAAATCAGCAGAAAAGTAGAAAATAAAAGGAAAGTTTCCTTCCTTTTTCCTGCCACTGAAATAATGATTTTTGGCAGATCCTCAGCCCCAAAAAAGTTGGAAGAGCAGGTGGGAAGGTTCCTTTCCACTATTTATAAACAGAAATCTATTAATGTTGCTATGAAAATGACCCTCTTAATGAAAACAATAAAAGAGGAAAAGGGAACGACATTGGCTAAAAAAAATATAAATGCAAACAGAAAAAGAAACCGTAAAATGTTGATTTCCATCTTGAACCTTTGGTTCTTTTGGGACACAGCGATCCCAGCTCTGAGCTCGGTGATATATATATATATATAATATAGAAAGACGAAGGATTGCTGCACTTTAATTTTATTTAAAAAGTCAAAATATTTACAAAACAGTGCATAGTGTGCTTCATGACAGTTTCAGGCCAGGTTGTGCACCCTTCCTCAGAGCTACTATACATTGTAACTTTTTTGACTTTTTAAATACATTTTAAGTACAGCAATCCTTTGCTTTTTTCCCCTTTTTCTTTATAGCCCGTGGGAAGACTTGATTGCTTTGCACTATAAACAATTACTGGAGCATTCTTCACCTCACTCGCTGGACTATATATACTTTATATTTCACAATATATAATTATAATATGTAATTACATATTTAAAATAATATACTAATATTTGATTATATATTTCACAATATATAATTAATTATAATAATATATAATTACATATTTAAAATAATATATACACACACACACATATTTTTCAGCAAACAAGGCTTGAGGAAATGTTTTAATTTTCTATATATTTAAAATGAGTTTTGCAATTTTTTCCCCAGCGGAAACAGCAATAAAATGTATACAATTATTGTTACAATAGATACTAATTTTATTTTACAATCTGTCCATTTATCAGAATACTAACATTCTATTTATGGTACAAACCATGTAATCACTTTGAAGATATTTAATATAAAATTAAATAATATATGCAGTACTTTAAAAAGAGACCTTTTATTTAAATCTGCCCTGCAAAAAAAAAAAAAAACAACTAACAAAACAAAGAAAGAAAAAGAAAAAAAAAAGAAAAACGACAAAAATATCTTTTAAGTAGAAAAGAAAGCTGAAAATAAAATTAACAAGAATCAAGATTAACTAGGAGCCAATGGGTTCTTTGGGAACATGGCTATTTCAGCCTAGTGATTTGGTAATAACACTGACATCACTATCTATCTATCTATATATAAAGGCAGTCGCCGAGTTACAAACATCCGATTTGCGAACGATTCCTACTTACGAGTGGGAGGCGGCACATCGGAAAACATTGGAAAACGACGTCTGCGCATGCGCGGCTACTTGACAGAGCAGTGGAAAATGTCATCTCTGCCGTTCTGCGCATGCTCTTCCGACTTACCAACATATTCGACTTAACCCAAACCGGCAGTCCCTAACCCGTTCGTAACTCGGGGACTGCCTGTATATATACACACATACATGCATTTTATATATATATATATATATATATATATATATATATATATATATATATATATATATATATATAAATTTTTTTTTTTTTCAGCAAACATTCTTTCAGCAAACATTCCCTTGATGGCACCATTTTAAAACACACCATTTAAATTTTATATATAAAGGCAAAAAGTTTGGAAAAATAAATTTATTCAAGTGGGGCCACTTATAAAATTAATATGACTAATATTACCATAGATACTAAATTTTATTCAACAATTTGTCATATTTATTACAACACTGAAAGTATCTTCCTGGTACAAACCATGTTGACGTGGATGAGCGAGTTTGGGGTGGAGGAACCTGACTGGCCTGCACAGAGTCCTGACCTCAACCTGATAGAACACCTTTTGGGATGAGACTGCGAGCCAGGCCTTCTCGTCCAACATCAGTGCCTGACCTCACAAATGCGCTTCTGGAAGAATGGCCAAACATTCCCATAGACACACCCCTAAACCTTGTGGACAGCCTTCCCAGAAGAGTTGAAGCTGTTATAGCTGCAAAGGGCGGGCCAACTCAATATTGAACCCTACGGACTAAGACGCCATTAAAGTACATGTGCGTGTAAAGGCAGGTGTCCCAATACTTCTGACAATATAGTGTATGTGCAAGAGCAGGGATTTATTAATAAAGCCGCAAATTTGACATTCACTGCAGGTGTATTTTCCGGATACAGGAATTTTAAATTGCAGTCATTGATTCACCTGTAGCGAACATTTGGTGAAAGTCACATTGCCTGCTAAGGCTGGTCGTATACAGGTAAATATGAGAACAATCGACTATAGGAATGACCGTAAGGAATTGAACGTTAGTGACTTACATTTTGCAATCACTTTATGTGACCTATTTGATTTTACACTGATCAGTTTCCATTTGTTTGAGCTCTGAACATCAGCTGATTATCTTTTTTGATCTTAATCGTCCTGCTCTCTGAACGATCATTTGTATTTATAATTTTTTACTCAAAACGATTGACTGCAGAAAATGATTTTCCATTTTTCAGTAAATTGGAAAATCATTTTGATTGTCAGATATCATTTTGTGCTTTAGAGTGACGCAACTCTCATTCTGTTCCACACATTTTTATTGAATTTTTCAGCTTATTTTTGTAGAAATACTCTGGAAAATCAGCCCCTTGCACAGCCAGCCTAACAATTATATAAGTACAGTTTTCACAGTCAAATCTGACTGTTCGCTTATTTAGAAAAAAAATAATAAATCGCTTTTGTAGAGAGAAAATAACACCTCTAATATCATAGTCCAGACAGACGTGAAAGACTATTGTCAATGTCTGTTGTAAACCAACATAAAAAAAATGCTTAAACACCATCACAAATCTGTCTATAAAAGATAGCAATCCAGTAAACGTCAAATTTGCGTTTAGTATAACTAAATATATAGTAAAATATATATATTTTTTATACATTATTTAGTTACACTAAACAAATATATAAACCAATCAGCCATAACTTTATGATCACCCACATTAATATTGATGTAGGTCCTCTTTTTGCCACCAAGCAGCCCTGACCCATTGAGCCATGGACTCCACTAGACCAGTGTTTCTCAACCTTTTTCCAGTCGGGGCGCCCTTAAAAAGTATTTTCAGTCTTGAGGCACCCCAGTCCAAGGCTTAGTTCACGTTACTGTGTGTTGCGGAACATGCGCAAAATCGCACTCGTTCCTGACACACAGACGAATGCTCTGCTCTTTAGGGGTACCATTAAATCTTAATGGTACCTCACACATTGGAAAATGTGCTTTTGGTGCCGTGCAATTTAAAAAAAAAAAAGGTCGGGGACTTCCTTCCCTGAATTTTTGTGGTTAGGGAAGCCCATTGAAATGAATGGGCTGCCCTACACGCAGCCACACAGATGTGAACCAAGGGCTTGTTCACATGTCAGGTTGGAGGGGTGGTAAAAACACATGGTTAAGCTGTTTTTACCACCCCCAACTTCTTCCCCTTTAGCTGCAGAGACAGCAGCTGGGGGTGTACACATGCTGTGGCTGCAGCTGGAGGTATACCCAGGGTAAATGGGGCTGCACTGCAACTACCCTGCAACTGTATTCATTGCACAGTTGCAGTGTAGTAATGCTGTATTAAAACAGGTGGTGAGGAGGCAACATAATGCCTCTTTACCGTCTGTCAAATGCCTCTGAAAAGCGATCTGTGCATGGGTTGCTTTTCAGAGGAGAAGCAGTCCTTGCTGCTATCACAAACAAGACCTACAAAAGCAGTTCTTATGGTACAGGAATGGAGGGGGGGTGTCCGGATTAAAAGTAAGATATATACACACACACATATACAGGCACTTGTACACACACACATGCAGACACGTGCACACACACACATGCAGACACGTGCACACACACAGAGACATGCACACACACATGCAGACACGTGCACACACACATGCAGACACGTGCACACACACATGCAGACATGCAAACATACACATGTACAAACACACACACAGGCACATGCACACACACATACAGACACATGCGCACACATACACATACAGACACATGCACACACACACATACATACAGACACATGCACACACACATGTAAAAACACACATACAGACGTACACACACACACATACAGACAGACACTCACATGCTCACGCACATACAGACACATGCACACACACAGACAGACACATACAGACACATGCGCACACACACACATACAGACACATGCATACACACATACAGACACATGCACACACACACATACAGACACATGCACACACACACATACATACAGACACATGCACACACACATGTACAAACACACATACAGACAGACACTCACATGCACACACACATGTACAAACACACATACAGACGTACACACACACATACAGACAGACACTCACATGCACACACACATACAGACACACACATACAGACACATGCACACACACATACAGACACACACACACACACATACAGACACATGCATACACACATACAGACACATGCACACACACACATACAGACACATGCACACACACACATACATACAGACACATGCACACACACATGTACAAACACACATACAGACAGACACTCACATGCACACACACATGTACAAACACACATACAGACGTACACACACACATACAGACAGACACTCACATGCACACACACATACAGACACACACATACAGACACACACACACACACATACAAAAACACACACACACACACATACAGACACACACACACAGACACATGCACATGTACACACACACATATATACACATGTACACACACACATACAGACACATGTACACACACACACAGACACATGTACACACACACATACAGACACATGTACACACACACATGTACACACACACACATACAGACACATGTACACACACATACACACATACACACACATGTATAAAGCCCTTTTAAAACAAATCTAGCTTGTAGCACAGTACCTTTCCAGCATCCTCATTCAGCCGGGTACTGCACTGTAGGGGGAAGCAGAGAGCACAGCACACTTTACTTTCACTTTCCCCTGCACTTTACTTTCACTTTGCTGAGGTTGACGGAGCTACTCACAGTGCCGATGTACAGTTCGGCAGGGGATCGGGAGATCGGGCTCATCTGACAGCCCTTCTCTCCCCTGATCCCGCGGCACACCAGAGAACCTCTGACGGCACACCAGTGTGCCGCGGCACACTGGTTGAGAAAGGCTGCACTAGACCTCTGAAGTAGGGATGAGCCGAACACCCCCCCCCACCACCACCCCCCGGTTCAGTTTGCAGCAGAACTTGCGAACAGGGGAAAAATGTGTTCAAACACGCGAACACCAGTAAAAATCTATGGGACACGAACATGAAAAATCAAAAGTGCTCATTTTAAAGGCTTATATGCAAGTTATTGGCATAAAAAGTGTTTGGGGACCCGGGTCCAGACCCTTTGGGTCTGGTATGGATATTAAGGAGAACCCCGCACCCATATTTTAAAAAGAATGGCGTGGGGGTTCCACAGGTGCCCAGGCACTATATACTCTGAACAGCAGTATATGTACTATACGGCCTGCCCTATATACTCTGCAGAAAATTGACCCTTATGTGTTGGTGGTACCAGAAAACTGTAAGCCCTCACAGTTAATCTTGTTGGGTGCAGGAACAGGCCCTGCTGTAAAATATTATATCAAGAATTGTAATTACATGCCCCTGGTAACAGGGGCAGAAAAATTTGGCCTTTGATGGTGGTAGTGTCACAACACTGTAAGCCCTCACAGTTACTCTTGGTGGGTGCAGGAACGGGCCCTGCTGTGAAATAATATATTAAGAATTGTAATTACATGCCCCTGTTAAACAGGGGAAGAAAAATTGGGCCTTGGGTGGTGGTGGTGCCACAACACTGTAACCCCTCACAGATACTCTTGTTGGGCGCAGGAACGGGCCCTGCTGTGAAATATTTGATAAAAAATTGTAATTACATGCCCATGTTAAACAAGGGCAGAAAAATTGGGCCTTGGGTGGTGGTGGTGGTGCCACAACACTGTAACCCCTCACAGATACTCTTATTGGGCGCAGGAACGGGCCCTGCTGTGAAATATTATATCAAGAATTGTAATCACATCCCCCTGTTTAAACAGGGGCAGAAAAATGTGGCCTTTGGTGGTGGTGTCACAACACTGTAAGCCCTCACAGTTACTCTTGGTGGGTGCAGGAACAGGCCCTGCTGTGAAATATTATATTAAGAATTGTAATTACATGCCCCTGTTAAACAGGGGCAGAAAAATTGGGCCTTAGCAGTGGTGGTGGTGCCCTAAACCAAAAATATTGTTGGAAGCTAGCATCATCAAGATTGAGGAGGAATAGGATAGTCACTCAGCATAGGCAGTCTTCAAGGGATCCCACATCCATAGAAAAATCAATCAGTTACATCAGCATCAGGTGCCTGATAGCTGCTGCTGATCCAAGACTGATTCATTTTTATGAATGTAAGCCTATCAACGGAGTCTGTGGACAGGCGCACTCTATGATCTGTTACAAACCCTCCAGCAGCACTGAATGTGCGTTCAGAAAGAACGCTGGATGCAGGACAGGCCAGTAGCTCAATTGCATATTGAGCAAGTTCTGGCGAGTGGTCCATCCTTAAGACCCAGTAACCAAGTGGATGCTCTGTTGGAAAGGTCTCCAAGTCTGCTCTTACCCCTAGATATTCCTGCACCATGTAATGCAGACGCTGGCGATGGTTGCTTGAACCGATCAGACTTTGGCACTGAGGACTGAAAAACTGTCTAAAGGCATTGGTCAGTCGGCCACCTTCTCCACCGCTCTTCCTCTGATTGAATGAAACCTTAGCAACACGTTGTCCAGCACCAGGAAATTGTAACCTCCCAGGATCTGGAAATGCATTGCACAAACTTTTCTTCAAGGCCTCCTAAAGATGTTTCATCCTCTGGTCCCCCTTGCGAAGGCAGGATGAGTTCTGCAACCTTATTCTTGTAACGTGGATCAAGAAAGGTTGCCAGCCAGTAATGAACCCTCTCCTTGATACCACGAATCCTAGGGTCCTTTCGCAGGCTTTGCAGAATCGGGGAGGCCATGCAGCGTAAATTTGCAGAGGCATTCGTTTCTGAGTCCTCTCGGTCACTAATGATCACATGATTCGTAACAACCTCCTCGCAGCCAACTGCTTGGGTTTCTGGGGACTGAAAACCATCCCTTGAAGACTGCTGCTGAGAGTTATCCTCCTCCTCCTCTTCTTCCTGTGTATTTGGCGGGCCTACAGGAATACTATCTGAATAAAGGGGGCCTTGAGAGGTAAGGAAGTCCTCCTCTTCCTCCCGCTGTTCTGCCTCAAGTGCCCCGCCCCACGTACCGCCGGCCTGCCAGCGTGACGTCGGTGGCAATCACCGGCGCGGCCGGGACGCATATTAGGCGCCACCCCAGGCACACTTTTTTCTCCTCTGCTCTCCACAACAGAACAGACGCCATAGCGTTGGTCAGCCTCGTTTTTAAGCACCTCAAGGTAACACTCTGAATATAGTACTACCTCCTACTCCCTTTACTCCTCAATGTCAGTACTGTGACCCTCTCTATGGATTTCATCATCCACTTTAGGTCCACCATCCCACCCATGATTGGCTATGTTTTGCAGAGGATGCTTGTGTTTTGGGGATGATGCCGATGTGTGCCTGTCTTGCGCTGGATTGCCTGCCACCCCAGCTCCGGGGGAGACCTTTTCCCTGCCCAGTCCCTGCCCTGCACCACAGTCTGGTGACATCGTGAGTACCCAGAAATTGACATATCGTCCTTTCTGGTTGTATTTATTTCTATTCCTTGATGGTTTCATACTTTGTAATTTCAGAAATCCTGTAGCATCCGCCCCTGAAGAAGTGTATTCACAGAAACGCGTCGGGCACCAAGGATGCAGCCACTGGGCTTTTAATTGGATTTGACAGTTATTAATGTTTTGATGCACCTTATTATTTTATTTTCATACTCACTTTTTATATCATGTGTTTTGTGCTCCCCAGTATAGATATATGTATTTATTGTACAGTGTACATCTGCTACAGCTATTATGGTTAGACATACTATTTTTGACTGTCTGTATACATATGCATTCATGTAGGCTATGGCTTGTGCGCATGCACTTTTACATGTGTTGTATATCCAGAATTTTCCACTAATAAATTTGTACACATTTTTATTTTACTCCAATCTGTCTACTGCCTCATTTAAAGTCCCACCTGGCCTCCGGCCTTTCCCTCCTCTTTTTCTTGCATTCGGGATGGAGGCACAGCCCCACGCCTCATATAAAGTCCCAAACCTTTTCCATTAAATTCTTACAGGGATGGAGGCAGTAGACAGTTGCTAGGCAGTTTTCCCCTGCTGGCTCTAATTGGGGTTTTTTATGTGTGGGAGTGTACCTTATGGTCCACACACATATTTGTGTGCAACTGTATGTTGCTCCAATTTTGGGCGCACCTTACACAATCCAGCATGGTGGCTGGGTTCTGGGCTTCGGGCTGTTTCTTTTCCCGGAGCTGCGATGCGCTCTGCGTGCCTTCCCCATCCCCCCCACGTCCGCCCCTTTGCTTTGGGCTGGTTTGGTGTGGGGGATCGGGCGGGTGCACACATCGCATCGGCGCCACGCAGTGCTCCCGCACATGGCGTCACCAGCTGGCGCCGTTGTGCGGGCGCATAGTTTTCCATCTGGTGTCGGCGCGGCTGTACGTAGTGACGTCAGTCTGGGCGGGTCCCTGCCGTGAGCAGGGATCCCCGCCCCACGTACCGCCGGCCTGCCAGCGTGACGTCGGTGGCAATCACCGGCGCGGCCGGGACGCATATTAGGCGCCACCCCAGGCACACTTTTTTCTCCTCTGCTCTCCACAACAGAACAGACGCCATAGCATTGGTCAGCCTCGTTTTTAAGCACCTCAAGGTAACACTCTGAATATAGTACTACCTCCTACTCCCTTTACTCCTCAATGTCAGTACTGTGACCCTCTCTATGGATTTCATCATCCACTTTAGGTCCACCATCCCACCCATGATTGGCTATGTTTTGCAGAGGATGCTTGTGTTTTGGGGATGATGCCGATGTGTGCCTGTCTTGCGCTGGATTGCCTGCCACCCCAGCTCCGGGGGAGACCTTTTCCCTGCCCAGTCCCTGCCCTGCACCACAGTCTGGTGACATCGTGAGTACCCAGAAATTGACATATCGTCCTTTCTGGTTGTATTTATTTCTATTCCTTGATGGTTTCATACTTTGTAATTTCAGAAATCCTGTAGCATCCGCCCCTGAAGAAGTGTATTCACAGAAACGCGTCGGGCACCAAGGATGCAGCCACTGGGCTTTTAATTGGATTTGACAGTTATTAATGTTTTGATGCACCTTATTATTTTATTTTCATACTCACTTTTTATATCATGTGTTTTGTGCTCCCCAGTATAGATATATGTATTTATTGTACAGTGTACATCTGCTACAGCTATTATGGTTAGACATACTATTTTTGACTGTCTGTATACATATGCATTCATGTAGGCTATGGCTTGTGCGCATGCACTTTTACATGTGTTGTATATCCAGAATTTTCCACTAATAAATTTGTACACATTTTTATTTTACTCCAATCTGTCTACTGCCTCATTTAAAGTCCCACCTGGCCTCCGGCCTTTCCCTCCTCTTTTTCTTGCATTCGGGATGGAGGCACAGCCCCACGCCTCATATAAAGTCCCAAACCTTTTCCATTAAATTCTTACAGGGATGGAGGCAGTAGACAGTTGCTAGGCAGTTTTCCCCTGCTGGCTCTAATTGGGGTTTTTTATGTGTGGGAGTGTACCTTATGGTCCACACACATATTTGTGTGCAACTGTATGTTGCTCCAATTTTGGGCGCACCTTACACAATCCAGCATGGTGGCTGGGTTCTGGGCTTCGGGCTGTTTCTTTTCCCGGAGCTGCGATGCGCTCTGCGTGCCTTCCCCATCCCCCCCACGTCCGCCCCTTTGCTTTGGGCTGGTTTGGTGTGGGGGATCGGGCGGGTGCACACATCGCATCGGCGCCACGCAGTGCTCCCGCACATGGCGTCACCAGCTGGCGCCGTTGTGCGGGCGCATAGTTTTCCATCTGGTGTCGGCGCGGCTGTACGTAGTGACGTCAGTCTGGGCGGGTCCCTGCCGTGAGCAGGGATCCCCGCCCCACGTACCGCCGGCCTGCCAGCGTGACGTCGGTGGCAATCACCGGCGCGGCCGGGACGCATATTAGGCGCCACCCCAGGCACACTTTTTTCTCCTCTGCTCTCCACAACAGAACAGACGCCATAGCGTTGGTCAGCCTCGTTTTTAAGCACCTCAAGGTAACACTCTGAATATAGTACTACCTCCTACTCCCTTTACTCCTCAATGTCAGTACTGTGACCCTCTCTATGGATTTCATCATCCACTTTAGGTCCACCATCCCACCCATGATTGGCTATGTTTTGCAGAGGATGCTTGTGTTTTGGGGATGATGCCGATGTGTGCCTGTCTTGCGCTGGATTGCCTGCCACCCCAGCTCCGGGGGAGACCTTTTCCCTGCCCAGTCCCTGCCCTGCACCACAGTCTGGTGACATCGTGAGTACCCAGAAATTGACATATCGTCCTTTCTGGTTGTATTTATTTCTATTCCTTGATGGTTTCATACTTTGTAATTTCAGAAATCCTGTAGCATCCGCCCCTGAAGAAGTGTATTCACAGAAACGCGTCGGGCACCAAGGATGCAGCCACTGGGCTTTTAATTGGATTTGACAGTTATTAATGTTTTGATGCACCTTATTATTTTATTTTCATACTCACTTTTTATATCATGTGTTTTGTGCTCCCCAGTATAGATATATGTATTTATTGTACAGTGTACATCTGCTACAGCTATTATGGTTAGACATACTATTTTTGACTGTCTGTATACATATGCATTCATGTAGGCTATGGCTTGTGCGCATGCACTTTTACATGTGTTGTATATCCAGAATTTTCCACTAATAAATTTGTACACATTTTTATTTTACTCCAATCTGTCTACTGCCTCATTTAAAGTCCCACCTGGCCTCCGGCCTTTCCCTCCTCTTTTTCTTGCATTCGGGATGGAGGCACAGCCCCACGCCTCATATAAAGTCCCAAACCTTTTCCATTAAATTCTTACAGGGATGGAGGCAGTAGACAGTTGCTAGGCAGTTTTCCCCTGCTGGCTCTAATTGGGGTTTTTTATGTGTGGGAGTGTACCTTATGGTCCACACACATATTTGTGTGCAACTGTATGTTGCTCCAATTTTGGGCGCACCTTACACAATCCAGCATGGTGGCTGGGTTCTGGGCTTCGGGCTGTTTCTTTTCCCGGAGCTGCGATGCGCTCTGCGTGCCTTCCCCATCCCCCCCACGTCCGCCCCTTTGCTTTGGGCTGGTTTGGTGTGGGGGATCGGGCGGGTGCACACATCGCATCGGCGCCACGCAGTGCTCCCGCACATGGCGTCACCAGCTGGCGCCGTTGTGCGGGCGCATAGTTTTCCATCTGGTGTCGGCGCGGCTGTACGTAGTGACATCAGTCTGGGCGGGTCCCTGCCGTGAGCAGGGATCCCCGCCCCACGTACCGCCGGCCTGCCAGCGTGACGTCGGTGGCAATCACCGGCGCGGCCGGGACGCATATTAGGCGCCACCCCAGGCACACTTTTTTCTCCTCTGCTCTCCACAACAGAACAGACGCCATAGCGTTGGTCAGCCTCGTTTTTAAGCACCTCAAGGTAACACTCTGAATATAGTACTACCTCCTACTCCCTTTACTCCTCAATGTCAGTACTGTGACCCTCTCTATGGATTTCATCATCCACTTTAGGTCCACCATCCCACCCATGATTGGCTATGTTTTGCAGAGGATGCTTGTGTTTTGGGGATGATGCCGATGTGTGCCTGTCTTGCGCTGGATTGCCTGCCACCCCAGCTCCGGGGGAGACCTTTTCCCTGCCCAGTCCCTGCCCTGCACCACAGTCTGGTGACATCGTGAGTACCCAGAAATTGACATATCGTCCTTTCTGGTTGTATTTATTTCTATTCCTTGATGGTTTCATACTTTGTAATTTCAGAAATCCTGTAGCATCCGCCCCTGAAGAAGTGTATTCACAGAAACGCGTCGGGCACCAAGGATGCAGCCACTGGGCTTTTAATTGGATTTGACAGTTATTAATGTTTTGATGCACCTTATTATTTTATTTTCATACTCACTTTTTATATCATGTGTTTTGTGCTCCCCAGTATAGATATATGTATTTATTGTACAGTGTACATCTGCTACAGCTATTATGGTTAGACATACTATTTTTGACTGTCTGTATACATATGCATTCATATAGGCTATGGCTTGTGCGCATGCACTTTTACATGTGTTGTATATCCAGAATTTTCCACTAATAAATTTGTACACATTTTTATTTTACTCCAATCTGTCTACTGCCTCATTTAAAGTCCCACCTGGCCTCCGGCCTTTCCCTCCTCTTTTTCTTGCATTCGGGATGGAGGCACAGCCCCACGCCTCATATAAAGTCCCAAACCTTTTCCATTAAATGCCTCAAGTGCCCTGTCCATTATTCCACAAAGTGTGTGCACCAACAGGAAGACAAGAGGGACAGTGTCACTGATGCATGCATTGTCGCTGCTCACCATCCTCCAGGCCTCCTCAAATTGTGAAAGGACAATGCATGCATCCTTGATCAGTAGCCACTGGTGTGGCAAAAAGAAGCCAAGCTCCCCTGACCCTGTCCTGGTGCCATACTCACACAGGTACTCATTGATGGCCCTCTGCTGCACGTGCAGCCACTGCAGCATTGCCAACGTTGGTGGCATGTCACAAATGACGCGGTTGGTGGGCAGGTTGCATTACCTTTGAATGTCAGCCTGTCAAGCACTGGCATTGTATGACCAGCGGAAATGACCACAGACTTTTCTGGCCTGCCTCAGGAGATCCTGTAACCCTGGGTACTTGCTCAAGAACCGCTGCATCACCAAATTCAGGACGTGCGCTGAACATGGGTCAAGTGTCCCTGTCGGAGGGCGGAGAGAAGGTTGGTGCCATTGTGGCATACAACCATTCCTGGCTGAAGCTAGCGTGGCATCAAACACCTCTGAGACTGCCCCTGCAGAGCTGACAGAATCTCTGCCCCAGTGTGGCTCCTATCCCCTAAGCAGACCAACTCAAGCACCGCATGGCATCTTTTTGCCTGACTGCTTGTGTAGCCCCTTGAACGCTTACGGAGCACTGCTGGTTCAGAGGACAAATCTGCAGAAGAGGCCATAGAGGAAGAAGAAGAGGAGGGGGTGGAGGAGAGAGCTGTGGCAGAATCACCACTAGCATTTTGGAGGTGTGGTGGCGGAACAAGCTCCAACAATACTGAACCCTGTCCTGCATCCTTCCCAGCTGCAGGCAGAGTTACCCAGCATGCTGTGAAGGAAAGGTAACGTCCCGACCCATGCCTGCTGGACCATGAGTCAGCGGTAATATGCACCTTACTACTGACCGTCCTGTCCAACGAGGCCAAAACATTGCCTTCCACATACCGGTAGAGAACCGAAATGGCCTTCCATGAAAAGAAATGGCATTTTGGAACCTGCCACTGAGGTACAGCACATTCCACAAATTCACGAAAGGGGGCAGAGTCTACCAGCTGAAAAGGCAGCAGTTGCAGTGCTAGCAATTTGGCCAAGCTAGCATTCAGACGCTAAGCATGTGGATGGCTGGGACCGAATTTATTTTTATGGTTCAGCAACTGGGGTAGGGAAATTTGCCTGCTAAAATCAGATGGTGGTGTACTGCTAGCAGATTGGCTGCAAGTACTTGGGACACCTATTGCTATACCTTCATTCCTCTCAGTGAAGGTTTTTGAGAGGACTGGAGGTATAGTGTGGTTGGAGATCCCAGATGAGGAGCAAGGAGAAGTCCGCCTTTTTCTTCGATGTGGGTCTTTCAAGTGCTGTTGCCGGACTGCATGGGAGGTCGTTATAAATCTGGTCAAGCATGTGGTGCCCAAGCGGCTGCTGTTCTGGCCACGCTTGATCCGCTTCAGACATAGGTTGCAAACAGCAACGATGTTATCTGCTGCATGTGTTGAAAAAGGCCCACACCAAGGATCTTTTCAAAGTTAGCGGGGAGTCAGCAGTGCCCTGCATCTACGGAGCTCTGCGGAGTGATGCAATAGGGTGGCTGCCCTTAAACTGCCCCTAAGCTGCCCCGTAGAGGACATCCTGCCTCGTTGGAGTTGTGCCTCCTCCTCTCTTCTATCAGGCACCCAAGTAGAGTCAGTGACCTCACCATCCCCTCCCTCCTCATCACTGGAGCAAACTTGGCAGTAAGCTGCAGCTGGGGGAACATGACTGCCAGTTTCTTGTCCTTTTTGGGCACCCCCCTCTCTCTAGGCTCACGTTAATCCCTTCCTCAACCTGGGAACCAACATTGGAGCTTTCAAATCGCTGTGCATTCTCCAGCAGCATGTATCCGACACTGTGGTCGAATAGTTCTGGGGACTCCTCCATGCATGATGGTGGGGCTACGGAAGGAGTGACTGTGGACATGGAGCCAGTGGAATAGGCCGCTTTGGCAGCTGTATTGGAAGGCAAACTACTCTGAGCCTGGGTGTCGGAGGATGAGGACGGCTTTGTTATCCACTCCACCAACTCTTCTGCATGTTCTGGCTCAATAACACGGCCAGCAGCAGAAAAAAAGGACAAGCGTGCCCCGCGGCCACCTGCAGAGGATGCACCATGTCCACGACCAGCACTGTTGACTGTAGACACAGAGCCTACTTGCCCTCTCTAAGTTACCTGTGAGCATCTGCCTCTCCTTGGTGGCCTTGCGGACATGATGTACATTTTGTTTTGCAACACCACACTACACTGTATTGTGTACTGTGTACACCACCAGAAAAGTAGTAGCAACTGCACTACGGCTGCACTGTATTGTGAACTGTGTACACCACCTGAAAAGTAGTAGCAACTGTACTACGGCTGCACTGTATTGTGTACTGTGTACACCACCAGAAAAGTAGTAGCAACTGCAATCTCTGCAACTGCAATCTCGGAACACCCAATACGAGGATAACATGCGACCGGTCTCAACTATGTGGCATGTTCACCAATGCCAGGAGCCTGGTGGACAAGATGGGTGAACTAGAGATACTGTTGTACAAGGAGGATTTGGATTTTGTGGGAATTTCAGAGACCTGGTTCAACAGCTCTCATGATTGGCTGGCAAACATTCAAGGGTATACCCTTTACCGCAAGGATAGAGAAGGTAAAAAAGGAGGAGGGGTATGCCTATATATCAAGAATAATGTACAAGTGAATGTGAGAGATGACATCACTAAGGGAGCTAGGGAGGAGGTGGACTCCTTATGGGTAGAGCTCCAAAGGGATGAAGCTAAGGGGAAAATAATACTGGGAGTATGCTATAGGCCCCCTAACCTAAGGGAGGAAGTTGAGACAGATCGTCTATCATAATTTGGATTAGCAGCAAGGATAGGAAGTGTTATCATAATGGGGGATTTTAATTATTCAGACATAGACTGGGCGGAGGGGACCGCGCAATCATCTAAGGCTCGCCAGTTCCTTAATGTCTTGCAGGACAATTTTATGGGTCAGATGATAGACGCACCAACTAGAAATAAAGCATTACTGGATCTATTGATTACCAACAATACTGACCTGATCACAGGTGTGGAAATACAGGGCAATTTAGGTAACAGTGATCACAGGTCAATTAGTTTAAGTATAAATCACACAAATAGGAAACATAAAGGGAATACAAAGACACCGAATTTCAAAAGGGCCAACTTCGGGAGCATGGATAGCTTCAAGAAACTATTAGATAAGCACCTGAATGACCGCAACATACAGGGATATACAATGTAATACTGACATATAATCACACACATAGGTTGGACTTGATGGACTTGTGTCTTTTTTCATCCTCACCTACTATGTAACTATATAACTGTACTACGGCTGCACTGTATTATGTACTGTGTACACCACCAGAAAAGTAGTAGGAACAGTACACCACAGAATGCACTGTAGATATAGGCTACACTGGATGCAGAGAATGTGTGTGTGTGTGTGTGTGTGTGTGTGTGTGTGTGTGTGTGTGTATATATATATATATATATATATATATATATATATATATATATATATATATACACTGCCTGCACTGACAGAATATCGAGAAAACACTGAATTTATAGGCTATGCTAAATACAGAGTGTGTGTGTGTAATATATATATATATATATATATATATATATATATATATACACACACAAACACACACTAGACTGACTGTATGTATATATATATCAAATACACTGCCACTAACTGAATAACCTGCCTGCTTAATCTAAATCAAGCTATCTCTCCGCCCACACCAACACCACCACACAAGGCTGCCGTGTAGGCAGCCTTATATAGTGTGGGGCGTGGACTTAGTCCCCCTGAGCCATGATTGGCCAAAGGCACCCTGCCTTTGGACAATTATGACTCTCTTAGCAGAGGGCGCTGGGATTGGCCAAAGCATGCAGATCGGGGCGCAGTGCATTATGGGGCGTTCCGCAGAGCTCAAATTTCCTGCAAATGCCCCATAAAGTTCGCTGTTCTGTGAATAGGCGAACACCCAATGTTCGAGTCGAACTTATGTTTGACCCGAACATCGAGCTCATCCCTACTCTGAAGGTATACTGAGGTATCTGGCACCAAGCTGCCAGTAGCAGGTCCTTAGCACTATATGACCATATAGTGTGACCACACTGAATATGTTCAGGTGTTTTAACTAGCCTTGCAGGATAAATGTCATTTTTGTATGTGTGTGCTGTAATCTGTTGTGTACTGTTTTTGGTCTTATAGCAGCACCATCATGAATGTAAAGCATTTTAGGGTGTACCCCCCAAGTATGTTTTTGTATTTTGCTCTTTGTGAATGGTCCCGCAGTCTTCTGGGACCTGTGATGTGTCCCAGAAGGCAGGAATTCAGGGGGAAAGGAGGGGGGGAGGGGCGTTCTTCAACAGGCTTCGGGTTCAGGCGCTGGCATCTGAACTAAAGGAAACAGTCAGTGAAGCCTTGCGGCTTCACAGCTGGCCTCGAACTGTGCATGAGCGAGCCGCGCTGCTCTTTGTGAATTGTCCCGCAGTCTTCTGGGACCTGTGATGTGTCCCAGAAGGCAGGGAGTCAGGGGAAAAGGAGGGGGGGGCGGTTCTTCAACCGGCTTTGGGTTCAGGCCTTGCGGCTTCACAGCTGGGTTTGAACTGCACATGAGCGAGCCGCGCTGCTCTTTGTGAATGGTCCCGCAGTCTTCCGGGACCTGTGATGTGTCCCAGAAGGCAGGAAGTCGGGGGAAAGGGGGGGGGGGCGGACCTGGAAGTAGGGAATGGGTACCTGTCAAAACCAGGTCCCTGCCCCCCCCCCATCCCTGAAAAAAAAAAAAAGTACCAAATGTAAAAGGAGGAAGAAGAGCACAAGTTCCCCTTTAGGGTGAAGTTCCGCTTTAGCGAGAGAAAAGAAAAATGTCAAGAACATTCACTAATCCTTCAGTAAAATTATTTTTTCTTAATGTCTACAATTTACCAATTCCCAAACACTACACTCTCCCAAAGGTCACAAGATATATGATGATACTGACATATGGGCCATATCCATAGTTGCAGCGTCCATCATTCTACAAAACAGCAATTTCGTGTTCCACTGTGGTTACCCCTGAACAGTAAAGATAATGTGATGAAACACATAAGCTTAATTTACTAAGAAATTCACATTCCGCGGCATGATTTGGGGAATTATAAAGACATTTCAAACAGACAGCATTTTTGCACAAGAGCTTCTTAAGTGCCGTGCATGCATTACTGTTGTCCTAATTATCTTAAGAGGGGAAAAAAAAAAAAAAAAAAAGAAGAGACCTAACGTCTCTAACTACTCCACTTCTAAGAAGCCTCACATTCTATCACTTCTCCCTATAAAGGAGTTACAATTAAACAGAACGGGTATTTTTAAGAATATATGTATCACCGCCGAGTCAATTAGTATCCGAGCTGGCTCTGCAGAATGCTGGCCTTCCATAGCACAGGAAAGTAACGAGCTGGGGAAAGTACACAGGGTTCAGCTAGAGGGGTCACAAGTGTAGATTGGCGGATGTGCGAACAGGTGTAAGAATGCAAAATTGAGTGAAGGTGCTAGACAGCGATAGATAACGCCAAGGTTAAAATCAAATCCACGTCTGTAAAGGTATTATCAATTATTGTATCGTATGCCTTGAAGAGGAAGAGTGATGGTTTATCTAGTAATGAGGGTTGGCGGAATCTCCACTGCAGGGATACTCGGTCCTCTTCCTGTCTCTTTTTCCGCTGCAAGGTGTAACAGCATTGGGTCTTCTCTGAAGCTGCTGTGAAAAAGTTCCTGATGAAAACCTGCTCCCCTCCTTGTCTATGGGCCAACATTCTTTCATTGTCCCACGTCATGCATCCGGCTGGATCCTGGGGGGAATCTTCACTGCAGGGATGACCGATCTTCTTCCATTCTCTGAACTTCTGGCACTGAGGGCGTTAATAGCTTCAGGTCTTCTGTGACATTCCTCTGCAAAAGAGAACATGCTACCTCATCATCCATTGAGAAACATTTTTTCATTGTCCCATGTTATGCAGGCAGCTGGATCCTGGAGTAATCACCACTGCAGGGATGCTCGGTACTCTTCCTGTCTCTGCAGGGGTTAATAACTTTGGGTTTTCTGTAAAGCTGCTGTGAAAAAGTTCCAGATGAAAACCCAAAACCTTTCTTTCTACCATTGACCAACGTTCTTTCATTGCCCCATGTCATGCATCCGACTGGATCCTGGGGGAATCAATACTGCAGAGATGACCAATCTTCTTCCTGTCTCTGAACTTCTGGTGCTGAGGGGGTTGACAGCTTCGGGTGTAATGTCACATTCCTCTGCAAAAGTTCCCTTAAGAGAAAACGCTACCTCATCATTCACTGGGAAACATTCTTTCATCGTCCCATGTTATGCAGGAAGCTGGGTCCTGGAGAAATCTCCACTGCAGGGATACTCGGTCCTCTTCCTGTCTCTAAAGGGGATAATAGCTTTAAGTCTTCTGTGAAGCTGCTGTGAAAAAGTTCCTGATGAAAACCAGCCCCCTCCTTGTCCATTGACAAACATTCTTTCATTGTCCCACGTCATGCAGCCAGCTGGATCCTGGAGAAATCTTCACTGCAGGGATGACCGGTCTTCTTCCTGTCTCTAAACTTCTGGCACTGAAGGGGTTAATAGTTTTGGTTCTTCTGTGATATTCCTCTGCAAAAGTTTCCTAACAGAACAAGAAACCTCATCATCCATTGACAGCCCTTCTTTCACTGTCCCATGTCATTCAGCCAGCTGGATCCTGAAGAAATCTTTACTGCAGGGATGCCCGGTCTTCTTCCTGTCTCTGAACTTCTGTTGCTAAGAAGGTTAATAGCTTTGGGTCTTCTGTGAAGCTGCTGTGAAAAAGCTGCACACAAAATCCCATCCCCCTCCAATGAAAAGGGAGGAGGGGGAGGGGGAGGAAAAGAGAGAAGGGAGGAGCAGGTAGGTCCTCTTTAGAAACCTCTTCACAGAAGACCCAACGCTATCAACCATCTCATTGCCAGAAGTTCAGCAGCAGGATGAGGACAGGGTATCCCTACACACAGAATTTCTACAGAATCCAGCTGCCTGCACAATGTGGGACATTCATGTCTAAACCGCTGGCAACAAAAGTGAAAATGTCCAAATTGGGCCCAAAGTGTCAATATTTTGTGTGGCCACCATTATTTTCCAGCACTGCCTTAACCCTCTTGGGCATGGAGTTCACCAGAGCTTCACAGGTTGCCACTGAAGTCCTCTTCCACTCCTCCATGACGACATCACAGAGCTGGTGGATGTTAGAGACCTTGCGCTCCTCCACCTTCCGTTTGAGGATGCCCCACAGATGCTCAATAGGGTTGAGGTCTGGAAACATGCTTGGCTTCCTCATGCATTTGCAAATGTGTGCAGACTAAACCCCTGCTTTTTTTTTTTTTTTTTTGCATACTGTTAGACAGGTTATTGGTTGTCTGCGAGCTGGTGGTAAGTTAAGCTTGGTTTTTTCCCTTGGATTTATCCTTGGTCTTGTTTATACTTGGCCAGTCCATTGCCTTTACCCTCAGCTTCTTTAGCAAGGCAGTGGTCATCTTGTAGGTGCCGACTCTACCCATCTATCAGTGGCCCAGAAGGCACTCTAAACTCCCTATATTCACCTTGTGCTTCCACACTGCTAATTCCCCAGAAAAAAACATGCTACATTCAGGTATAGGGGCAATTGTGAAACTCCACCTAATTTCCACAATTCAGTTTGTGGTACTTGAGCAGGCACAATCTATGGCACCTAGGGAGTGGTGGTAGCTGGCTTAGCCTTGTGCAGCTCTCAACATCCAAAAGGTCATAGCTCACACAGAATTTGAGGGGGGGGTTCTATCATTCTATCATATTGTGGAGTCGTATGGGACTGGTAAGTACAGGCAGCCTAGTATGCGTAAAGTGTGAGTTTGCTTTAAAGCCTTCAAATGTACAGCCACTGTATATGGAATAATCTAAGTACAGAATGTTCCTCACTTACCAGAGCTGATAGGATGAGCCAAAACATAGAAAAACATTTGCTAACAATTTACTGCAGTCACCCATAAACTATTAAAAGAACATTATGTATCAGGGATTCAGCCAGATTGCCATTAAAGCTCACTGCACTGGTGTCTGTGCCTTTTACTGTAATGCAATGAAAGCAATACGTAGTCCCGGGGGGGAATGTATTTATGGATAAATTGTGTTTGTCACACACTAGCAATTTATAAGTATGGGA
Organism: Aquarana catesbeiana; assembly: GCF_042186555.1. Lineage (NCBI taxonomy): Eukaryota > Metazoa > Chordata > Amphibia > Anura > Ranidae > Aquarana > Aquarana catesbeiana. The sequence continues at coordinate 785,147,051 of NC_133325.1, read as the reverse complement.
ACAAAAACCGCCCTTCACAGTTGTGTTTACGTTGTAGCCTAGGCTAAACTTCAAAGCTACAGGCAAGTGGAAAAAAAACAATCTTTATAAGTTTTTGGTTTAGTAGATGAGGCAAAATTCATTACTGCCCAAAATTATAGCAATAGCTGGAAAGCAAAAAAAAAAAAAAAATGTTTTTTTTGGATAATTTTGAGGACACTTAACGTTAAAGAGACTGTAAGGAGGATGGGGAGAAGCAGCAAACTACACATACGTATCTACGCAGAAGCCTCAGAAACCTTGAATGGCAGAATTTGAGGCTTAAATTTGCTGACAGTGCCAACGTTTGCCCACCCCTGTGCGTTCCTATTGGTCAATAAGGCTGCCATCATAGTGGTAAGTCAATAGGAATGTGCAAGTGGTATGCTCTAATACTAACGGAATGCATATCGGAATGGCCCAGCATTTGTCGGTAACGGGAAAGGTTTGGAGGTGGCTTCAGGTGTGTGCCTGGATTTCATATCTGCAGCAGTTCCCCCTAAGACACATCCTATTTTAAAGCGAAGTATGGCCAAAGCTATTTTGTCCCTACTTCTCTTAAGGATCACAGGAGAGCACTTTGTTCTGCACTCCTTTGACCTGTTTTCAGCTGAAAGCGGGCTAAAGTTCGTTGTCGGCTAACATCGGCAGGCCAGGCACTGGATAGATCTGACTTTACAGACGTGATCCACCCAGATGCCTGGACCGGCAGCTGGCTTAGCCTCCCAGTGAGCCTTTGGGGGACTGAACTAGCAGCTCCCGCAACCCTCAATGGCCCAGCGTTCCAGTGAGCGCTGGAGGGGCAGAGCAGAGAGCGGGCATAGCCAGTGCACATTGCATGGTCACTTATTTATTTTTCTCCACGTTTTGTCACTTTTGTGTGTTTTTTTTCTCACTGGATGGAGGGTGTCGCACTTGGTCTGACGTCTAGAGGATGTGTGACCCCCAGGCTCCTTCCTCCCCTGAACCTGGCGGGTCTCTCTTCAGGAGAGCCCCTCAACCTAGTACTCAGTGTTCAGTTTCGGCTGGCCACAAGCAGAGGGGTCCACCAGGCCTTTTGGCTAGATGGACCATGTCGTACCCTATCTCGCTGTCAGGAGCCTCGAGCCCCGGGGGATCAGGGAGAGGTCCAAAAAAAAAAAAAAAACAAGACTTTAGTATCACTTTAAGTGCACTTTTTAGTGTGTGTGCACAACACATGCACATTTTTGTACACTTAACGGTTTTTGTTTTCAGCACCACCGCGGATTCAGAAAAAGACAGTCATGGCTCTCTGTATAGAGAGGAGGGGAGAACTGAGCAATCAGCTGTGTTTGATCACTGAGTTCTCAGTGCAGAGGAGGCGGGGGCATCCACCCTTTTTCTTAACCCCACTTCTCTTTTAAAGTAAACACGTGTTTAGGGAAAAACATCAAGTTTTCTTTAATTCCCCTTCCTAGTTGTAGATACACACCTTTTCTTTCTTATCCTGTAGAAAACAAAGTGAACCTTAGCATAGAGACGGTGGCTTACTTAAATTAGCGCTATTCAATGTGAAAATCCTTCAAGGATTGAGCTGTCTCTGATAAGTTGTGAATAAAGGGGTTACAAGGAGCATTTTCAGGTATGTACCATCTGTCATGCGCTCTTTCTGGAATATATCATAGCTGACAAAGGGTGGCTTCCTCTAGTCATAGCACACAATTAGACTGGCCGGGGGGGTAAAGGAAAAGTGGGTACATGGTACTGCGGAAAGGAGCTTAAAGTGAACTTGCTGCTTTGCGCTACATGGGCAAAAGAAAAGGTTCATTTGAGCTGACCGCACAATAAAATCAGATTTTATCATTTCCTTTGGGCCTTGTTTTTGTTCACATCAGATGGGTTTTGCATTCTTATAGTCGTCGGCGGCGGTTTTCATACTGAGACCCTTTGTTTGCCTCCATGTGGCCCATGGGGGACTATTCCATCCACTGACACCAAGATTGGGGCAGAATTCATTCCCAGGACAGGGCATTGTTCACTCCCCCACTGGACGCCAGGACATATTTTACTCACACTAGCTCTAGTCTGGCCCTCCTAAAGTATGAAGGACTGTAAACTGGCCCTTTGTTTAGAACAGTGGTCTCCAAACTGCGGCCCGGGGGCTGGGTGTGGCCGTTACCTTGCTTTTATCCAGCCCTGGGGGGCATTATTCCCCCCATCTCAGCAACAATGGAGCACCATCCCTCCCACTGATACCAATGATGGGGCACTATTCCTCCCATTGACACCAGCGATGGGGCACTATTCCTCCCATCGACACAAATGATGGGACACTATTCCTCCCATTGACATCAATGACAGGGCACTATTACTCCCACTGATACCAACAATGGGGTACTATTCCTCCCACTGATACCAATGACGGGGCACTATTCCTCCCGCTGATACCAATGACGGGGCACTATTCCTCCCGCTGATACCAACGACGGGGCACTATTCCTCCCGCTGATACCAACGACGGGGCACTATTCCTCCCGCTGATACCAACGACGGGGCACTATTCCTCCCGCTGATACCAACGACGGGGCACTATTCCTCCCGCTGATACCAACGACGGGCACTATTCCTCCCGCTGATACCAACGACGGGGCACTATTCCTCCCGCTGATACCAACGACGGGGCACTATTCCTCCCGCTGATACCAACGACGGGCACTATTCCTCCCGCTGATACCAACGATGGGCATTATTCCTGCCGCTGATACCAACGATGGGGCACTATTACTCCCCCTAGTACCAATCATGGGGCAACATTTACTCCCTCTGACACCAGTACATTTTCTACTTACACTGGCCACAGTCCTGCCCCCCTAAAGTCTGAGGTACAGTAAACTGGCCCTTTGTTTAGAATGTTTGAAGACCCCTGGTTTCGAAAATGTTTCATATATTTAAAAAATATTTGCAGGCCAAAAAAAAAAAAAAAATCAGTTTTATAAATTAGTTAATAAAATTTAAAATAATAAATATGTTTTACTTATGTTTTTTTTTATAATCAGCATGACATGACTCTTCAGTACAATAAAAATAAAAAATTCCAAATATTGTTGAGCCCATCAGAACACCCCCCTGGATCGCAGTCCCCATAAGAGTTCCCCCCTCACATTGGGGTGCCCCTCAGAGTCCACCCTTACCACACACACACTTACCGTGTGGCCGGGAGCCTGGAGAACAGCATTCATAGAAGAATGGCACTCCCTGAGCCTTCCTATGATCCTGGAGGACGTTCTCCAGGATCATAGGAAGGCTCAGGGAGTGCCATTCTTCTATGAAGGAGAGAGTGGCTGTAGCAGCAGGCAGAGACGGAGCAGGTCTGGAAAGAGGAAGTACCATCCTTGTATGAATGCCGGGGCAAGCACATAACTGGGTGTTAGGACAATGACGATAAGCACATTCAGGGAAAGGGGAGGTGGTTGGACGTTGGGGAGAAAAAGAGATGGTAGGCTGTCCTGAAGACCTGTGACCCTAGCTGTAGGCCGGATCAAATCTATCAGCAGGTCAGATTTGGTCCACAGGCTGCACTTTGGAGACCCCTGGTCTACGGGAATTTAAAACGTGCAGGAAGCAAGTCAGAAGAGGTCAGCTGCAGGTCAGAAGAGGTCAACTGCAGGTCAGAAGAGGTCAACTGCAGGTCAGAAGAGGTCAGTTGCAGGTCAAACTCACCTGTCAATGGATTCGGAATGATCTAAAAAATGTAACAAACAAAAGTCATCAACACATGCCCAAAGTCTGTAGACCCAACTGACTGGACATACACTAGATTGTGCAGGCGTGCCCTCACTATATATAACTTTTTGGTGAAATTAAAGTGTTACTAAACCCAGTAATATGAAAATAGTTCATACGTCCCCCCCCCCCCCCCGTGCCCACAGCTTATAAATCTTCTTTTGACATTAAAATACTGCCACTATATACCTTTTTGGCTAATCTGTATACCACGGTCATGTGATAAACTGCAGGGTCTGCCTAAGTGCTGAGTGTTCAGGTAGGAGGAGATTTCTTCTACAGCCTGTGTCCTCATGCTGTTATGAGAGGCGGAGCATCCATCAATCAAGATGTGACATCCCACCCTCTGTGTTCTTTTTTTTTAGTTACTGGACAATGAGAAGGAAGGAGGGGGACTGGGCTGCCATTTAGGATCTGTATACACGCCCGCATGTGTGATGTCAATATCATGTGACCTGAAAAGCTCAGCCCCAAACAGTAAATATTCTCTCCAGCAATAGAGACCAAACTGATAATGTGCAGCAGTACTACCCTTACTGTGTCTGATCCGGCCTTGCCAAGAGGGGGAGGATCTGTCCATATAGGATCAAAGAGCCCTTTTACACAATACGAAGGATTAGACCCTTAAGTTCCACAGTGAGTATAACAAGCATGCCATTCTGCATATACAGACAGATTTGTACTGTTGTGGGTTCAGTAACACTTTAAATGAGCCATCTTTTACAGTGGAACTCTTTTGTTGGAAAAATAACATGCACCCGACTTGTTCAACTTCATATATTGCGAAGCGTTTAGCAAACTTTATTGCAAACCTAATAAAACGTGTAACACAATCCGCGCAGTCCTAATAACACAGTGACAATTTAAGAACAAATCAACAAAAATAAATGAACAAGTTGCTGAAAGGAATTCTGGTTCTGGACAGCCATCCTTGGTGAATTCGGCAAACCACTCTTGGACCCCCGGTACCTTGAGACACCCCAAGGAATACGTGAAACAAGCAAGAGGTGTATTCAAAGGGTCTCTAGTTTTTAATGGGAGATTATCCAGCTTATATGGTATCCAGCTATACACTGTTAGGCCCCATTCACACCTGAGCATAGCGTTTTCAGGCAGAAAGTTGGGTGATTTTCCCGTGATTTTTCCCGCAGTTTTACCATGTTTTCGCCGCAATTTTTTACAGGTCAACAGGTCACCAATGTAAAAAGCAGAAAAACGCATCATTTTTAAAGGGTGCCTTGACTGAAAAAAGGATTGAGAAACACCGGTGTAGCGCAACTTCAAAAATTTGGAACCAAGTAATCATAAACGAATAATAATAAATATTCAGAAAAAACATATAATAAGGTTCCATCCACACTATGACGTTCTGAAACTTCTTTTGGGCGACAGGCGTCCCGTGATTCTGTTTGCCCTTTTTTAACACGTTTCGTCTGGCAAAATTTGGCATTGAAAGTAACAGGGATCGCAAGCGCGTCCCATGATTTGTAGAGAAATTTGGAATCGTGACGATTCCGCCCGCGATCCGGAACGTCATGGTGTGAATGGAGCCTAAAGCCTCGTACACATGATCGGATTGTTGGCTAACAGAGCATCAGACTTTTGTCCGAAGGGCGTGTGCCAGGAACTGGTCTTGCATACAAACGACACACAATTGTCGGCCAATAAACACGATTGTGGAGATGTACTATGAAGAATTTCAGCTCTTGAGCACCACCCTTTGGGCACCTTCTGCTAATGTCGTGTTTGGTGAGCATTGATTCTGAGCATGCGTGTTTGTACTTTCGACTTTTGTGTGACGGACTTGTGTACAGACGATAGGAAAATCCGACAACAAACTGTTGTCTGCCGAAAATTTACTAGCCTGCCATTTAACATTTGTTGGCGGAAAGTTGGACAACAATTGTCTGAAGGAGCGTACTAACGGTCGGATTTTAGGCCAACAGTCTGTCATCACACAATTCCCTGCCGAAAATCCGATCGCATGTACGAGGCTTAAAAGTCCAACGTCCCAAAGTAATTCCAATCACCAATGTAAAAAACATGTCTTTTTAATCGTCTGTATATAAATGATTCACAGCGACATGTGCGCACACCACCAGGTGAAATGGCTATATGCTCACCTCCTCCTTTGACCTCTTAAGATAGATGAGGTCATATAGCGCTTTATTTCGCCCAACCTTTGGGATGATATAGGGAACGGGGATCAATCTCTTCACAGTCTCACAAACAGCTCTAATAAGCATTAAATAAGTGGTAGAAAAAAAAAAGAGGACTAATAGTGCTCTCTGTACATTTTTAAGAATACCAGCAAAAGGTTAAAAACAAGATATAAAAGCACTAATGTGTTAAATACTGCACTTCACAATAATAAGCAGCGGTTTCTGTCTATACTGAGCACTGTATTTAGCACATTAGTGCTTTTTTTTTTATCTTGTAAGTGTTTTTAACCTTTTGCTGGCATTATTAAAATATACAGAGAGCACTATTAGTCCTCTTTTTTTATGCCTATCTGTGCAGTTTAGGAGACCGTGAAGATGTTGAAGTGGGTCCCTATATCAGCCCAAAGGGTGGGTGAAATAAAGCGCTATTTGACCTCAACTGTCTGTATTCCCTGCATGCTTTGCAGCTTTTTCTTAAAGTGTTACTAACCCCAAGATCCTGCAGTCACTAGACATGTGTACTGCTGGAAAATTTGTTCGTTTTTGTTTAATTTTTTTTTTTTTTTTTTAATTTTTCAGGTCATTCGTTATAAATCAAAATTCGTTATTTCAAATAAATTCATAACTTCAGAAAATCCGAAAATAAGAATGAAAATTTTAAAATACAAAAATTTAAAAAAATACGGAAATTAAAAAAATCTGAAATAATAACAACTATTAAATTATAGGTATTGGAATTTCCTTTCAAATTTCAAATTTGTCTGTTGGTGAACGTAATGAATACAAAATTTTAATTTTAAAATTAAACATTCAGACGGAGTTCTAAGTACTGTATTTCACTATATAAACTCGCTTTACTGTTAAAAATAAGTGTAAAATGCAAAACTCCGGTGGGTGTAACAAGATGTCCGCTTTCCCCCTTCTCAGTGTATCCATACTGTAAAGGAGTGCGGGGTGTAGCAAGATGGCGGCAACTAAACGTCACTTCCGTTACAAAATCTGATGGGTCGCCTAACCTGACGAAACACCGGCTCTGTGAAATGTGTGACACAGCAGTGTTAGCAGTGACAACACTCACAGGGAATACTCACAGAATTCAAGGAAGTAAATGTGTTGGGATGACCACAAAGTTGACAAACTTCAAGATCGTTCAGATTAAATCTGTGTCAGCATGAAATAATGGAAACACAACGTGAAAATGAAAATACGATTATACATTTTGACCATAGATACATTTTGAGTCTTTCCATCTATCCCCCCCCCCCCCCCAAGTTTTTTCAAACTTTATTCCTGGGCTGGTCCGGATGGGTCTGGGGGGGGGGGGAGATGTCCTTTCTTCACAGCTTTCCCAGTAGGCCCACTACTAATGTACTCTAAATGTTGGGGGGGGGGGGGGGGGGTCCTAGACCTCTGCTGTCCTTACGGGGTCGCATGTGTTGCAGGTTTGAATGAGTGCAAGTATGAAGGTATGAGGGTGTGTTGTTGGGGTATTTCTGTTTCTTATGGACTGTTAAACTTGATCCACTCTCCTGGTTATGTAAGTGGTTCTATTATGTGCACTTTACACATTTGTAATTACAGTCCTTCTTTATTTGTTTTTATTGTTTTTATGGTACAAAATCAAAATAAACACCTTTAAAAAAAAAAATAAAACTTTATTCCTGAGCAACTGTTGGGTAATTAAACTAAAGGTTCCCCTTATATAACCCAACTGCTTTTCCACAAAGCCAATCAGGAATCCGTACCGCGCTAATTACACGTACAGCAGAACTTGCATGTATGGAAGTTCAAGAGGATGTTTTTTTGTGTTCAACAAGCTACTCAGAAGAATAGGGAGAATTCCTCAGAAAGGTCTGTGACACGGTGAACAGAACAGGCAATTCACGGAGTACAATTAGTAATAAGTAGAAAGTGCGGTTCCTATAAAATCGTCTCCGTTACCGAGTCTTGTATGGAGTGACCTTGCCGACTTCACCAGCATACCAGGTAGAATGCTGGATTTTATTCACTACTTCACGTTGTTTTACAAAGCACAAAAAGCAAAGCATTTTTTACATTTTTTTTTTCCTCCATCGTGCTTCAAATAGCAGGTCACCAGCAACCGACCACGCTAAGCCGAGAGAGATGAGTGGTTTATGAAAAATGACATTTTCCTTCAATAAAACTTCAGGTACGCCATATAGTAGAGAACACGGAAGTGGGGACCAGGAAGAGCAGACCAGCAGGTGACATCAACCAAGTGTGTGTATATGTGAACAGTAAGTGCAGTGCTCAGAATAAATCTCATAATAAACTAAAAAATATATATATACATAAAGTGCACATAAATGATCCAGGAATAAACTCAAACAACATATATATGCAGGCAATGCGTATAGACACTGAATATATGTGTATAATAGACCAAAAGTTTAATATACTATGTGACAATCAAAATATGAGTGAATGACATCCAATAAAGTGAAGAAAAAAAACATTTCTTTAAAAAAAAAAAATTATAGTCCTTAGTGTTTGGACAGGTGAACCAAACAATAAAATGTAGATATCCAAAACAAACATGGTTTAAAATAACTGACACTTGAACTGGATAACGATGTGACAAAGGAAAACGTGCCCAAACTTGATGAGGAGTGATCCACCACTAGAGAGTCAAAAGGCTTACCGGAGCAATTGAACCCAAATCAGTGTACACCCAATGGGTCAATCAGGCTTGTAGGGCCCACACACCCAGGGGAAACTCTCACAGGAGGACACGACTTCCAACCAGAAGACCAACTCCAACAATGGACCTCAATGGGATAGGTAATGGACAGAGAGACACATGGATTGTTGCTCCAATAGAACAGATTTATGAAAAGGAATCTGTGTAATCCCATTTAAATCAGAAGTAATTTATGCAATAAAAAAGGAGGAAATACACTCACATTTTAGTAGATAAAAAAAGCACTTTGGAATAAAACAGTGACTTCAGCAGAGCGTACCAACGCGTTTCGTCTTAAAAGACATCATCTGGGGTCAAGTGTGTGTATAGCAACAGGAACGGGAAGGCAGAGTACAGAAGAGACCTGATTTACTTCAGCAGTAAGCCCTTACGTACTACTAGCGCGGCCGCGTTAGCGGTTAAGCGCTGCTAGCTTTAGCAGTGCTTTACAGGCGCTGTGTGGGCGGGAGCGGGGCGCGTTTAGCACGCAAAGAAGGGGGTTAACAAGGGGTTAAAAGTGCCGCTGCCGAAGCACTTTGCAGGCTCTAAGGCAGCGCTGCCCATTGATTGATTGAAAGCACCCGGGGCTTTCACACTGGGGTGGCTTGAGAGAAGCTTTTCAGGCGTTATTTTTAGCGCTAAAACGCCTGAAAAGCGCAAAAGGAGTCTAAGTACTTTTTTTCTACTATTTAGGCTACATACACACGAGCAGAAAAAATGCTGCTTGTAAAAGCATTTTTTTTATCAGCTTCCAGTTTGTTTGTTTTTCTTTTTGGCTAAGCCTAAAGTGATTGTAAAGATAAAAATAAAAAATAAAAAACAAAAAAACAACAACAAGAGTGTCTATATTTACCTGCTCTGTGTAATGGAATGGCACAGAGTGGCCGTGAACCTTCTCTTTTTGGGTCCCCCATTGGCACTCCTGGCCCCTCCCCTCTGTCCAGTGCCCCCATGAGAAGCCGCTTCCCATGGGGGGCACTTGTGCATGCTCGCACCTGAGCCCCGCTGCTGCGTCCAATAACACACAGACAGCAGGACTCAGCCCCGCTCCCTCGTCACTGGCTTTGATTGACAGCATTGGGGGGGGGGCAATGGCTTCCGGTGCCTCAGCAAAGCCCGCGAGAACCTGGAAGTGAGGGGAGCGAAGAGCTGCAGACCTGCACAGTGCTGGATCGAATGAGGGCTCAGGTAAGTAAAAGAGGGAGGGGGGTGCTGACACCTAAACATTTTTTAAATTAGTGCCAAGTTCACACCACATGCAGTCCAATGCTTTTTTTTCCTGCATCAAAAACGCATAGAAAGTAGGTTATATGGTCTTTAATGGCATAGTTCACACTAGTGCTTGCATTTCCAGTGCGTTCCAGTTCCAGAAAAAAAAAAGTTGAACATGCTGCATTTTTTCTGCACTGGACTGTCCTGGAACGCTGTATAAAGCATCAAAAACGCACTGGAACACACATGTGGCTATTTAGGTTTAAGAAAAAAGAGGGGGAAAAAATGCACTGGACTGCATCAAAAACACGCATGCAGAAAAGCATCTGGAACGCATCCGGACTGCGCTTCAATGGTGTTTACTGGCCCTTAAAGTGTGACTAAACCCAGTAACATGAAAATAGTTCATCTGCCCCACCCCACACTGCCCACAGCTTAAACTATTGCCACTATATACCTTTTTGGCTGATCTGTATACCACGGTCACCATGATAAACTGCACAGTTTCTCCATTGCTGAGAGTTCAGATAGGAGGAGATTTCCACTGCAGCCTGTATACACGCCCACATGTGTGATGCCAATACCATGTGACCTGGCTAGCTCTGATCAACAAGTAATTAGTCTCTCCAGCTTAAGACACAAATGAAGCATGTGCAGGTCGGCTACTCTGCTTCTGTTAGCTGGCCATCCCCAGACAGACAATGCAGGAGGGAAGGATCTGTGCATAGAGGATAAACACAGCCTTTTTACACAATGCAGAGGGTTAACCCCTTAAGTTCCACAGTGAGTATAACAAGCATGGTATGCTGCATATACAGACTGATTATACTGTTGTGGGTTTAGTAACACTTTAAGGAACTTTACCCATAACAACTTGATAAAAAATAATGTTCTTTAGCAAGGAACATATAATCTACATTAATAATGACGCTACTGAAATTAGTGTGTGCTGTAAATCGCCTTCAGCATTGTTCCTGTTCCTTCTTGCTGGAGGCTGCCATTGTGCTGAAAGTGGATGTAAACCCAATGTCATCCTTTCTAAACTACTGTACTTCCATAGTGGTTATCTATAAGGATATACACGCCTCCTGCATGTATCTTTACCTGTCAAATGTCTCCCCTCTGTCTGTTATGAGACCCGAAAAACTGCAGATTCTGTGGGCGGGTCTGTTGTCTGGAGCTCGGTGGGTGGAGTCGTGATGTCAGTAGACGCCCTGCCCACCTCTACACTCCCCGCCCACCTCTACACTCCCCTTGTCAATATGCATTTTCTCCTGTGTATTTCTTACAAAGAACTTCTGCTATGATCTCTAACATCCAGTGAAAAGACAGGAAAGTAACCACACGACTTCAGCATGCCAAATCATGCTGAGGTGTGGAACAGCCAAACCTTGCAGAGCTGCTGAAGAAAGGAGTGGGGGAGGGAATTAAAAAATAATGCCTGTCTTAGGCTAGTGCTCGAGATATGTAAATCACCTGTCACTCACAGCAAGGGGGAGGATTTGACAAAGTTTTTCTCTGTTTGTAAAGATTTATCTCACTGAACAATAAAAGAGGATTGCCCAGAGATGGATTAACTCGTTGTGGCAAGACTGGGCTCAAATGATAGAAAATATTATACTCTACATTCTGACATTAAAAAAAAAAAAAAAAAAAAAATTTCGGGTTTACATCCACTTGAAGCCCAGAGCCCCTGAGCAGAAGTCAATTATAAAGCAGAACTAAACTCCATTGATTTAACAGTTTCAAAAAAGTTACATTCCTGGAAATCCGGGATTGCCAACTGTCACATTTGCTTGTTTCCTCAACCAAGCTGTCAAACCATCAAATGGCTGCTGTCATAACTGATCACATGTGCAGGACCCATGGCAGTTGCAGATCAAACAGGAGCAGCTTTCATGGCTGTAGAGGATAAGAGGGTTTAATGCCACATTAAGGCAGATCAGGCTCTACAAAATCAGCAGTGCTTAATAATACCTAAAATGGAGAGCAACTGAGCATGTGCAGAGCAGGGAGAGACGGTGTATTGCTGGGTTTTAAACTGCATAGACACTTAATTGATTTTTTTTTTTACCTGCAAAAGGGGCCACCCTGAAGTGATCTTGTAGGACTTCTTTTTCTGACTGAAGTTCCACGTTAATGCAAGGAATGCATTAAGGTAAAACATGTTTAGGCTTTACAACCACTTTAATTGAACAAGCTAAATTTAGAAGCTGATTGGCTCCCATGCACAGCTGCACCAGATTTTGCACTCTCCAGTTTTATGCTGGCCATACACTATACGAAAAATCGGCCAAACACATTTTCGAAAAACGAACGTTCGACCGTGACCGCAAACGATCGTGCCATCATGTAATGACTGATAAATCGTTCAGTGGACATAAATAAATAATTTTTTGTTCGTTTTTTTTACATATACCTAGTGCAGACAGTTCGGACGGGAAACACATTAACCTTGCAATTTATCGTACGTTCGGCAGAAATTTTCCAAACTTGCCGTTCGTTTTTTTGTCCCATAAAAACGTCACAAACGATTATCGATTTATGCTCATTAACTTGCCGAAAAACGAACGAAGTGTCTAACTCTATATGAACGATTTTTCGGCCGATTTTTCGTATTGTGTATGGCCAGCATAAGTAAATCAACCCCTATGTGTCCATGCACATTGTGGTGTTTACAACAATCAGCTATAACATTATCACCACTGACAGGTAAAGTCTTTCCTCCCAACTGTCCCTGATTTCGAGGGACTGTCCCTGATTTGGAGCAATGTCCTTCTGTCCCTCATTCCTCCTCATTTGTCCCTCATTTTGGTCTAATCCACATAGTTGTATATAAAATGCATATTGTTATCTTTCAAAAAGTGTTTCCCAGTGCTAAACCTTTCATCTGATTTCTAAATTGCTGCATTTGTACATTTTAAAAGCCAATATAAAGGATTAGTAGTGGTAAAAGAAAAGCACTTGTGGATTTAATTAACCTCTTTGGGGGGTTATTTCTCCTTTAAGGGGGCGTGTCCTATGCCTACATACATTTGCTAGTAGGTGTCCCTTATTCCCATCACAAAATGTTGGGAGGTATGCATGAGGTCACCATAAAATAAAAGAGAAAAGCTTGAAAAAAAATTGAAAAAAAGAACATTCATTTGGCCTCCACTTCTAAGGACTTGTAAGCGCCAATACATGACATATTTGTTCTCCCAGTCAAATATGCTTAGGTTAACACCGATTTAAAAAAATATATGTCACTTTCGGGAGCAAAAAAAAAAAATGTTGGGAGGTATGGGTAAAGTGAATAACATTGATTATCTTGTTACAATGGCATCTGAAAGCGGGTGGGATATATTAGGACGCGAGTGGACATGTTGTCCTTGAGGTTGATGTGTTTTAAAGCAGAAGAAAAATGGACGAGTGTAAGGATTTGAGCGACTTCGACAAAGGCCAAATTGTAATGACTAGACCCACTGGGTCAGAGCAACTCCAAACCTGCAGCTCTTGTGGGACGTTTCTGGTCTGCGGTGATCAGGACTGACCAAAAATGGTCCCAGTAAGGAAAACAAGAGAACCAGCGACAGGGCCATGGGCGGTCAAGGCTCACTGATGCACGGAAGGTTGGCCGGTGTGGTCCGATCCACTAGAAGAGCTTTCTAGATAAGGGGACTCCAAACTACGGCCCTCCAGTTTTACAGGAACTACAATTCCCATCATGCCTAGTCATGTCAGTAAATGTCAGAGTCTTCAAACATTGGCTCTCCAGCTGTTACGGAACTACAAGTCCCATGAGGCATTGTAAAACTCTGACATTCACTGACACGACTAGGCATGATGGGAATTGAACAACTGGAGGGCCGTAGTTTGGAGTCCCCTTATCTAGAAAGCTCTTCTAGTGGATCGGACCACACCGGCCAACCTTCCGTGCATCAGTGAGCCTTGACCGCCCATGGCCCTGTTGCCGGTTCTCTTGTTTTCCTTCCTGGGACCATTTTTGGTGGGTTCTGATCACCACAGACCAGAAACGTCCCACAAGAGCTGCAGGTTTGGAGTTGTTCTGACCCAGTGGGTCTAGCCATTACAATTTGGCCTTTGTCGAAGTCGCTCAAATCCTTACGCTCGTCCACTTTTCTTCTGCTTTAAAACACATCAACCTCAAGGACAACATGTCCACCCGCGTCCTAATATATCCCACCCGCTTTCAGATGCCATTGTAACAAGATAATCAATGTTATTCACTTTACACATACCTTCCAACATTTTGAGATGGGAATGAAGGACACCTACTAGCAAATGTATGTAGGCATAGGACACGCCCCCTGCCACACCCCCTTAAAGGAGAAACGTGCATCAGTGAGCCTTGACCGTCCATGGCCTGGATGACCTGGGCTCAGAGGAAGTGGATTGAATGATGCTGGCTATTGCACAGAAGATATCTAGTTGCAGAAAAGTACTGCGGAGGAATCTCTGGACTGAAGGTGAATAAACCTAGCTTTGTTATTTCAATCTTTTAATTGGCTATTCATTTTGTTATTCTTAGCTGGAGCCTTGTTTTCATGGTTAATCAAGCAGACTTTTTATGAATCTAGCAGTTTACCGATTGACCTTACTTGTTGCCTTGAGTCGCTCTTGAAACTTTGCCTTCAGAAATACTTTTTTTTTTTCTTTTTTTTTTTCCAATAACCTCATATTAAGCAGAAAAAGAAGGCCTGGATATATTTAATAAAAGGTCGCTGTGAATTTTCTTTTTTCCCCTCTTGCTTCCTAATGACAATCCGAGGAAGGTGCTGAAAACAAAACAGCGGGGAGGGATTTCATCCTCTGGAAATGATATGCTTTAGCTACATAAAATGTTTCCTTGTCCCGGGGTGGATCATCGACCGGCATATATGAATCAGAGAACGGAAGGCTTAACCAAGAACTAAATACTCAACAACAAGCAATATTGGGCATTTCTCTGAAGATGTCTGAGCATTAAAATCAGGTTTTAGGGCTGCAGAAGAAAAAAAAAATTATATATATATAATTTTATATATATATATATATATATATATATATATATACACACATACACACACACATACAGGCCAAACCACACCCAAATGAGAAGAAGCATCAACTCTGGGTTAACTACCGTCCAAATAAGTTATGTGTGTTCTTCAAGTGGAAAAGTCCACTTTGACCATAATAAGGCCTATAATTATTATTATTATTATTATTCAGGATTTATATAGCGCCAACAGTTTACGCAGCGCTTTACAATATAAAAGGGAACACAATACAGTTATAATACAATACAATAGGATTAAGAGGGCCCTGCTCAGAAGAGCTTACAATCTAATAGGGTGGGGCAGGTGGTACAAAAGGTTGTAACTGTGGGGAATGAGCTGGTGGAGGTGGTAGGAGATTAGTTGGAGACGTGATAGGCTTTCCTGAAGAGATGAGTTTTCAGGGATTGCCTGAAGGTAGCAGGAGTAGGGGATAGCTGGATAGATGGAGGTAACGAGTTCCAGAGGATGGGAGAGGCTCTGGAGAAATCCTGGAGATGAGCATGGGAGGAGGAGACGAGAGAGCTTGAGAGTAGGAGGTCTTGAGAAGAGCGGAGAGGACGATTTGGGTGATATTTGGAGACAAGATTGGTGATGTAGCTCGGGGCAGAGTTTTTGAATGGCTTTGTATGTTGTGGTTATAATTTTGATTTTAATTCGCTGGGTGATTGGGAGCCAGTGTAGGGACTGAAGTAGAGGTTTGGCAGACACTGAGCGGTTGGTAAGGTGGATAAGTCTGGCAGCAGCATTCATGATAGACTGAAGAGGGGAGGAGCCTATGGAGAGGCAGGCCAATGAGAAGGGAGTTGCAATAGTCAAGGCGAGAGATAACAAGGGAGTGGATGAGGAGCTTGGTGGTTTCATTTGTTAAAAAAGGGTGAATTTTAGAGATGTTACGGAGGTGAATTCTGCAAACTTTTGATAATAATAAACTTGCACTGTTTAGGGGATAATTACACAGCATGCAGCCGGTGATGTAACTGGCGCATGCGCTCTGAAGGGACGGCATATGGGAATGACATCATACCCATACCCCCAGCCATTCATGCAGCCGGAGTCCACACACCCAGAAGGAAGACCGGGTGAAGGTGGAAGCACCGGGGAGCCGTGACAGCGGTGCGCTGGAGGGCTCTGGGTCCAGGTAAGTCTATCATCATGAAAAATATTGAAGGAAAATTACAGACTCTACCCACTTGCTGACCGCCTTCCGCATACATCCTGCGGCAGGGGCGGCTCGGCTGCGCAAAACCGATGTACCTGTACGACGGTCCATGCATGTGGTATTGTGTGCGGGTGCGCGCGCACCCGCCACGGGAGCTCTCCCGTGGGCATAGCTCCCACCTGTCCCGGATTTCGAGGGACTGTCCCTGATTTGGAGCAATGTCCCTCTGTCCCTCATTCCTCCTCATGTATTTCCATCGTTTTGGTCTGATCTATATAGATGTATATAAAATTCACTTTTTATCTATCAAAAAGTGTTTTCCAGCGCTAAACCTTTCATCTAATTTCTAAATTGCTGCATTTGTAAATTCCAAAAGCCAATATGAAGGAAAAGTAGTGGTAAAAAAAGTACACAATCTTCTTTTTTTTGTACAATTCTCCTTTAAGGGGGCGTGGCAAGGGGTGTGTTCTATGCCTTCATACTTTTGCTGATAGGTGTCCCTCCTTCCCATCTCAAAAAGTTGGGAGGTATGCGCGGGTCCGGTGGACTCGATGTTCGCCGGCCACCCGCGATCGTGGTAAAGAGAGAGGCAGAACGGGGATCTGCCTCTATGTAAACAAGGCGGATCCCCGTTCTGACAGGGGAGGAGCGAGAGAGATCAGCTAGTTCCCAGTGATCAGGAACAGCGATCTCTGTGATGTCCCAGCAAGCCCATCCCCCACACAGTTAGAACACACCCAGGAAACACAGTTAACCCCTTGATCACCCCCTAGTGTTAACTCCTTCCATGCCAGTGTCATTTATACATTGATCATTGCATTTTTTTAGCACTGATCACTGTAATAATGGCACTGGTCCTCAAAAAGTTTCACTTGGGGTCAGAATAGCCCTTATATTAACTTTTTTAATGATGTTTTTCCAATAAACTGTATTTTTTTATAAAAACATATAAATTATGGTTGAACTGCCTTTAAAGTCCCAAAAATTAGGATATGTTCAGAAACTATATAAACAGAATGATGGCAATTATACCCACAATCACCCGAGTCTAACTATCCAAACACTTGGATTTGTCCGCCGCATGTCGCAATCCCGCTAAAAATCGCAGATCGCCGCCATTACTAGTAAAAACAATAATAAAAAGAAGTAATTAAAGTCCCTAAATCTATTCCCTATTTTATAGACGCTATAACTTTTGCGCAAACCAATCAATATACGCTTATTGCAAAATTTTTTTACCAAAAATATGTAGCAGAATACATATTGGCCTAACCTGATGAATGAATTTGTTCTGTATATATATATATATATATATATATATATATATATATATATATTTTTTTTTTTTTTTTTTTTTTGGATATGTATTATAGCAGAAAGTAAAAAAATATTGTTTTTATTTGTCAGTCTTTTTTGGTTTATAGCGCAAAAAATTAAAACCGCAGAAGTGATCAAATACCACCAAAAGAAAGCTCTATTTGTGGGGAAAAAAAGACGTAAATTTTGTTTGGATACAGCGTCGCACGATTGCGCAATTGTCAGTTAAAATAAAGCAGTGCCGTATTGCAAAAAATGGCCTCGTCATTAAGCGGGTAAATCCTTCCGGGGCTGAAGTGGTTAAAGGCACATTATCATAAAATTTGCAAATTTATTGGTGTACATTAAAAAATATATTACTATAATACCAATAAACGTAAAACTTATAAACACAAAGCATCTAAAAATGTTTTTGGGTAGGACTCCACCTCGAGCAGGGGGTAGGCAATCTGGGGCCCTCCAGCTATTGTGGAACTACGTTTCCCATGAGGCATTGCAAGTCTGGCAGTTACAATTACTCCCAGAGGCATGATGGGACTTGTAGTTCTGCAACAGCTGGAGGGCCCCCAGGTTGCTCTAGAGGGTATGATACCATATTTGTACGACAATTCATTCAACGTGTCCACATGTATATTCCTCTAGGTTAGGGGTACCACTTGTCCTCCTAATGTAAAAGAGTTCTGTTATAATGTGTTGGGACTTAAACCTGCAGGGGGCCATTTTTTTTTAACCAACCAAAGATGCAGCAAGATTTTTAACACTACAACGGAAGCGCAACCAGCGTGAAAAATACATAGAATTTAAAAGGGGTGCATTTCTCTAGAGCTTTTCTTGCGCTAAAGTTGCCCATAATGGTCGATAATAAATTCATATTCGTTTAAATTCATGATATTAAATTACAAAGTTGAATACAATTCAATTAAACATGAAAAAAATATATATTTTTTGAAAACTGTCATTTTCCGTTTTTCGGCAAAGTGCATCCTAATTTTTTTTCGGTTTCAGTAGCAAAATTTCAATTTGGTGCACCTCTACTGTGGAGAAGCCTCCCAAGTGGAGGCACAGCGTACCATTTTCCTGGGTGGGGGCGGCAAACAAACCAAACACCAACAACCCACCCCCTTTCGGTCAATCAGGGCACCCTCTCCCACCGGTCGCTCACTCGTCTGCCCGACAGACCCCCATCTAGCTCGCAGGCAGCACATCCTCCTCAGCGGCTTCACCTTGCGTCTTCTCCTCCTCGGCGGCCAACCCGATCAATTCTCCTCACAGCCAATCGGATGTTAAGACCTGCTTCCTGATTGGCCTGGAAGAGAATCAGGAAGACAATAGCGAATATTAAATTTGCTATTGTCACACAACTGGGTGTGCTCAGGGCGCAGTACTCTGCGCCCCGAGCCCACCCTTTCTTGAAGCCAATTAGAGCCTCAGGTTCTAATCATGTGTTTAAAAAAAAAAACCCCACTGGAATTCATGCGTCTGCTGCCCTGCACGTAGATTAGGGGCCGGGCACATGGATTGGGGGGATGGTCCTGCGCCCCTTATGGACGGGCCGCCACTGCGTACCACCCAACTTTTTGAAATGGGAAAGAGGGCCACCTTCTGCACAAAGTATGTAGGTAATAGTCCAAACCCCCGCCGTGCTGAGTGGTTCCTTCTACTGACCATTGTCTCCTGTAGTGATGTGAGGGCCGAAAGAGCCGAGGGGGGGGGGGGGGGGGATTAGTAAAACTGGAGTGTGCAAAATCTGGTGCAGCTCTGCATAGAAACCAATCAGCTCCCATGTTTTAGTTTCAAAGCTTAATTGAAGAAGCTGACGTTAGAAGCTGATTGGCTTACCATGCACATCTGCACCAGATTCCAAGTGCTCCAGTTTTAGTAAATCTCTCCCCATCGTGCCCCCCTGTAGTGCTTCAATGGTACAACAAAACAATATTCTAAAGTGCGTTGTCCTTATGCAAATGAAAAAGTGCATAAGTGTAGCGCTGAAGTGCTGAGCTTGGTTAACACAGCTCTAACATGAGCATAAACAAATGAAATAAATCAATAAACAAACCACAATGAACTTATATATATGAATATAGATAACACATGTGACATAAAGCATATATGTGAAAAAAATCAAAAACAAGTGCAAAGTAGGTAATATAGTCCATAGAAATCTCAGAAATCCACAATGTGCAAGTGAATAATTACAGTCCATATTGAAATAGAATGGTCTCGATCACCACACACAAAGCCAATAAGGTAGGTGGAAAGTAGAAACACCAATGTGATGAAGCCACCACCAAAATGGATGCAGGCTTACCAGAAAGTTTGAACTCAAAAGAACATACGTTCTATGAGTCAAACAGGCTTATACTGTCAGCCAACAATGGAGATGAAACCTCGGGGATCCTCCGTGATTAGGACCTGGACTTTCTTAGACCTTCATAGAAAAACCGTCTCCATACAGGTGGTTACACGTCAGGAGATGATAACCCGTCGGAAATGGAAAGAAATAGCCACATAGCGTAATTTCGTAAACAATTAAAATTTACTAAAAGGTAGAACACTTACATTTGAGAAGTGGTTACAAGCGCTTTATATAAAATAATGGCGGCAGTGGAGTCCTTCCGACGCGTTTCGTCTTATTAGACTTCGTCTGGGGTGTTCATCCACTGCAGCCTGACTCCTTAATAAAGAAAATATGACCACAATATCGAGAATCCAGCTCGTACAATGTCTCCATTCGTTTGGACACATACTTCCGGGTCGTCCAAAATGGCGAACCCGCGTGCGTTCCACGCCTCGGTATCATAGCCGAGGTTGCGTTCCAACGCCATAATATTAATCTCATGTACGTTCATATGAACCAATATATGGGCTTCAAATAATATCGACGTGATAACAAGCAAAATATGGCACTGAATATGCACTGAATAAACGTGAAACGCTTAAAAGAAAAAAAATTCAGCTCGTATTATATCCCGGCTGGTTCAGCGCACGCCGTCCCACGTCATCTAAAATGGCGTGCGTTCCACGTCTCAACGTCATGGCCGAACGTGCGTTCCAAAGTTTGTGGGGCTATTCAGCATGACGCTCGCATGAACCAACCTGCGAGCGCCACAACAGATGGACAGATGGGCGGGCGTAACACCACATTACGTTTAGAAAAACATTAACCCCACACTATAATCTATGGATGGGTGTCCGATCAACGGGACGTCGTCCGCCCCTATCGCATACTACCAGCCAATTGTTTAGGTGGGCAAAATAAAAAAATATGACGTGCAATAAGGTCATAAATTACGACCGCACTGCACATCAAGTTATATTGTAATAAAAATAAAGAAAGATAAAAGTACAAAATATATATATTGAGACCTAAAATGTTGACTTCACATATCTCAACCCATAAATTGACGTATACTAAATAAATGATCGCATTTATACATATTAAAGGGGACCTAACTGTTAATAAATGCTGTGACAACACGTGATCTCAAACAGGGAAAATTATGAATGCAAACGTCCGAGATGGGTTCTCTCAGGGTCATAATACTGAAGATCTACATCGTGTACCAATAAATAAAAAAAAAAAAAATATATATATATATATATATATATATATATATATATATATATATATATATATATATATAAAATCTAGGTTATATATAACAAATAAATACATCTCATAAGAAACACAGTAAAGTGCCTAAAACATAAAATAAACTCATCTTATATTAACAAATCCATATCAATCATGTGCACATGATATATAGACATGATTGCTATGGATTTGTCAATATAAGATGAGTTTATTATACTTTACTGTGTTTCTTATGTGATGTATTAACCTCTTGTCGACTGTACAGTATACTGTATATATACGGCGGTGAGTTGGGTATCCTCCGCAGGATCACGTACCTAGTACCTAGTACGTGATCCTGCACTTCGGGGTCTGGGGGGGGTGCGTGCTGTCGCCGGCCCGCTCCTGCTGTGATTGGACACAGCGGGAGCTGACTGGCGGGTACGATGGGCACCGGGCACCCGCCGATGCTTCGGTACACAGGCAGAACGGTGGTCTGCCTACGCAAAGTAAGGCAGATCGCCATTCTGTCACTACAGAAGACATGGATCCTGTGTCTCTGTCTAAGCAAGGGGCACCGGTCCATGCCTTCTGCTAGTACAAGCACCCCCCCACACACACACACAGTAGTAAAGCACTGGTCAGGCACGTTTAACCCTTTGATCACCCCCGTTAACCCCCTTCCCAGCCAGTGTCATTAATACAGTGACAGTGCATATTTTTAGCACTGTATTAGTGTCACTGGTTCCCACAAACTGTAAGACTGCCCGCCATACTATCATAGTTCTGCTATAAGCTGATCACCGTCATTACTAGTATAAAATAAATAAATAAATAAAAATTCCAGTATATATCCCATAGTTCGTAGACGCTATAACTTTTGCGCAAACCAAGCAATATATACTTATTGGATCTTTTTTAATTTTTTTATCAAAAATATGTAGCGGAATACATTTTGGACTAAATTAATTTTTAGTACTGATCACGGTGTTACCGGTCCTCAAAAAGTGTCAAAAGTGCCAGTCAGTGTCCCGACTGTCCGCTGCAATATCGCTGATCGCCGCCATTACTTGTAAAAAATAAATAAATAAAAAATATCTTATAGTTTGTAAACGCTATAACTTTTGTGCAGACCAATCGATATACGCTTATTGGATTTTTTTTGTAAATCAAAAATACATAGCAGAATACATTTTGGACTAAATACATTTTTAGTGAGGATCACTGTATTAGTGGTCCTCAAAAAGTGTCAAAAGTGTCAGTTAGTGTCCTGACTGTCCACCGCAATATCGCCGCCATTACTAGTAAAAATAAAAAAAAATATCATCTCATAGTTTGTAAACTCTATAACTTTTGCTTAGATCAATCAATATATGCTTATTAATCTCAGTCTCTAAAAGGCCTAATTACGCCGCTCAGGAAAAATGAAGTTCTCAAAACATATTTGTAGAAAAAAAAAAAAAAATTATATTGTAACATATATATATATATTTATGACGCCAGTCTATGTACATAAAAGCGGCTGCTTAAATAAAAGATAAATATACACGTAAGTAAAAAAAAGTCCTTAGTCCATACAGACAAAGTTCCAACTGATTGGAGCGCTGCTTTGAGTATTGGAACTTTGTCTATATGGACTAAGGACTTTTTTTTACTTATGTGTATAATATAGACTTATCGAGATTTTTTTTAACCAAAAATATTGTAAATGTTTTAAAGCAAAAAGTAAAAAAATTTTTTAATTTTTTTTTTCAAAATTATCGGTCTTTTTCAGTTTATAGCGCAAAAAATAAAAACAGCAGAGGTGGTCCAATACCACCAAAAGAAAGCTCTATTTGAGGGGAGGGGGGACGACATTTATTTGGATACAGCGTCGCACGACCGCGCAATTGTCAGTTAACGTAACGTAGTGCCGTATCGCCAAAAAATGGCCTGGGCAGGAGGCCGGGGGGGGGGGGTAAACCGTCTGGAACTGAAGGGGTTAATTTGTATAAGGGCAGGGCACTTTGGAATATTGTTTTATTGTAATTTATTAAACATCCTACCCGGATTGGTGATTTAGATGCATCAGTCCTTTTAATTTAATTTTAAAATATATTTTATTCACAAATAGTGATCTAAATATTTTTTTTTTAGCAAGCGCACGAATATTGTTTCGGTGTAAAGTGCGCAATGGTATGCCTATAGTAAAATAAATCCTATTCAATACTAATTTCTATTGAGCTATATAAAATTTTCTATAGTCCAAATATCGAGCACCTAAATGAGGGCTTCCATGTTGTTTTTAAACAATACAAGAATACCCGGACTGGCGCACACGGTGATGTATATGTAGCTGACTAGATGCTTCTAATCTGACTGTGAATCATATTTCTTTACAGCAGCGAATGACCACAACTGACAGCATTTTAAAACCGTTTACAGGAACCATTTGCCTGGCGAGCCTGGCCATCCAAGTTTATTCTTAGAGCACTCCAAAGCAATATATAACAAATGAAGACATATTAAACTGGAAAAAAATGTGTCTCGTATTTCAAATGGTGCAGAACTGCAGTAAAAAAAAAAAAAACAAATATATAAATTAAAAGTAAAAAAAAAAAAAAAAGAATTAAAAAAAAAGCAGCTTCTGTTGCAATATTTTTTTTCAATCCCCTGCAGTACTTTTTTTCACCACAAGATGCCCTTGGACAGATGGCGCCGGCTTACACTTCCTCCGAGACCAGCTTTTCCTGGACCCACCCGAGCCTGTGACTGGGCAGTGAAAGGAGAAGTTGCACAGTGATGATCTTTTCTGTCACTCAGCTCTCTGCATCTATTAGCATTTTTGTTGGCAGATGAACCGATTGGCTACTTGTGCCGTTTTTTTTTTTTTTTTCTTTCACACACCAGCCCTGCTGTATAGGGACTGCAAGAAGCGGACAAAGGCTCAAATTCAGGTTCTTATATAAGGTTTGCTTTTAAAAAACAAAAAGTTAATGGTGTATTAATGATTGCAAAGATGTATCAAACTGTGTATAATGTTTGCCTAGACTTCAACTTTAGACATCTTTTTCACACTGGGGCCGCCCGTGTTATCGGTAAAGCGCCGCTTTACCGGTGTTTAAGCTGCGCATTTCTGGCGCTAGCGAGGTGCTTTTAACTCCCGCTAGCGCCTGAAGAAGGGGTTAAAAATGCCCGTGTTGCGGCGCTTCCGAAATGCTTTTCAGTCACTTCGGAAGCGCTGCCCATTCATTGCAATGGGCAGGGGTGTTTTGGGAGCGCTGTATACAGCGCTCCCAAACTGCCCCAAAGATGCTGCTTGCAGGACTTTGTCTAACGTCCTGCAAGCGCACCGCCCCGGTGTGAAAGCACTCTGGGTTTCACATTCGGGCGCCATGGGAGGCAGTTTTCAGGCACTTTACAGGCGCTATTTCTAGCGCTTAAAACTGTCTCAGAGTGAAAGGGGGTCTTAAAGTGGTTCTAGAGGCTGTGTGCAGCTCACCCCCCCCCCCCTCCGATACCTGAACTTGGTTTCGATCCAGAGATGTGCACAAGAGCAGCTGCTCTCCTGGCTCTCTGCCTCCTCATTGGCTCAGACACAGCAGCGGGAGCCAACGGCAATCATAGCCAATGAGAAGGGAGCGGGGAGGGTGGGGCCGAGATGCGCACTGCGTGTCAACGGACGCACAGAGCGCAGTTCGAAAGCAAGCTGACATGAGTACCCCATAGCAAGCGGCTTCCTATGTCAGAAGCGGAGAAGCCCAGAGCACCGGTGGAGGATCCAAGTAGAGGAGGATCTGAGATGCTCTGGGCAAAACCATTGCACAGAGCAGGTAAGTATAACATCACCATATCACACCAATCACAGCCATTGTGGGGGGGGGGGTGA